>NC_141903.1:3030303-3333333 GCF_057802395.1 Ceratotherium simum simum
TGCAAAATGGTCCGGCCACTCTGGAAACAGTTTGGCATTTTCTTGGAAAGGTAAACACGCTCTTAGCAAATGACAAAGCAATCCCACTCCTGGGCATTTATCCCAGAGAAATGAAAACTTATGTTCACACAAATAACTTGTACATGAATATTCATAATAGCATTATTAATCATCACCAAAAACTGGAAAAAACCCAAATGTCTCTCAGTGGGTGAATGGATAAACAAACTGTTATACATCCATATAATGGAATATTACTCAGCCATGAAAAGGGAACAAACTATTAATGCATACAACAACTTGAATGAATCTTAATTGTATTACGCTAAGTGAAAGAAACCAGTTTCAAAGGTTATGTACTATATTATTCCATTTATATCACATTCTGGAAAAGGTAAAACTATAGTGATGGAGAACAGATCATTGGTCACCAGGAGTTAGGGGGAGGGGGATGGTCTGACTGCAAAGGGATTGCATGAGGGAATTTTGGGGGTCTTTTTTGGGAATTGTCCTATATCCTGTAAGTTGTGGAAATTACAAGAATCCATGCATGTCTTAAAATTCATACAACTGAATACTCAAAAAAAATTTTTTTATTGTATTTACATTTTTAAAACTCTGGCCAGAATCTAAGCAAAGAGAAGGCAAGCGGCCACAGGGCATTTGGCCCCCACATGTGTGATGTTGAGTCACTTTCCAGAGCAGGCGGTTCGGCACTGGTTTCGTAGAGTGCTCGAGCCTCTCGAGTTTCAGCTCCCTTTAAATGTGGGGATCATTTGCTGACTTGAACCAAAATGGCACATGGTAAGTGATTTCACATGGGCACCACTTCTGTGACTCTAATGGGTTTCAGGGAAACGCCGTAGGTGGGTTGGGGTGCGGATGTGCACGCGAGCTTCCTCCGACTGAGGACTGCAGGCCACACAGGCCCGAGTGAAGGCAGTGACACAGACAAGACTCCATGGGGACCACACAAGTGCACAAGCTGCTTCGAATCTTTCAGGGCCCTAAAATTCCCAGCAAGTAAAAGGAAACAGAGAGGCAGCCTCGGGTGCTGGAAACGTCACTGGCCCGGAGATAGGGGAAGGCTCGGTGTGACGTGGGAGGCCACTTGATGGTGGGTCTCCTTTGCTTGTAAAATAGGAGTGAGGGGCAGAAGAGACCAGGGGTTCTCAAACTGGGCTCTGCCGAGTTCTAGGGGAGAGAGGGGGTGGGGATGGTGGTGAAGGGGGTGCCGGCAGCCGAGCCCAGGTTCCTGGTGCTGAGCAACAGCCAGAGCGGTTCCGCCCGGATTCTCTTATAGACTGGGCCTCTGCAAGATGCCTTCTGTTTAAAGAGTGGCTTCTGCTGCTTTAAACGAGGTTTAATCACCACAGGAACAGATGATCTGTAAGGTTCCTTAGAACCTTACAATCCTTAGAATCACAGGGAACCTGTGATTCCCTGAGTCAGCGAGAAGAGAGCTGATGCGCCCCCGCTGTGGACCCTGACCCCGACTCTCCATGAGGGAGATGCTCGGGCCTATGATTTTGGATTCAGGAAAGCTTTCTCTGGGAAATTGCTTTTGACATACTTAGGGGTAGAAAGTTTCTCAAAAGAAGCTCTAAATAATTTAAATGATGACATTTTAAGTTATGTGTAGGGGAGGGTAATCTTTAAAAAGTTTTCCCATTTAAATTTGCAAACCTGTTTGTACAACAAGTCAAAGGCAATTTTCTTCAGGGATTACCAGCACATAGAACCTGGCATTGTACTTTTGTGCTGAGACATGTTCTCCTCTTTCCTGACCGTACCACCCCCGACCCTCGGCTTTCATAAGACAAAGAGAGACCAAGTTCTGACTTTTCTTATAATTTTGGGGATCTTGGCCAAGGAGAAGAAGACAAAGCAAGGACTAGGTGACAGGACTTGGCATCAATTAGATGTCCCAGAAGGCCAGGCCAGTGCCTGTAGGCTCAGGTTGAAAGTCAAGGCCCTGGGCAAACAGGTGAGGTCCAGGGCAGAGACCCTGAGGTGTGGGCTGATTGCTGGGTCCCCTGCCCAGGCATGTGCAGGCCAGGAAGAACCGAATTTCCTTTGTGAAGCCCACATCCTTCTGGAATGAGCGATTCGGGGCCCCTGCCAGACATTCGATGGCTTTCCTTCATCACTGGCATCACATTGGGTGGGTGGGCTCCCGTGATCTGGGCAAAGGTACAGAATGTTAAACCAAAAGACAAGCCAGCAGGGTTTGTGGTAGAGCCGAATGCTGACCCTACCAGCCCTGGGTCGTCAGTTAGAGGTTCTTTGGCTATGTTTTTTTTAGTTTGTTTCAAAAGCATTTTTGAATCCCTGTTTCTCTAAACATCAGGAGGTAAATGGGTCTTCTGTGCCCCACACTGAGACCAGGAGGTGGCACTTTTAAACTGTTCCCTGCCCCGCCCAGGTCTCCACCTTCGTGATCGGGGGCCGGGCCCAGCTTCACGGGTGACACTCTGTGCCCCCACTCCTAGGAGGGCCCTCCTTTGGTTTAATGCTCTGCTGTCACCATCTTAAATTCTTAAGAGTCTTTGAACAAGAGGCCCTGCATTTTCATTTTGCACTTGACCCCACAAATTATGTAGCCAGTTTTAGATTTGAATTCTAGATTTGAATTATCGTTATTGTATTATTACTTTTATGTTGTGTATCTTAACTCTCCAAAATGTATTTGGCATTTGTATTCAGTCATATAACTCGGATTTACAGCAATCATTGGAACTTCTTGCTTCTTGCTGGGGTTTGCTGCCAGTCTAACTGTAGGAGGATGTAGAAAACTTTTTTAGAACCATATGTGTGCTGTGGGAGAGGGAAAGATAGAGGACACAAAGCGTGCACAGTCGAGCTGCATCCACACAAAACCAGTCTTTCACTGAGCAGACACGGCGTTAGGTCACTTCTGGGCACTAAGCCCTGTGCTGACCGCAGCGACACGGAGAGAAACACAGCACCACCCCTGCCCTCAAGCAACTCCTTGTCTAATGTTTTTCAGACTTTTTAAACCTCAACCGCAGTAAGAAATAAGCAACTTAGTACACATGCAAATAAACACACATAGAAAGGTGAAACAAAGTTTCATGGAAACATGTACTTACTATGTAAGTACATATGTCATTTCCTGTTCTATGTCATTTTTTTAAAATGCTGGCTGTAGCACATGAAGTTGATTTCACAACCCATTAGCCTAAGTTTTACAAGCACTGCTATACTAAGAGAGACTGATATGTAAGCAAATAATGCCGTCTTGATAAGCGTGGTAACAGATAGGGGTGGCGTGGGCTTCTCAGATGAAATGGTGTTTGCTGTGAGTCTTGAAGGCTGAGAAGGAGTTTGCCAGGTGGAGAAGGTGACCGAGGCAACGAGGAATTCCAGACACAGGAACCATGTCTGCACTCGGGGAAAGGTGCGAGTTCCCTGAGGCTTGGGGATTTGGGGAGATGTCCTGGAAAGGAGGGTCAGCATATGGTGAGGGCTTTGCCTGCCAGGCAAGGAGCTGGTTCACTACCCTGTGTGAGCCACCAGCTGTTTTTATTTTTAACTTTTCTTTGAGATATAATTTATATACCATAAAATTCACCCATTATGAGTGTACAGTTCCATGACTTTTAGCAAATTTGTACAGTTGTGCAACCACCACCACAATCCAGTTTTAGAACATTTCCATCACCCCAAAAAGTTCCCTGTGCCCATTTCTAGTCAATCCCCATTCCTAGCCCCCACCCTAGGCAACCACTGATCTGCTTTCTCTATATATAGATTTGTCTTTTCTAGAAATTTTGTACGAATGGGATCATACCATACATAGTCTTTTGTGCCTGGCTTCTTTCCCTTGGCATCATGTTTCCAAAGTCCATCCATGTTGTTGTGTGTAGTCGTATTCCATTGACTGGATACACCACAGTTTATCCACTGGCCAGTTGATGGACATCTGGATTGTTTCTTGTTTGGGGCTATCTGAATATCACTTCTATGAACATTTATGTCCAAGTCTTGGTGTGGACGTATGTTTCCATTTCTCCCAGTGTGATCCTAGGAGTAGAATTGCTGCATTGTATGGTAAATGTATGTTTTCCTCTATAAGAAACTGCACACTGACCTCCATCCACAGTGGCTCTACCATTTCACGTTCCCACCAGCAGTGTACGAGGGTTCCACATCTGGAGGATTTGAGCAGAGGAGAGATGTGATGAGATTTGTTCTTGAGAAAATTCCTCTAGCTGCAGGGTGGGGGTTAACTGGGAAAGAGAGGGAGAGAGGGAGAGGCAGAGGCGGGAGGGAGAAGTCCAGGGCCCAGGCTCAAGCTGAGGCCGTGGGTGGATGGAGAGGAGAGATGCATCTGATGAGGGCCGGATTGGAGGGGACAGGAGCCACAGAGCACTGTGAAGACTCTCGAACTGGCTCCGAGTTACACAATTAATAAGTGGCAGAGAGAGAGAGAAGATGGAGGTGACCGGGGAGTGAGACTTGTTCTGGACTTCTGGACTGAGATGATGGTGCTGAAGCCACTGGCCCGTCTTAGGCTCCCAGGAAGCAAGGCCAGCTCAGCAGTCACATTCCTTAGGGTCGTTCCCAAATCCTTTGAGGGAAGTGCTTCCCAGCCCCGGCTGCACATTTGAATCACTTGGAAAACTTGAAGATCGACAGCTGACTGGTCCTGGTGTAATTGATCTGGGGCGCAGCCTGGACTTGGAGAAGCTTCAAGCTTCCGGGTAATTCCAGTGTGCACCTGGGTGGAGAACCACCACTCAAGGCCAGTTCACAACCCGGGCACATGCTGGAAACCCCTGGGGAGTTGGACAAGCTGTGGGTGCCTGGGTCTCACCCAGAGCTTTTGGTATGATTGGTAAAGAGTGAGGCCTGACCGCCAGAACTTTCAAAGTCTCTCTACGCGATCATAACATGCAGCCAAGTTTGAGAGCCACTGCTCTAGGCAACTTGTTTGGACCCAAGAGTTGATTCTGAGCAGACGCGTCCGACGCCAGCATTTCCTATGCATGTTCTTGATTCTCTTGCTGGTTCAGGTTCAGAAGTAGACCGAGCAATGTTTTTCTTTCCCCCCTTTCAAATGCGCAGATCACTTTTCCGAAGCATTTTATAGTACATGTTGTTAAAAAATAAAACCAGACTCCAGTGCACATGTTCCATAAATCCATCTGGTTTACATAAAATATTTACAAATACAGATCCAGAAGGAATTTAAAGATATTTGTGGATAGGGAACCAGCCTATTAGCTGTAGGTTGCCTCCTCTGTGGTCTACACAGCTCATGTATACATAAAGACAGGTCAGACCCGTATGGTGAACTGACTACCTATAGGTAAATTAGTTTGCTTCACCAGGACCCAGATCATACTGGAAAGCTCATTTATGCATACTTTTCTTGCCCAAATATTTTCAGATAGTATATTCAATAAACAAAGGGATAGCTTGTACCTTTTTCCCTCCGGGTGTTTGGCATTTGTGCATTCCTGCGCAGGAAACCCGAGTGTCTTTTAACTCTTCCAGCAATAACTTGATGGGGGGCTGGTACTTGGTAAAGTGCCCTGGCATACTCAGCTCTCAAGGTACTGTTTGTGTTCTTTGCACTTAATTCCTTGGTGTGAGTCAGAGCCAGGGTCTCAGGGGGAGCCTCTGCTTGTCTCTGGCCCTGGTCCAGCAGGGGACAGCACGCCGGCTGAGACTCTCAGGCCAGCCCGGCAGCCTGGGGTCCACTTCAGGTTCACACACCCTGGCAGTCAGGGACCTCCGAGCCCACAGCAGGTAAGAAGACCGGGTGTGAGCAGCCCAGGTGCTCGCGGAGGCCCACTCCACCATCGCACCTGCCCCTAGGTCCTCTTGCTGGTTGGGGCCCTGGGTCCAGCCCCCAATGCCCCCAGGAGTGGGTCAGTTTCTTGACCTTTGCGAGGTGACCAATGAAAATGGGCAGGAAGCTGGTACTAGGGCTGATAGAGACATAGGGCTGGCCTCAGAGGTGCCAGATGAGGGATGGAGGAGCGTGGGGTGGCAGCTGATGGGACCCAGGTGGTGCAGTGGGCACTCTCAGGGCCTGGTCCCTCGGAACTCAGAACAGGGCCAGGGCCATAGGTTCAGAGGTTGGCTATACCCTGGGCAGGGCAGCAGAAGACAGGTCACAGGTCATGCTAGGCAAGTGGCTGCTGGGGCCCAGCTACAGTCCCACTAGGGACAATGGGGCAAAGGCCAGGAGTCCCATCCCCAGCCCCTCCCCAGCACACATCCATTCGTCCACTAGAAACAATCGAGTGTGAGGCTGGGGCTGGGCCAGGATGCCACAGAAGTGGGCTGGCTCCTGGTGCCGCCTGCTCCGGGGCTCTGTGCTCAGTTCCTCACCTGCAACCCCTACCTGGGCCTGTTTCAGCCAAAGTAGAGCATAAGAGCCAGACGGTGATTAGAATCAGGCACACCCCCACCAGGATGGAGATGAAAGAGCAAGATTACGCTCCACTGAGGTGGACGGCAGGAAAGTGAGACCATTGTTCTTGGACGCAAACGTCTTGGGTTCCAGTGCCCGTTCTGCCATTTTAGAGCATTGTGATGTTAGGGAGGAAGACAGCTGGGAAACGAGGAGTCACGAGGAGATGAGACTCTGAAAGTGCTCTGTCAACTGTGCGGGCCAGGGGGACCTTGGCTCCACCACCTACCACTGTGCCACTTTGACTAAAAGGTATAACCTCTCTGACCCTCGGTCTCTTCTTTTGCAAAATGGGGATATCACCCCTCAAGGATTAAATGATTTGACCCACCAGGAGCTTGGCACAATTCCTTCACAGGTAGGTACCTGATAAATGTTAGCTGTTAGTTCTGTGCCCTAGACAGGTGGGCTGTGGAATGAGTAGGGTTTATCTTGGGGTTCCCAGCCCTTTGTTAAATAAGAACAGCTAGGCTGGGTCACCAGAGGCCACACAATGACACCCTAAGAGAAGCAGTGCTCGTCCACCCTTCTGGTGCCTTTGTTATGAAGCAGCCCTGGTGAATCCTTGATTATGGTACATATTGGGAAAAGAAAATGGTGTTTGCTGGTGGTTTTCATCAGAGATGGTGTTCTGTGCATTCTCTCTCTGAAACACAGCATCACCACCCACCCTGCCTCTCCACCCCTGCTGCTCCCACCCTTCCCACCTCAGTCACCCCAGCCAAGACCCTTCCAGCCACCCTCATCCCCCACGCCCTCTGTCCTCCCAATCTCCCTGCCACAACCTCAGCTCTGGACGTCACTGACAGCCTCCCAACTGGTCTCCCTGCCTCCACCTGTCTCTCCACACTGTCAACACAGCAAACACCAAGCATCTGAGTTTGGGACTCAGAATCCTCCGCCTCCTAGGTTGGCTGCCTCAGCCTTGCTTCTGTTGCTGCCCAGAACTCGTATCTTTACTGGGCACTCCTCACGCACTCTCCCCTCACTCCTGCTGACCTCTGCCTGAAGGCCCGTCCCTGCCTGAGCCCAGGTGCATCCTCTGAGTCTCAGTTAAGATGTCACTGGTTCTGTGAATTGGCGCTGGCTGCCCACGCAGAGTTAAACAGGCTCTCTGTGTCCTTCCTTAATGCCTGGCATGTTATGATGCTGTTATGGTGGCCTGCTGTATAGCCACCTCCCCCGCTGTTCTGTGAACTCATCAGGGCAAGTGTCATATCCTATTATTAACAAAACAACAGTGAAAGAATGGCAGTCAGCATATTCCGTGCTAACTAGGTGGCACTCATCGGGCTAGGTGGTTCTCATACACGATCTGATTTCTCAGCGGCAGGGCCAGAAAGCCGTGGGGGCTGGGGGAAGCCTTCTCCAGGGCCACCCCCAACACCCCATCCAAGTGCAAACAGTGCCCTGCTCTGCACCCGGGCTGCTTCTGCAGCTCCCACCTCGCTGCCTGGAACCCAGATCGCCTCCTTCCCCCACTCGTTTTCTAATCAGAAATTCTGGAGCTGCCAGGGAAGCCTAGGAGATGGGTCCTATTATCCAATTTTACAGATGCAGAAATTCAGTCTGCGAGAGCTGAAATACCTCCCCCAGGTGACGTGGCAGAGCCTGGCCGGAACCCTCACGTGTCAGCCGCCTATGGCCCGTGGCCTGCGTTCCGGGGCCTCCTGCCTTTCCGGGTGCCACTCTGGGCTCGGCGCCCGGCTCAGACTTGCCAAGCTGAGGGTTGAAGTCGGGACTTCTGAAGCAGGCCACGTACAGTTGAAGGTCACTGAGGGCGCAGTGGAGACTCCCTGCTCCCCAGGCTCCACGTCTGCAGATGGCAACGTTGGAGTGAACTTTGGCCGCGGAGGTAATGCAGCTCCGAGTTCCTGCCCTCACGGCTCACCCCTCTCACTTCATCTGGTGATTAAAAGGGAGGAGAAAAAAATACACACATCCCCCAGGGCTCTAGGGCTCCAGGATCTAGTTCCAGAAACAGAAAGGTTACTTTATTAGCTGTCACAGAAATTTCCCTGTGACCCCAAAGTAATTTCCCCAGAGAGAGGCAGATCTCCAGGAGCCAGGAATAGACGAAAAGGTTATTGCTTACCCCGCTGGGCAAGCAGCGGCTGTTTCCGGTGCTCGCACAGAGTCTAGCAAGCAGCTCTGGATCGGTGCCTACCCCTCCCTGGATGGCAGAGGCTCCTGGGAAACGCAGGGTCGGCCAGCAGCCAGCGGCGGGGTCAGTGCTGGGGTGCCCTGCGTGAGCCACACTAGGGGCGCTGGGAGAGGCATGACCAGCAGGTGAGGCATGCTGTGGTTCAGAAGGGAATCACTGCCTTTCAGGAAGGGCCAGAAGCTCTGAAATCAGCCTGGGTTTGAATCCAACCTCTGTTAAGTTCCAACTCTGTGGCCTTGAGAAAATTTGCCCTCTTTCCCTATCACTCCAGGTCTCAGTTTCCTCAGCTATGAAATGGACACGGGGGTGAGGCGCCTGACCTCCAGAGGGGCAGTTAGCATCCGATTGTTCCCTTCCTCAGCAGCACCATGACCAGAGGCCCTCGCCCTGAATGGTCCTCGTAGGCACGAGGTGCAGACTCCAGGCTGGGGTCCCAGGGAGGTGCCCCCAGAGGGGAGACTTGCTCCGGGCTGAGGCTCAGCCTGAGCGGTGTTGGCTGAGCCCTGTCTCGGGCTCAGCAGCCTCTGCTGCCCTCCGCCAGCCTCACCTTTTCACAGATGAGGATTGAGGTTCAGAGACGGGAGAGTCCCTGCCCGTCACACAGCTGCCACGTGATAGAACCCAACATCCGAGTCCAAGTCCAGGCATTTCGCCAGCTCGACTGCACTGTGGGGAGCTCTCCTGGGACCATGTGTGCCTGTCCTGGAGAGGGGAGACTAGGGGCCAGTGAGTGTGTGGTGAGGAGATGCCCTGGGCGGCCGCAGAGCCCTGTAGGAAAGAGCATGGCCTGCCACTTTCCCACGGTGAGAGCTTGGGCATGAGTTCATGACCTTGGGCACAATATTTACCCTCTGTAAGCCTTGATTTCCCCATCTGTAAAGCAGAGATGATAATAGTTCCTGCCTCCTGGGGGGTTGGGACCGGGTACTAGTCTGCTCGGGCTGCCTTAACGAAGTACCACAGACTGGGTGGCTTAAACAACAGATATTTATTTCCTCGCAGTTCTGGAGTCTGGACATCCCAGATGAAGCTGTCAGCAGGTTTGGTTTCTTCTGAGGTTCTCTCCTTGTCTTGCAGATGGCTGCCTTCTGCCTGTGCTTTCATACGTGCATGTCCCGTCTTCTGATCTCCTCCTCCTTTTAGGACAGCAGTCATTGGATTAGGGCCCACCCCAACGACCTCATTTTAATTTAGTTACCTCCTTAAAGGTCCTATGTCCAAATACAGTCACATTCTGAGGTACTGGGGATGGGACTTCAACATATGAATTTTGGGGGACACAGTTCAGCCTGTAATAGAGGGTTAAAGAGGAACAGTGTGGTATATAATAAAAAAAATATTTGGTCTTTGTGCCTGGTTCCTGGCACAGAGCTCCTAAAACCCTTGGAATCTCCAGGTGATGAGTGTCTTTTGTCTGCTAATGAGATGACTGGTGTCTGGGGCCTGTAGATGGCTTCAGGATGGGGGCTAGTTGCTAGAAAGACCAAGCCATGATTACGGGGTTGGAACTTTCAGCTCCCCTGCCCCACCTCGGGGGTGGGAGAGGGGCTGGAGACTGTGTGCCGTCTCCACTGACCAATGACTTAGTCAGTCGTGCCTCGTAATGGAACCTCCAGAAAACCCTAAGCAAAGGGGTTCGGAGAGCTTTCAGGTTGGTGAACCCATCCACGTGCTGGGAGGGGGCACACCCCAACTCCACGGGGACAGAAGCTCCTGCTCTGGGGACCCTCAGGACCTCGCCCTATTTGCTTCTTCATCTCGGCTGTTCATCTGTATCCTTAGTAATAAACCAGTAAACGTGAGTAAATTGACTTACTGAGTTCTGTGAGCCATTCTAGCCAATTATTGAATCTGAGGAGGGGGTCACGGGAACCCTCGATTTATAGCTGGCCGCTGGAAGTGTGAGTGGGCCAATCCCGGCGTCTGTCTGAAGGCTTGAGATCGGGGCCGTCTTGTGGGACTGAGCCTGTAAACCCGTGGGGTCTGTGCTGACTCCGGGCAGTCCGTGTCTGAAACTGAACTGAATTGTTGGACACCCAGTCAGCATCAGAGAGTTGGAGAAGCAGGGTTGGAAATGACGCCACGTTTTTGGTGTTAGGAGGAAAAAAACCTCTCAGAGAGTGAAAAACCCAGGAAACTTGAGCTTTGAGGGTCTAAGCAGCTCAAGCCCCCAGGAATGGGGTGATGGCCCTTAGGATTTGAGTTGACAGAGTTGCCTGGTGGGTGAGGGGAGCTGTGGGGGGCACTAGCGACCAGTGCAAGGGGGGTGCGGGCCCCAAACAGGGCTGAACAGCTGAAATAGGAGTCTGTGCCCAGGACCGCGTTGGCAGAGCAGGAGAGAAGCCAGACTCATGCACCAGGCCTGGTTGTACCGGTGGGATGTGGGCCGTTGCTGCCCCTGCCCGCAGGACATTGGTTCAGAGGTTTTCACTTACCTGTCTTCTTCCTTCTGCTTCTGCCCTCCCACTCAAATCCTCCCATCCTCTTTAGTGGGAGGATGACACCAGCACCACTGGGTCCAAATCTACAAACCAGCTCTGGGTGTTTGAGAGCATGAGTGAATGGACCGTGCCTGTGCCCCTTCTTTCCTGTTCTGCTCTGATGACATGGCGACTGACCCCTGCAGGCGGTGTTCCCCCAGGCTTTGTGGTCTCCTGACTTCCTGCTGGCCCTAGCGAATGGGAACGCAGGAGGAGGATTAGAGGGCATGAGGAAGAGAGAATCCAGGCTATTTCTCCTCCTCCCACCTGCCGCAGTCCCAACTTTGGTTAGTGACCCAGGCCCTGGACTCCAGTGACACAGCCTCCTCTCATTTGTCGCCCTGGCCCGGGGTGGTGGGAGCTGCCTGCTCTTGGTAAACTTTGGGTTGGTTTAAATGTCCTCTATTTGGCTTCTCAACTCCTCCAACACCTGTGTACGTAGCTCTTGCATTCAGTTCTCTCTGTTGTAAACACTTGTAGTGGTTGCTCTTTTCTGAGTCAGACCCCGTCTACGTGAATAAATGTAAAGACTTTTTTCTGAAGCCTTCATAATAAAAGGAAAGTGCTGTAGAAGTTGCTTTGAAAGGCTCAGCAGTGATCCATTGCAGCCAGGGTACTAAAACTCTCAAGGAAATGACAATTCTTTATTCCAAGACCTTAAAGGCATGGTGCAAAAGTTCCTTTTTTGGCAGGACTTTTAACTTCTCACATTGTTAATCAGAATGTGTAAATCATTTCTCATTTCTGATTGATTTTTGTTCTCTACCTATAGAAAGTTTTGGTAAAAGATTTTTCTCCCCATCTCATGTTTAGTCTGCTTAGCTGGAGTAATCACAGGCAGCTTTGATATAATCCTTCTCAAAGTGAGATGGTTCGTGGCTGTCAATGTGTGGCAGTTCAACAGGTGTCTGTATTAGTTTCCTGTGGCTGCTGTAATGAATTGTCACAAACTTGGTGCCTTTAAACAACATACATTTATTCTCTTAAAGTTCTAGAGGCCAGAAGTCTAAAATGATCTTATGAGGCTAAAAGCAAGGTGTCAGAAGGGCTGGTTCCCTCTGGAGACTCTAGGGGAGAATCCATTTGTCACCTCTCCCAGCTTCTAGTGGCTGCCGGCACTCCCTGGCTCATGGCCACATCACTCCAATCTCTGCTCTGAGTCACATTACCTTCTCTTCTATGTCTAATCTGCCTTTGCCCTCCTCTTATAAGGACACTTGTGATTACGTTTAGGGCCCACCCAGGTAATCCAGAATCATCGCCCCATCTCAAGATCCGTAACTTAATCACATCTGCAAAATCTCTTTTGCCATAGAAGGTACTGTTCACAGGTTCTGGGAATTAGGATATATATATCTCTGGCGGCCACCAGTCAGGCGGCCATAGTGCCTTTCAGAACTTCATCATGGCAGCTGCATTCCAGAACTTTCTCTGTGTGAGTTGATTTCTGCCCCCAGAACAAGCTTTCCAAAACTGACTCCAACCAGGACACACCCTGTTCCTGAGCTTTGTGGGCCCAAGTTCAGCTCCCACCCTTCAAGGGGTGTGTACTGGCCTCCAGGCTCCTTCCTCATGACTCCTCCACTGTCATCCAGCACCCTCGGCTCACTCACCTGTCATTCTGTAAACTGACCGTGTACCTTCTGTGTCTTTGCTCATGCTGGACCAGCTGCCAGGGATTCACATCTCCCTCCTCTGCTTGCAGGACTCTGCTCATCCTTCAAGGTCCATCTCCACTGTCACTTCCTCTGACGCCTCCCTGCTCTGTGCTCCTGCAGCACGCTGCTCGAGTCTCCACGTGTGTGTTAACACACCCACAGTGTCACAGTTGGGTTGTTGCTGCCTGACTCCCCAGGGAGAGGCGTACTCATTCGCCTCTGACCCACCGTACCTGGCAACCCCAGGCCCACACGTGCGTGAGCATGACTCAGTAGTCACGACCCGGATCTCAGGGCCTGGCACAGAGCAGACTTGCAGGGAGTGCAAATCGTGTTGAAGGGAGCAGACGGGTGATCGCGTGCTCATTTCATTAGAGTACGTGTTTCCCTAGTTGCCATTTAAAGGAATCATCCAACGCTTTTGCTTTCCTTTCTCGACATCTTGCCTGGAGGTCAGGAATGAGCCCCAATGTTCCCTGCACGCTCACCCACATGTGTGTCATCACATGTGCACACACACGGACCTTCCCACGGAGGGGACAGGCCAGGGGATGGCAGCCCACAGGAATAGACAAATCTCACCTTCTAAGAAACAAAACTGCACTCCTTTCTCTTGTCTTCCAGGCCCCATTTTGTCCTTTCCAGGGCACTGTGAGCCCCAGGATGGAATTGTGCAACCAGCCCGTTCACATCCTTGGGAAATCAGACTCTTTCTGGAATTCTTGGCAACAGGTAGCAGAATTCCAGTGGGCAGAGGCCCTGGCACTTGGGCCCTGGTGAGGTCACTGTGCGTCTTTGTTAATTGCTTGCACAGAAGAAATTCCTCATGGTGTGCGATCACTTATTTCCAGCAGGAGGAATGTTAAAACACCAGGTCTCAGAAGACAGGAAATGAAGAACAGTCGAGACAATGCAGTACATTCTGGATTAAGTGCCCTACGTTCAGGCTTAAGGTCTCAAAGTAACAGTTCCACCCATAAGTATTTAATGCTCTTAAAATTCAGCATGGTGGCAAACAATCGCACACGTGCTTCTCTGGGTGGACCTGAGGGGCGAGAGTGCCTGGCTGACCTCCCTGACTGAACACACCCGTGGACCTGCTGGGGGCGGGGTGTGAAAGCTGCCTCCAGAGCCGGCCTGGACAAGGAGCATGGAAGGGCAACTCCGCAGAGGGAACAGCACAGTCAGTGGGCACAGACTGAACCTCAGCTCTAGCTGTGCCTGGGGCTCAAAGAGTGTGATGGGGTTAGAGCCAGGCCACAGGCTGGAGGGAGGAAGTAGAGCCACCCTGCCCTGTGAGACCCTCTCAGGGGAGACTGAAACACTTCAGTGGCACCTGGTGGGAGCCATGGAGAGCCATGGAGGGCACAGCAGGGAGGGAGGGACAAAGTCAGGGCCACATGCTCAGAAGGTTTCTCTGGCATCAGTGTGGAAAAGGACTGGAGGAGACTGGGGGGGGCTTTGCAGTGTCCAGGCAAGAGATCATGTGGCCGCACCAGGAAGACGGAGGGTTGACTGGAACTCTGGGGCGCCCCCAGCGTGGCTGCCCTTTGAGCCTGGATTACCATGAGGCTCAGATCAAGGGTGCAGAGCAACTTTCTCCAGAGGAAAGGAGAGGAAAGGCACTTTACTTTTGGATGTCACAGTGGGGAGCTGTGCTGTGATGGCAGGAGTGCTGGTCAGCCCCAGCTCTGCCCTATGTTGCCTGGGCTGCATCTTTGCACCTCCTGGGGCTCACACCCCCTCATCTGTAGAATGGGGATGACACCCACCCCCCAGGGCTGGGTGAGGGTACAGCTGCTGAAATGCCGGGTTCCCGGCACAGGCACCCGAACCTACGCATTTGCCTGCCCTCCGGCACTCTCTCCCTCCAGCACCCAGCCCAGAGAGCAAGGCTGTGCGCCTCTGCCAATCATGGTGAGAAGGATGCCAGGCCTGTGTCGTCCTGGGGTGTGGGAGAGTCTCAGAAGGCTCACGGAGGGGCCGCCACATCTGTATGCTGGCCCTCGGAACCCCTGGGCGTGGGAAGGGAGTTGGCTGGGCAGTGATGCGGATGCAAGGGCAGCCCCCCACCCCACTGAAGCAGTTGAGGCCTGGCACTAATGGGCTCTCAGCCTCTGCTTACGCAGCCCCCATCTGGGCAGCTGAGGGGTTAAAATCCGGATGCTGGGCCTGGTTCAGGAACAAAATGAGGTGTTGAAATAAGTCGCTACAGGCCAAGAGAGTGACAGTGTCCTGGAGAAGCAAGAGACATCCTGGAGAAGCAAGAGACTTCCTGTCCCCGGCCCAGCCCAACCCACAATTTGGGCGCTGACATAAGGAGGTCAGGAGAAGTGGCTGCTGTCCTGTTCAGGGGCTGAAAAGGCCTGGGCACCGGGCAGAGGCTGCCAGCTACGAGACGCAGGGCGGGCTGTGACGCCTGCAGCGGCTCCTGCGTGCAGAGCCCAGGCCAGGCTGGGCAGTGCATCGGGAACGTTCCTTCAGCCCTCTTCACAGAGAGTTCCGAGGAGCAGAGTGAGGCAGAGGCCCCCGAGGCGGCCCCTGGTTCCCGTCACCGCCAGGGTGGCTGGAGGTCTTGGGCCCCACGCTGAGCTTGGCGTGTGCGGCTCCAGCCAGCCTTCCCGGGCCAAGGCACTGAGGCCTCAGCACGTAAACTCAAAGCCACTTGTCCCTCCTAAGAGAAACTTTGTGTTCATGGTTTCTGTCCAGAAACTACTGAAGTTTGTGTTCAACTTTTATATTATGACTCTGTGTAATTAGGTTTAATTGCTTGAAGTTTTGGAAAAATAATGAGAAACATGTAGTGTTATGGGGCTCATCCTGTCTTGGCCCCAGTGTCCAGCTGGTTGAGGTTTTTAACAAGAAAAATATCTTGAATGTTTTTGGTCCAGGGTGGCTTCTCCTTACATCCTTCTCCCCTCAGTTTAAAAAGCAGAAGAACTCTCCCTGGGGTCCCAGGCAGGGGTGGCCAGCCTCAGAGGCTGCCCAGGCACCTTCTTGCCTGGATGGAAGTTGGCTTGGGAAGCCAGAGGCCTCCCTCCCAGGAAATTCCTCAAGGAGCCTCAGGCCACACTGTGCCAGGACTTCTGCTTCCTCTCACTCCTCTGCTTTCTGAGATCTGAGGCAACTGAGAATAGAAACAGGCTTGTGATGGGTCAAAATGACTGCTTCGTTCAAGGCTGAGTTGGACGGAAGGGCTTGGACCTGGAGCCAAACGGCTTTCCTAAAGCTCCTTCCTCCCAGGGGCAACGCTGCGGGGTCCCGGAGGGTGGCACGCAGACACCCACCTGGCCAGCCGTTGGCAGATCCTTGTCTACCCACGCCTTCTTGAGGGCCCGAGAGAGTGAGCACACTTGTGCCCACCTGATGGGGAGACACGGGCCACGGTGGTCAAATCCTGTCGTACTGCTGGCCAGAGGCGTCATTCCCACTGCTGTATGGAGGGTCCGGCGAGGGGGCAGGAGATGGCAGACAGGAAACCTGTGCTCAGGGCCAGGGTGGCTGAGTGGCACGGGGAGAGAAGGAGCTCCCTGTGTGGCCCTGGCACACAGTTAATGCTCAGGATACTAGTTTTTTATTGAGGTATAATTGACATTATATAACATTATATTAACTATATAACATTATATTAGTTTCAGGTGTACAACATAATGATTCAGTATTTGTATATATTGCAAATGATTGCCACAATAGGTCTAGTCAACATCCATCACCACACATAGTTACAAATTTTTTTTCTTATGATGAGAACTTTTAAGATCTACTCTCTTAGCAACTTTCAAATATGCAATAAAGTATTGTTAACTATAGTCGCCATGCTGTATATTACATCCCCAGGACTTATTTACCTTAATAACTGGAAGTTCGTACCTTTTGTCTCCCTTCTCCCATATTGCCCAGTCCCCACCCCCACCTCTGGCAACCACCAATCTGTTCTCTGTATCTATGAGTTCGGGTTTTGGTTTTTTCTTTTTTTAGATTCCACATGTAAGTGAGATCTTATTGTATTTGTCTTTCTCTGTCTTGACTTATTTCACGTAGCATAATACCCTCAAGGTCCATCCATGCTGTTGAAAATGGCAGGATTTCCTTCTTTATTATGGCTGAATAATATTCCAATGTATGTATATACCACATTTTCTTTCATCCATCAATGGACACTTTGGTCTCAGGTCTGCTATTTTATGTCTGGTGAACCTCAGGCAAGTTACATAACATCTCTAACCTTAGTTTTCATATCTGTAAAATGGAGATAATAATACCCACTTGGCATGCTTGTTCTTATGATAAAATGAGAAAATGCAAATCTCTTTGACTGTGGACAGACAGACGTACCATGTTTGGCATGCAGGAAGCAGCAGCCATGAGCATTATGATTGCCTTTTGGCTCACCCTTTTCCTGACACACAGACACATTCTTTGGCCCACCTATAAATGAATTTTTTTTAATTGGGCAAAATTTGCATCAAAATCTGAATTTCTGCTTCTGTCGAGAACTAGGGAGCTCTGGCGGTACTGGGCCTGTGTCTGCACGTGACAGGGACGGGCTGGAACAGGGCCCGGCGGCCCCCTCCAGCAGGACTTGAGCTCTCCTGCTGGCCACAGTGCCCACCACTCACTCCCTTTTGCCTAATACAGATCAGCCTTGCTTGGAGCTAGTCGTGCCTTCTCAAAACGTTTTGCAGTGACCCTTCCCCCACTCACTGAATTCATTCCTCCTGGACTCTCAGGCCACAGGGCCTTCAGCCATGGACGCCCTGATGGCTGGTTCTAATGGGGACAATGCCTGCCTCTCTCCCGTGCGGGGGTCAGGAGGAAAGGGTTCTGAATTGGGGTCACTAGGTCTGAGGTCAGTTCTCTCATTAATCAGCTGTCTGACCTGATGCAAGTCATTACACTACTCCAGCCCTCAGTTTCTTTACCTGAAAAATGGGGTCAATGGTGTGACTCCATGGAGGATGTAAATGATTTCATGAAAATGCAGGTGGGTGCCTCTCGCAGTGCTAGTCCCTCTGCTGCTTGGCCCTTCGTCCACCTGGCACCCTCACTTCCACTGCAGGGGTGCCATTCCCTGACTTTGGCCCCGGTTCCAGGGCAAACTCCAGAGGAAACAGGGCAGGAAGGGGCCTGCACAAGGATGCTGGGACGAACTCTCCTGTGTGGTTGCTGATACCGTGGAGTAGGAGCTTTGGGGTGTTCACCTCCCAGCGTGCAGGCAAGAGTGACTGTTAAGTGTGAACACAGTGCTGTCTGTGGGGTCTGGCCCTGCTTTCCCTCATGGGAGCTGTATTTAGATCATTTTTGACCCACCGTCACCAACTCCTGCAGAGGGGTCACAGGTGAACCCCCCATCGCAGGAGGATGTGAGCACACGGCCCCATCTTTTGGGTTGAGCAAAGTTTCCTCCCTGGAGTTCCAGTGCAGGACAGGAGGCCAGCGGAGTGGGTATCCTGACTTGTCACACAGCCGGTAAGGAGGTGACAGAGTCGGGACTGAAATCAGGCTGCTCTAGGCTTCCTGGTGCTGCTCCTCTGTGATGTGGGAGCAGGCGGGCTGCAGGGCATCATGGGGCTGGAGCAGGTGGGCATCTCAGGCTGTGGTTCACTTCCCGCCCCACACAGCGGTGGCCTGGCGCTGGGCTGAGACAGCTCAGGTGGACAGCAGAGGAGTTGGCTGAGGAGCTATGGAAGGAAGCAGGCTTGTCCAGAGGCCTTGAGTCCTAGGGCTACAGTACTGCCCTCCGCTGTCCACCCCACTGCAGCCCAGAGATGGTTTATACTGTGGGAATGACCCCTGTGGGGGCCACCAAAGCATAGTTTGTGACCCAGGAAGGAAAATAAATCCTCCTTGAACGGTCAGTCTTTTGTTTTGTTTTTAATAGATTTTATTTATTTATTTAATTTTTTTTTTTGGTGAGGAAGATTAGCCCTGAGCTAACATCCAATGCCAATCCTCCTCTTTTTGCTGAGGAAGATTGGCCCTGGGCTAACATCCATGCTCATCTTCCTCTACTTTATATGGGATGCCGCCACAGCATGGCTTGATAAACGGTACATAGGTCCACGCCCGAGATCCAAACCCGCGAACCCTGGGCCGCGAAAGCAGAGCGTGCAAACTTAACCACTACGCCACCAGGCCGGCCCCAATAGATTTTATTTTTTAGAGCAGTTTTAGGTTCATAGCAGTACAGAGATTTCCCATATACTCCCACCTCCCACACATGCATAGCCTCTCCCGTGATCAACATCCTGCACCAGACTGGGACATTTGTTACAATGGATGAGCCTAGGTTGATACGTCGTTATCACCCAGAGAACATAGTTTACCTTGGGGGTCACTCTTAGTGTTGTACATTCTATGGGTTTGGACGTATATGATATATATCCACTATTATAGTATGATACAGAGTCGTTTCAGTGCCCTAAAAATCCTGTGTCTGCCTATCCGTCCCTCTTTCCTCCTCAGACTTCTGGCAACCACTGATGTTTTTACTGTCTCCAGGTTGTGCGTTTTCCAGAATGTCATATAATTAGAATCATACAGTATGTAGCCTTTTCAGACTGACTTCTTTCACTTAGTAATATGCATTTAAGTTTCCTCCATGTCTTTTCATGGCTTGATAGCTCATTTCTTTTTAGTGCTGAATAATATTCTATTGTCTGGATGTGCCACAGTTTACTTATTCATTCACCTAATGAAGGACATCTTGGTTGCTTCCAGGTTTGGGCAATTACGAATAAAGCTGCTATAAACACCCATGTGCAGGTTTTTGTGTGGGCATAGTTTTAAACTCCTTTGTATAAATACCAAGGAGTGTAATTGCTGGATTGTACAGTAAGAGGATATTTAGTTTTGTAAGAAACTGCCAAATTGTCTTCCAAAGTGGCTGTGCCATTTTGCATTCCCCCCAGCAATGAGTGAGAATTCTTGTTGCTCTGCATCCTCTCTAGCATTTGGTGTTGTCGGTGTTCTAGATTTTGGCCATTCTGATAGTTGTGTGTAGTGCTTTCTCATTGCTCCTTTAATTTGCGTTTCCATGATGACATATAATGTGGAAAATCTTTTCATGTGCTTTTTTACCATCTGTATATCTTCTTAGTGAGGTGTCTGTTAAGCTCTTTGGCCCATCTTTGAATTGAATTGTTTTCTTACTGTTGAGTTTTAAGAGTTCGTTGTATATTTTGGATAACAGTCCTTTATCAGATGTGTCTTTGCAAATATTTTCTCCCAGCCTGTGCCTTGTCTGACAGTCCATTTTTAAATGGCTGATTCAGACCCCGCGCAGCAGGGACGCTGGTAGAGTCGCACACTGCAGTGGGTGGAATGTGGCTCCGACCACTTCTGACAATCCCTAAATAGATGCATCTGAGCCAGACCAGGATCTACACCCTGATTTCAGCACCGAGCGTGACAGCAGATGCAAGCAGGGCCTGTGTCCAGCAGTCGGGTGTGCATCAGGACACACATGAGAACACCGTGGCCTGGGCATTCCTCATGGGGCAGCCGTTAGAGATGGTATTTATGAAGATGAGGAGGCAAGGCAGGAAAACATGAGTCACCGGGTGATGGGTAGGAACGCAGACACAGGAAGGCATGAGCTCAGATGAAAGCCCTAGGAGAACTTGTGCGTGAGGTCATAGACCGAAAGGAGTTTATGAAAGCACAGAGTTCCATTGGGTTGATGGACTGGAGGGTGGATTTTCCCCTTTCCATTTTTCAAAGGATAGATAATGTTCTTAGATCTTTGTTTATAAAGACAACTATTTATTTAACAACAACTGATTCCTAAAGTTTGTGTTGCTGTTCCTGACCACGCTAGGCCACGAGTGCTGCAGTGGCATTGAGGGAAGAGCCGGGAGTGTGAGCCCCCCTCGGCTGTACCCCAACACTGGAGACGACAGAGGAGGGAGTTCCCACCTCTGAGCAGAATTCTCGACCCTGCCTTGGGGCCTTCCTGGGGGTGTGTCCCAAGGAGTGGGAAGCACCTGGGGGCTGGCTCCCTGCCCTCTGTCACCTGTGGTCACTGTGCTTTCTGGACACAAATCTGTCACGCTTTCCCAGTTGGCTGATATCAAAGCATCTTTCCAAGTGAGAGCTGGGACCGGATAGCACACAGGGCAGTAACTGGAGACAGGCACTGACGGTGGGCGCCAGTGTTCTTTGAAACTGCAGGTGGACTCCCCGTAATTCAGCGTGTTTCTTCCCCGCCCTTCCCAGGCTGCCCGCAGACCCTAACTCTACATTAACTGAGCACCCACTGCTTGCCAGACATGTGCTAGCTGTTTCCACAACGGTCCTCTCATTTGATTTCCACCCATCTCTTAACAACCCTGTGGTGTCAATATTAATATCCCCATTTTGCAGATGAGGAAACTGAGGCAAGCAATGAGACTAGGAAACAGCAACTGTCTGCTCAGTGCTCTGGACTTTCCACATAGCTTCACATTTTCTCTTCTGTTTTCTCAGTAGTCCTGCCAGGTGTTCATTAGCGTCTCCATTCTACAGAGGAAGAAGTGGACGATCAGAAAGGCACATAAGTAGCGAGTGGAGACAGAATCAAACCTTCCTGACTGGATTCCAGTTCTGACACTGCCCCCTGAGAAGGAGATGGGGGCCGGGACCCCTCTTTGGTTTCCTAGACTGAGAGGGGCACTCTAGGTCGTTTACTGAGCCCCTGCTGTGTGCTGTCTTTACACCCAGGATCTCATTGCCTCCTCAGGGGGAGAGATGGTGATCTGTGATTTATGGATGGTGGCTGAAGCTCAGAGGATGAGGAACCTGCCAGGGAGGCCTAGCTGGCAGAATCAGAACCTGAGCCGTATCCGTGACCACTCAGGTTTAATTGAGGAACTGGGATTTTCGGGAAGACAGTCAAGGACCCTAAGTCCTGACCTGTGGACGCCAAGTGACTCCAGCCGCCTGGAGACTTCAGTCTGGAGGCTGTCGTTGTGTCTGTCCTGGCCCCGCACCGCTCTGCTCTTTGTTCAGCTCCAAAGGAGAGTGTTAAATTTCTCTCCCAGGGGCCGGCCCCGTGGTGCAGCGGTTAAGTGCGCGTGCTCCGCTGCTGGCGGCCTGGGTTCGGATCCCACGCGCGCACCAACGCATTGCTTGTCAGGCCATGCTGTGGCGGCATCCCATATAAAGTGGAGGAAGATGGGCACAGATGTTAGCCCAGGGCCAGTGTTCCTCAGCAAAAAGGAGGATTGGCAGATGTTAGCTATGGGCTGATCTTCCTCACACACATACACTAAATAAATAAATAAATGTTAAATGTTCTCTCCCAGTTGATGTGCACGCTTTACTGCCTCTCCCAGGCAGCGCGAGGCAGAGGACATGACTGGGACCTGGATCAAAGGGTTTTCTCCGAGGCTGCGCTGCTCTGTCAGTGCGGTGGGGCGGCGCTCACCCTGCGGCCCGGGCAGGCCAGGGTCCAGATTCACACAAGGTTCTGTGCCCAATGCACTGAAGCAGCTCTAACCAGCGTTTCCATAGCCCTTGTCCGGGAGGGGATCGTGGGGTTGCTTCGGCCCCTAACACAGGGAAAGTCACTGTGGCTGAATGAAGGAATGCATGAGGCCTGAGTGAATATACGTTTGCCTGCAAGTGCGGCTGCTTGATTTACTCCTGCCCGCCGCCTCAGGGCAAGGAGAGCATGAGCTTCCTCCCTCTCCGCCATCACGACCTGAGAAAGAGCCCTAGACCAGGAGGAAGGGGACCTTCGGTTCTGACATTTAATTGTTGTATAATGTTAAGAAAGCCACTTAACTGCCAAGTGTCAGTTTCCTTATCTGTAAAATGGGCTTTCTCCACCTCTTAGTCCTCAACCCTCCTGGATTATCTGCTGGATCAGGAGGGTGAGGGGCCGCACCTACGTGCCTCCCCCACCTCAGTCTCCGCATGCTCACGGACACCTCTGCCTCCAGGGGACGGGGCATCCTGACATTAACAACAGTCACAATTGTGAGACACACATCCAGGTCCCCGCCCCGCTGCAGCCTTCACTGAGCCTCAGTTTCCTCGTGGTGCAGTGAGGATGATAAATGTACCTCCAGGACTACAGTGCTGGGGTGAGGATCAAATGAGGAGAGGGAACGAACATGCCAGGGTTTCGTATGTGTGTTCAGGGTCGCACTTACATATAATCACAATTTAATTATAAATACTGCAAGTCCTATTTCATGCAATTATGATGACATATTCAGCTAAGTGCTTTTCTTGTAATTTATTCAACTATCTTGCTGATAGTTGAGGACAAGGGACAATTTGAGGTCTTCAGTGACAGCCCCCCAGTACTACATAGAAATGCAGAATGTCTGTATTCCCAGCATCCTCAGTAACCACTGGGGGATGACCGACGGCAAGCTCGTCAGGGATGGGTGAGTAGGTGAGGCTGACAAGTCTTGCTCTCCTCAGCGTCTGGGAGCTGTGACTCAGCGTGCCTCCCCTGTGGGCCACACTTGGGCACGGCCTGCCTCTCTGTCTGAGCCACCCACCTGGCTGCTTCCTGCTGCCCCTCTGTCGCTCAGTCCCTAAAGCCAAATGTCTTCTCTGACTTGGTTTGTGCTCCCAGTTGCTTGGGAGCTCTTCCTGTCAAGCCTGGCTTTTTGTCTAATTTCAGCAGAAGCACCAGTTGGAGTGGCTTTAGGGCAAAGGTAGCTGCCGTGGGAAGTGTCAGGATTCCAGTGAGAATGTGGGGGACCTCTGTACCTGGAAGATGCCCAGTGAGCGCTTGGCAATTGCTCTCAAACAGCCTTTTCCTGGCACAGAGCTGGGGACTGCTCCCCCTTGGAGCGCGAGGAGCTCATGTGTTATTTAAACGCTACATTCTTCCCAGTCACGTTGGAGACGTGGACACTGGGATTAACTAGCTTTTTATACAGCCTTAGGTCTGGGGAGCGCGGAGGGCCCTGCAGTCAAGCCCAGGTCCTCATTGTACAGGAGAGACTGAGGCCCGGAGGGAAGGGGCGAGTCCACCGTCACCAGTGAGGAGCTGTCAGCACTAGGGTTAGCCCCTGGCGGGCCCTGCCCCAACTGCATGCTCTCTCCCCACTGCACTCTGCCTCAGCTCTCCTCCTGCCTGTCCCAACAACGCAGTGAGTGGCGGATTCTACCAGCAAACAGCAGCAGGGTGGGGCCCCATGCGAAAGTATTTGACACGAGGGCCAGCCCCGGTGGCCTAGGGTTAAGTTCAGCACGCTCCACTTCAGTGGCCCGGCTTCAGCTCCCAGGCTTGGACCTACACCACTTGTCTGCCAGTGGCTATTCTGTGGCGGTGGCTCATGTATAAAAAAGAGGAAGATTAGCAGCAGATATTAGCTCAGGGCGAATCTTCCTCAGAAAAAAAAAAGTATTTGACACGAGAGGAGTCAAATACTGAAACTTTAATTCATCCTCACATTCAGCTCCCAACACAGGTGTCACTATCCCCATTTTACGGATGAGGAAAACAAAGCTCAGAGAGGCTGAGTGACCTGAGCAAGATCACACAGCTGGTCAGAGCAGAATTTGCTTGGAAATCCAAGCCCTTCCAGGAGAATCCTGTGTCTGCTCAGCAGTATGCGCCTAAGTCTCCAACATGCTTGTTCTTTTCCTATAGAAAAAAATTTTTCTTATAGAACACACTCATTAGGTCAACCTGTACCTCCCACAGTAAGATCACGACTGTTGTTATTGATAATGCACTTCAAAAATGGCTTGAGGTACACTGTGGGAATTTTTAACACTTCCAGAACTTTTTCCCAGCCTAATCTATTTAAGAGAAATGGAAACAAGAGGGCAGACAGCGTTGTATGCTTCCCTGTAAACAAAGAACACTAGCTGTCCGGGCTGGGGTTCTGTGGCCCCCTTTGGGGGTGGGTGGCATTCTGTTTTTATTTCTGCTTCCATGGGGGTTTTCCTTGGGAATGGAGCTCTGTTTCAAGTAGTACAAATATAATGAAAACAACACAGGCCCCCCCCCGCAAGGTCAGCCTCCCCCCAGGGTGGGCTGATGACCCCGAAGTGCAAAGCCAGGACTCTAGAGCCCATTGTTTGGGACACTCTTTGCACTTTCAGAGCCCAAAGCCCACACTCTCCTTGTGCTGTGACCCCACAGCAGGGAGGTAAAGTGAGGCCAGGCCCTGTGCTGTCTTCCAGAAGTGCATCTGGTGTCCCCACTTTATAGAGAGGGAAACTGAGGAACGGGACGTGAGAGCCCGCGGTCGTGCACTGGTGAGCGATGGCCTGGGGTGTACCCTCGGCCTCGCTGACCACAGATTTCTTTGTTTAGCTCCCTGAGGCTAGAAGCAGGGCTGGGAGACCAGGCTGAAACCCTCCCACATGGGGATTGGGGGGGGCGCGTGGGGGGCAGCAGAGCACCAGGGAGGCGTGCTGAGTCTGGGCCCTGCCGTCTGGGTTCAAGTCCAGCTCTGCCGCTTAGAGCCTGTGACCTTGAGCTGTTGCTTCTCTCCCTCTCGTGCTTTCCTTCTTTGTCTACAAAATGGGATAATAATAATAATAATGCCGACCTCATAGGGTTGTGCAGATTAGGGGAAATAATTCAGGTCGACAGGGCCCAGCCCAGTGCCTGGCGCAGAACAGATCCTCAGTAACTACGTGGTGTGGTCATCAACAACGTCAGCCCTGGCACTGAAGGGGTGGAGCTTGCCTCGGCCCTGCTGTGCTCACTCCCCTGTCCCTGTCCTGGGGCAGTGACCCACGGTGTGGCCACGGCCAGGCAGGACCCGGCAGGGAATGCCACTCACCTTAAACACTAGTGCCGAGGCCTGGGTGGCAGGGGGCACGGAGCAGGCAGTATGGGGGCAGTGGTGTAGGCTTCATTCATTCTACAGGTGTTTCTCGAGCATCTACTGTAGTCAGACACCATTCTAAGCACTAAGTAGTGAATAAGGCAGGCGGGGTCCTTGCTCTCCTGGGGCTCACGTTCTAGGGGGAGGTAGACATTACATCTGTAATTACCTGATCTAGTCTTTGCGTGATACCTGGATCTCTGCAGTCTTGCTAAAATTGAGGCTGTGTCGTTTACTGTCCCAGACCAAGGATTTAGGGCGAGGCCTCCTGAGGACCCAGACAAGCGGAGGATACACGTCCCTGAGGGTAGTTTTCAGATTTTCTCTCTCTGACCTTCTCGTGTCCATCCTGCTACCTCCAAAGGGCTTGGGTGGGACATGAGCTTAGATGGCAGCATAGGTCACTGTGGGGCTGGGGGACTGGCTGAAGGGCTGGCCACCTACCTGGTAGCCAGTAGGAGGCTCTGCCTGAGAGCAGCAGGCTGGACCCAGCAGCCAGGGGCAAGCAGTGTTCAAGCTGGAGTCAGGTGTCCAGACATGGCTGAGACCATGGCTGAGATGGGCACACAGGGGCTGGTTCCAGTTTCTTGTTCTGGCCAGGAGGGCTGAAATTAAGTAACGGCTCCAGTCCATGGAGGAGCTGTAAGTCTAAGTGTGACAGGGCAAGAAAACTGAGGCTGGAGCCCAGACAAGAGGGCTGAGCCAACTTGATACTAATTATCATGATGTTAGTAAGAAGAAGAATAGCCAACCTTTACTGAGTGCATAAAAGTCTCATACTTTATGGGTACTATCTCATTCAATCATCACAACCTGGAGGTAGGTGCTATCATGGTCCACAGTTTACAAATTATGAAACGAAGACACAGAGAGGTTAAGTAACTTATCCAAGGTCACACAGCTACTAAGTGGCAGCACTAGGATTTGAACCCAGTGAGCACATGGGTGCCAGGCCCTCCAGACACTGGTCCTCCATACAGGACTGACTTCCTGCAGTCCTTCCCGCTGGCAGCCTAAGGCTGCTTCCTCAGGGCTGGTCTCAGGATTAGGGGAAGGTCTTGACAGAGACGCCCAGGAATGAAACGTGAAGCTGAATAAATAATAGGCCCTGAATAAATGTTTGCCAATTCAACTTGAAGGAAAAAATGCAGTTTTCTTTGGGCTCGTAGTCAGATGTTGTTGCTGCAGCCCAGGTTCAGAATGTCCTCATTTCTGTGGGTATTTTGTGATCTTTATCCTAATGGTAGAGACAGGCCACATCTGTTCTGCTAATGAACCCAGTCTCCTTGGTCTGGATGGAGGGGGGCCGCCAGGGGGCAGGGGCATGACTCCCTATAAAAACCGTCTAATCAGATGTTGGTGTTCCTGGGCATTCTTTCAAATGTCCCTTTATCATCTGGGGTTGAATTTCCCTCCAAGACAGAGCCCGTGGTTTCCTGCTGTAGAATGATACCTCACTGGGGGAATGTGGGGTGGACCGGGGAGGCCGAGCTGTGGGTTTCACCCAGACGGAGAATCCGACGTGTTGCGTGCCTGACTCCCCCGTGGGCAGTGGTCTCCCTGTGGGCAGTGTTTGGAAGCACAGTTCTGCTACTGGAGAGGGGTAGATGCTTTACCTGTGAGAATATGGGCAATGACTGAAAGGTGCACACAGCCAGGAAGGCGGCGAGTTCCCTCGTCAACCTGAAGGCAGCAGTCAGCAGGATCAAGCCTCCGAGTTAGATGTGCGTGTGTGTGGCTGTGAGTATTTTGTGTGTGTGTGCATCTGTTTGCGTTCTTATGTTGTACAGGTGCGTGTGTGTGATTGTGTGGATGCATGTCTGTGCGTGTCACGTGTTCCTGCACGTGTGTCTCCAGCAGAGCCGTCCCTCAGGGAGGGGCTCTGCCTTGCCCTGAATTCTAGTAAGCTCAAGCCTCGTTTCAGGATCAGACGCTGCTGATACGGCGTCAGGAATGCGTTTGTCGGGCCGTGATTCATTCAACGAGCACAGTTTGTCGGCAGGACCTACGCTGGTGCTTGACCACATGGAGTCCCTTCTGCTGAAAACTCCTGCTCTGACAGGGAAGACTCACAGCTCCAGGAGGCATAGGAGGGGAAGGAGAGGAGGCCAGACCTCGGGTTGCGGGGCAGGTTGTGATGGCCTGGATGTTGGCAGTCTGCTGGCACCATCTACCCCTCCCCACCTGTGCTCCTCATCTCAGTGGTCAGCCCCCACCCATCCAGATACCTGCATCATCCTCAGCCACTCCTGCTCCAGATTCCATTAATCACCTCTTTAGCTGTGTGACTGTGGACAAGTTATTTAATCTCTGTGAACCTCAGTTTTCTCATCTGTAAAATGGGAATGATACTACTGCCAGGATTAAGTGAGATTTTTTTAAATGGGCATCATTATGGTTAATTCTACCTCCTATATACATGTGGAACACACCCATCTCTCTCTAACCCCACTACATTTTCCTGGTCCAGGCAACAGCTCATCCCTGGGCCCCCTCCCCTCCGGACTCACTCCCTCCTGCGAGACCACCAGCACTGCCACCCTGGGGGTCTTCACTAAGGCAGATCTGATCCAGGCACAAAGGAGGAGACAGGTGCCAATCACCAGAAGTCAGCCAGCGGATGGAAGCAAAGTGACTCAGCCCCCTGCAGCCCAGCTCCTCAGCCCCTGGGGCCTGCTGAGTGAGGCAGGCTAGCCATGCGGCGTCTGTCTCTTTGCCTGTCTGTGAGATTGTAACCCTCTCAAGGACAAGGACGCTCATTCTCTTCTCTGTATCCCATGCCAGGCAGGTAGTAGGTGCCCGGTATATATTCAGTGGGTGAGGGAACAAGTGAATGGGAGGGTCTGAACTGAGTGAGGAGAATGGCACCAGTGCGCCTGATGTTTGAGGATTTTGTGACCTGGCCAGCCGCCTCTGACCACTGTCCCTGATCCATGACTGAGGGCCCCTGGTGTGCCCTGCTTTCCTGCTGCCCCTCCACCCATCTTTCAAGGCCCAGCCCCGACAGCCCTCCCCGGACCCCCTCTGGCCCTCCCCTGGCTGGGTCTGCCGGCTGGCTGACTCCTCTCCTGCAGCCTGGCTCGCAGCTCCTGTCGTTCTGCCCTGGGCGCTCACAGGCTGGTTCGCCTGCCTGTCTCCACTAGGCTGGGAGCTCTTTGTGGGCAAGGGCGCGTCTCTCTCCTCAGCGTCCCTGGGCCCGGCAGGAGTTCCGGTACAGATGTGGCATCGCGGTATCTGTTGGATGTCCACCTCGCTGACTGTCCACACAGCCCCCTTACGTTTCGTGGAGGCAGAGAGGGGCTCAGAACTGAACTGTCCCCCACGACCCTGCTAGCAGCAAGTGAACACGTCTTACGCGAGCAGTGAATCCATTTGCAGTGTGTCTGAGGAATGGCTGTGTGTCCTCCTGGCTGTGGAGCGTTCAGCAGAGCACATGTGTCCGTGGAAGTGACCTCTGCACAGAACGGGTGCATCCTGAGAGAGTGGGGCGGGCAGGGCAGGTGGTGCTCCAGTGGGGCTGACCCTGGGAGGAAGATGCTGGCAAAGCCCGCAGCCTGTGCACCGAGGGTGTGCGGGCACGTCGTTGCTTTCAGACAGGCGAGTAATCTGGAGCCTGATTTAACTCAGCATGGTGGGCTCAAGTGTCCGCAGCCCCCCACTGCCAGCTCACACCCACGGCACTTGCCCAGCAAGGCAGGGTCCTCCTCACATACCACCTAACCAGCTTGATGAGGACTCGGACCAGGGAAAGAGTACGTAATTGTACCAAGTACATGTCAGGATCGTGGACGAGATTTTACCTCCGTCCTGCAGGGTCAGAGATTGAATCCCAGTAGCAAGGCTCGCTAGGGGAGGGGGAACCAGCATTCACACCTTCCAGGTTTCTCACTGAGAAACTGCTGTACCCAGAGTCACCTGATGCACAGGATAGGGTTGTCTACATGTGAAGCCGACAGAGGAGAGCAGCGTGACAGCAGAAGGCCCAGGGCCCCCTTACGGGCAGCTGCCTCTGCACGGCCGGTTGTCTTCCCACAACAAGACCCAGGCCCAGCGTGTGCTGAGTGCCCTCCTGGTGTCCCAGCTCCAGCTCCAGCTTGGGACAGACATAGAGAAGGTCAGAAACACAAGCGGCTTATGACGGGACCCAAGGAGCTCTCAGGAGCCCACCTTGTCTGCTGGTGGAGACAGAGACTCAATAGACTAAAGAGGAAACACCCTCCCGCTAAATAAAGCGAGGACATGGAGGCTCGACAGCAATACCACACTCCCTCTGGGCTCCAGGCACGCCCGGCTCCGGGACACGCTGTTTCTCTGCCTGGAACCCTCTGCCAGCCTCGTCCCCTTCCCCATCCCCACGTAGGCTCATGAGACCTTCCCTGTTACCCAGGCTGAGAAAAATCCCCCTGCCTGCGATCCATTGCCTCTGGAACTTCCCTCTTTACTGATATCACACTTTGTTATAATTATTTCATCAATTGTCTGCCTGTCCCACCAAACCAAAGTGTGGTGAGATGGGAGACCATGTCTTTCTTACTTCTGCATTCTCAGTGCCGGACACAGTGCCTGGCACTTAAGTAAAGCCTCAGCAACTGTTTGATAATGAAGAAATGGGGAAGAGCCTTGAGCAGGAGGAACATAGACAATAATTAAATATATGATAAAGAGAAGTTTTCTGTACTTAAGTTCTGAATCTATGTATCTAAGGACTCATTGAATTCAAGTTAGATTGAAAAACTTCATTTAGATTTCATGTGGCAAAGTATTTTAATTTAAAGGGTAAAAAGACAAACAAAAATATTCCACAAGCATTCAAGGGAGGGAAAAGAAAACAACCATAAACAGGATCATGTGACCAATATGCAAAGTACCAAAAAGCAGAATTGCCTCAAACCTCTCCACAATTCTAAGGATCAGAAGACGATGGGACTGTGCCTACAGAATTTGGGTAGAAAAGGCTATATTCAAGAATTCCATATTCAGCTGTTTTGTTGTTCCTGGGTGAAGACTGAGAAACATCTCCAGACAACGCAGTGTCTCAGGCATTGAGTTATTATTTCTGAGAGAGCTACTCTAGCGTGTATAGCAATGAAAGAAGAAGGGAATCAAAATCAGGATCCAGACAGGAAAAGCTATGTGAGCACCAAAATCAATTAAATCAATTAAAAGGTATGTGAGACATTGAACATAATTTAAAATTATAATCACAAAATTGAATACAAAATATGTTACTGAACACAAACACAAGTTCATTTACCTGCCACATAGGAGGGCCAATAACGAATGCCAGGCTTATGGCAAGGAAAGAGTTTTATTGTCGAAAGGCAGCCAGACAAGGAGGTGGGAGTTAAAACTCAGATCCACCTCCTCAAAGGGAAAAAGGTAGGGGTTTTTATCTGGGGTTTTAGGTAGGGCAGGGGGAGCATGTGGCCTTGAGGGCTGAAGTGTTTTTGTTTTTTGTTTTTTGTTTTGAGGAAGATTGGCCCTGAGCTAACATCTGTTGCCAATCTTCCTCTTTTTCTTTTTTCTCCCCAAAGCCCCAGTACATAGTTGTATATCCTAGTTGTAGGTCCTTCTAGCTCTTCTGTGTGGGACACCACTTCAGCATGGCTTGATGAGCGGTGAGTAGGTCCGAACCCAGGATCCAAAGTGGTGAACCCCAGGCTGCCGAAGCAGAACGCACGAGCTTAACCGCTACGCCACTGGGCCAGCCCCAGGGCTGAAGTTTTAAGAGTCCTCTGCACAGGCATGACTGTCTTGCATATTTCTTCATGGGTCACATTTGCACATTTGGGGGGTTCTATGTGTTGCGTGCAGTAGATTTTTAGTCTGTGATATCTAAAGTGTACAGTTGGTCATTTTAGCTTCTTGATGCTCCTGAGAGATGCTTAGTCAGGTGGGAGGCTGTCAGCAAGCTACCCTCCTATCAGCGGTCCTCCTGCTGTTCTGCAAAGCAAGCTCAGAAACGTGGGTTACTTTTTTTCCCACGTTAACCTTGTGGGTACAAGGCATGGTTTCACCCTAATCCAGGGAAATTTTAACTCCGTCATCCTTGGTTTCAAATCCAAAAACACTTTTTCAAAAAAAGGGTAGAATGCTAAAATAATACCACTTGTGATATGTGCGCTTTTGTATATATTATACTTTAATAAAAATTTTAAAAGAACTGTAAAGCCAGGGGTTGGAGGAGAGTGGGATGAATAGGTGGAGCACAGAGGACTTTTAGGGCAGTGAAACTACCCTGTATGATACTATAATAGTGGATACATATCAATATACATGTGTCCAAACCCATAGAATATACAACGCCAAGAGTGAATCCACATGTATAAATGTCCCACTGTGGTGTGGATATTGATAATGGGGGAGCCCGTTTGTGTGTGGGAGCAGGGGATGTATGGAAAATCTCTGTACCTTCTGCTCAATGTTGCTGTGAACCTAAAACTGCTCTAAACAATATAGTGTATTACAAATAAATACATAAATGTTTAATAGTATGATCTCCATAATACAGATAAATAAACAAAGACTAAGAAATTAAGGGAGGGGCAGGGAAAATAAAGGTAGGTAGAATTCTAACATCATTGTTTGTGGAGTGAACGTTAGAAATTATTTTATTCTTGCCTTTGAGAATTAGAGAAGTGTAATTTGTTTGTATGATATGTATGTATGTAATGGTAAAAAGAAAATTAAACAGTACAGAAAAATACAAAATGAAATACAGGTTTCCTCCCCCTTCTTCCACCCCTAGTCCTTTTCTCTGAAAGTAACAACAGTTAACAGAGTATTGTATATTCTTCCAAAAAAAAAAAAAGTTTATGCACACCTAAACAAACTTACAGAAATGAGATCACACCATTCGTACCTTATCATTTCCAATGAATAATGAATCTTAGGGATCCTGTTGTCACATACAGATCTTTCTCGTTTTTAATGGCTATATAGTATTCCATGGTATGGATGTACCATAATCTATCTAGCCAGTCCCTAATTGATGTATATATAAGTTGTTTCCATTTTTACCATTATAAACAATGTTGTAATTATGCTTATATTTATTAATGTAATTATAGGGAGAAATTCTACCAATGGACTTCTCTGGGCAAAGGATATCTTCCTTTAAATTTTTGATAACTGTTGCCAAATTACCTTAAAATAATTGTGCCAGTTTACTCTCCCCAACAACATTATGTGCAAGTGCTTGTTCCTACATATCTTTATCAGCACAGAATACTAATAAATTTTAAATTTTCTACCAATGGTATGGGCAAAAATAGTCTCTCCCTTGGATTTTAATGACTTTATTATATGTGAGATTGAATATTTTTTCTATTATTGAGGTAAAATTTGCATAACATAAAATTAACCATTTTAAAAGGGACAACTTAGTGACATTTAATAACACTGAAAATGTTGTACATCTACCACCTCTATCTAGTTTCAGGACATTTTCATCACCCCAAAAGGAAACCCCTTCCCCACTTAGTCATCCTGGTGGTTGTGAAGTGGTATCTCCATTGTGGTTTTAATTTGCATATCCTTCATAACTGATGATGTTGAGCATCTTTTCATGGGCTTGTTGGCCATTTGTATATCTTCTTTGGAGAAACGTTTATTCAAGTCCTTTGCCCATTTTTGAATTGGGTTGTTTGTCTTTTTGTTGTTGAGTTGTAGGTGTTCTTTTTATATTGGATATATATTCTATACATATTCTGGATACTAGACCCTGGTCAGATATGTGACTTGAAAATATTTTCTTCCATTCTGTAGGTTGTCATTTTACTTTCTTGATAATGTCCTTTAATGCATGAAAGTTTTTAATTTCAATGAAGTCCAATTTCTCTATTTTTTCTTTTGTTGTTTGTGCTTTTGATGTCATATCAAAGAATCCATTGCCAAATCCAATGTCATGAAGATTTATTCCTATCTTTTCTTCTAAGAGTTTTATAGTCTTAGCTTTAAAATTTGGTTATGTATCTTTTTTTAATTAATTTTTGTATATGGTGTGAGTTAGGGGTCCAGCTTTATGTTTTTTGCATGTGGATATCGAGTTCTCCCACCACCATTTGTTAAAGAGACTGTTCTTTTCCCATGGCACCCTTGTCAAGAATAACTAGCCACAGATGTATTGGTTTGTTTCTGACTCTCAATTCTATTCCGTTGGTCTGTATCTTTATTCCTATGCCAGTACAACACTGTTTGATTACTGTATCTTGGTAGTAAGTTTTGACATTGGGGAGTGTGAATCCTCCAGCTTTGTTCTTTTTTTAATATTGTTTTGGCTATTCAGGCCCTTCTTGCAATTCCAAGTGAATTTGAGGATTGGCTTTGCCATTTCTTGAAAAAAACAGGCCATTGGAATTTCAAGGGGGATTGCGTTATTGAATCTGTAGACTGCTTTGGGGAGTATTACTATCCTAACAATATTGAGTCTCCCTATCTGTGAACATGGAATGTGAAGCTGTATATTTTGTCATATTTATTTTAATTTCTATGTATGTATGAATTATCTATTTCTAGCCTTTGCTCGGTTTTCTAATGAGATATATGTGTTTTTATACTGCTTCATATCAGGGTTTCTAATATAGAAAGGGACCTTTCAACATAGGTAGTGTTACTATTTTTTCCCAATTTGATGTTAGTCGCATGGCCCTGTTTATTATAGTTTTTGATATGTACAAGGTTTGGTTTTTTGAATACAGTCAAATATATCAGTCTTTTGTGAGTTCTAGGTTTTGTATCTGCTAGAAATCTCTCTCCAATCTAACATTGTAAATAAATTCACTAAGGTTTTATTCTTGTAATTTTATTTATTTTATTTTTATATTGACATCATTGATAACTTTGGAATTTATTTTGAAATAATGAGTGAAATAGCCATCCAGTTTTATGGTTTTCCATGTGGTTAGCCAGTTGTCCAGACAACCCTTATGAATAATCCATCTTTTAGCACTGAACAAAATGCTATCTTGATGACATTCTGAATTTATGACATTCTGAATACTGTAAACTTTGTTCTTGTTCTGTTCATTTCTTTTCCACTGCCAAACTTTTTGTTTTTAACTTTTCATCTTTAAATAATTATAGGTTCACAGAGAGTTGTAAACATGGTACAGAGAAGTCCCATGTGCGCTTCACCCAGTTTCCCCCAATAGTTACATCTTATGTACTGTAGAACAGCCTCAAAACCAGGAAATTGACATTGGTACAGTGTGTGTGTGTAGTTCTGTGCCATTTTGTCACACTTGTAGATTCACGTAACTGCCATCACAATGAAGGTGCAGCACTGTTCTGTCATCGCAGCGTTCCTTCCCCTACCCCCAGCCCTAACCTCTGGCAACCACTAATCTGTTTTCCATATCTATAAACTTGTCATTTTAAGAATGTTTTATGACTGGAATCATACGGTATGTGATGTTTTGAGATTGGCTTTTCTCCCTCCACATAATGCCCTTGAGATCCACCTGAGCTGCTGCGTGTATCAATAGTTCATTCGCTTTTATTGCTGAGTAGTATCTTACACTGTGGATGTACCACAGTGGGTTTAGCCATCTACCTTTTATAGGACATTTTGGTTGTTTCCAGTTTGGGGTTATTCCAAAAAAAGCTTCTATGAACACCCAAGTACAGGTTTTTGCATGGACATAAAATTTTATTTCTTTGAGATAGATGCCCAGGAAGGTAATTGTTGGGCCATATGGTATTGTATATTTAGTTTTGGGGGGGGCGTTTTTTGAAAAGCTACCAAACTATTTTCCAGAGCAGCTGTAACAGGGTGGATGAAGTGTGGAAATCTTGCCTCCTTTTACATCCATTTACCTTCCTCCATTTATAAAATAGTTATCTGAACTATGTCCTGTACATATGTTGAGAAGCATAGCGAACAATGTTACAGTTTTTGCTTCAACCGTGAAACACAATTTAGAAAACCCGATAGAAGGAAGACTTATTGTATTAACCCATATTTTTGCTTACCTTGTTCTTTCTTCTTGCCTGATGTTCCAAGATTCTTTTGTCATTTCCTTTCTGTTTAGAGAACTTTCCTGAGGCATTCTTTTAGGGAGGTCTGCTGGTAACAAATTCTCTTAATTTTCCTTCAGCTAAGAATATCTTGGTTTCCCCTTCATTCCTTCATCCTCTTCATTCCTGAAGGAGAGAATTCTGGGTTTTCTTTCAGCTCTTGAAAAAAATATATGCCTTTGGCCTTCATGGTCTCTGTCGTTTGAACAATTTTTCTCATGTAGGTAAGGTGTCATTTCTCTCTGGCTGCTTTCAAGATTTTTTTCTTGTTTTTAGTGTTCAAGAGTTTGACTGTATTTCTGGTGTGGGTTTCTGTAGGATTATCCTGTCTGAGATTTACCTAACACGTTGAATCAGTAGGTTTTAGTCTTTTGCCACATTTGGAGATTTTTCAGCTGTCATTTCTTTGAATACTTTTTCAGCCTCGCTGTATTTCTCCTCTCCTTCTGGGACTCGCACGACACAAATGTTACAGTCCCACAGGTCCCTAAGGCTCTGGTCATTTTTTCTGGTCTATTTACTCTCTGATGTTCTGACTGAGTAATTTCTATTGTTTCTCTCTTCAAGTTCACTGATTCTTTCCTCTGTCTTCTCCATTCTCCTATTGAACCCATCCACTGATTTGTTTATTTCCTTTATTGTATTTTTCAGTTGTAAAATTTCCATTTGGTTCTTCTTTATATCTTCTGTTTCTGTGCTGAGACTGTCTATTTTTTCATTTGTTTCAAGTGTGTTCATAACTGCTTCATCGAAGTATTTTTATGATGGCTGTTTTAAAAACTTTGACAGATAAATCTAAGATAAATCTAACATCCATGTCATATCAGTGTTCATGTTTGTTGATTGGCTTTTCTCACTCAAGTTGAGGGTTTCCTGGTTCTTGGTATGATGAGTGACTTTCCGTTGAATCCCGGACGTTTGGGGTGTTCTGTTACAAGACTCTCTGTGATGGGATCTTATTTAAATCTTGTGTTGTAGCTGGCCTCGTCAGACACCACACTGACAGGTAGAGGGCGGGGGAGTGCCACTTCGTCACTTCTAGGTGCGGGTGGAAGTCCAGGCTTTCCACCCAGCATCCATTGACACCCGAGATGAGGAGGGGCTCTGAGTTGCTCCTGGGAGGGAGTTCTCCCCACCCGACCCCCTCTGACACCACCCAGCAAGGGCGTTGTGACACAGTCTGCTCCCCTTTCTGCCTTTGCAGACAGAGTTAGGCGTGGGGGCTCAGTTTTTTCTGTGTTATATGCCTGGAGTCGAGCAGTCCTTCTCTAACAGTTTTCTGCATTGGTAGGCTTCCCCTTTTCTGGACCTTTGGCTAGAGGGAGCAGGCTTTTCTCAAGGGTTTTTGTTGCATCCTCTAGAGTTTCTAAGTTGCCAGCTTCTCCAGCACTCAGGTTAGGATATAAGAGATAAAACACACACACACACAGGTGAACTCACCTGTCTGTCATTTCTCAGGCCTCAAGGTCCCTAGCTAGCCTGGCTTCTTCTCTCCATATTCCAGAGTCTTCCTCATGTGTATATATATTGTCCATGGCTTTCAGCTGTGCTTAGCAGGAGAGGTAGGAAAAGTATGTCTACTCCATCCTTCTGCCAAACTTTGGATTACTGTAGCTTTATAACGTACTTTAAATTCCTAATTGGGCTAGTCTTCACTCATTACTCTTCATTTTCAGAATTATCAAAGCTATTTTATGTGTTTTCTCCAGGTGAACCCTGATATTATTTTAAGTTCCAAAATAGGAATGTAGTTATGGTTGTTGGTATCTCATCAACTTTACAGGTTCATTTAAGGAGAAGGAGCATCTTTTCAATGTTGAACATCTATCTACTTCTCCAAGAACAAGGATGCCTTCAAGTGCATTTGCTTCTCAACGTCCTTCAGTCGAGTTATTTTAAGTTTTCTTCATATAGATCCTTTGATTTCTTCTGAGTTTACTCTTAGGCGTTTCATCCTTTTCGTGTAGCTATTATAAATGGAACACTTTTCTATTATGCCTTCTAACTGGTTATTATTTGTATACGGGAGTGCCATTCATTTTTGTTTATTAAATTTACATCCATCTACTTTAGTATATTGTCTCATTATTTCTAGTGGTTTTTAGTTTTTTCTCATGGATCTGAGGTATCAAGTCATATCAGGTGTAAATAATTATATTTTTTCTACTCTATTCCAATGTTAGCATTCCTTCCTTTCTTGTGGCCTTCCTCCCAGAAGACTGCTCAGTAATGGCGCTGGTGGTGCCTCCTCATCTGGTCCTGACTTTAACGGGGGCTCTTTCAGCGTTTCAGCATTGGATATGAGCGTGTCGGATTGTGGTACGCGATGCTTTTTCTTAATAATGCAGGGGAGAGGACTCACCTATTCCATTCGCATCTATCACAATGTAATAAACCAGGCATGACTAACAAAGGCATTTAAACATACAAAAACCTCGCCATCTGGAGATTTTAAAACACTCTCCTAAATAACTCCTGGGTCAGAAAGAAAATATAAAAATTGAATTACAGTATGTTTAGAGAATAATCTAAACAGGAACAGAGCTGTATTAATCAGAAGTCTTGGAACATGTAACAACTTAAACTAGCTTAAGCAGAAGAGGGAATTTACTGACTCACAAAACCAAGCAGCAGAAACATCAGGGTGCAGGTGGCCCCGGAGCAGGGCCGTGCTTCATCCCTCCTCATTTCCCAGAGCAAACACAGAACCGGGCACTCTGCACGCCGTTCCAGCCCTCCTGGCCCTGGGGCTGCCTCTGGCCTCTGGTGCCTGTGAGGGAAGTGAAGACAGGCTCTAAGGGCTGCATAGGGGGCCACCTGGCTGAGCTCACAAGGGGACCTCGTGACAGAGGCACCCTGGTGTGGGGGTGCCATTGGTAATGTGGCATCAATAATAGCAAAAGGACCAGGGTTTGTGAATAATTTCCTTTTCTTTTCTAAACTAAAACAAAATCAAAGTTAGCAGCATAGTGACCTTGTTCTCACACTGGTGGCCTGTATATTTTCCTGATTAGGAGAGAGAGCGTTACAGCTGGCACCCCCCCGGAATGCTGAGGTCTGCATGTGGGTTCAGGTCTGCATGTGAACCCCAGCACCTCCCCATCCTCAGAATCGTGTGAGCATCTCATCTCTGAGGAGATGGAGGAAACAAGGGGACTGGTTATTAGTGTCTTTGTGCCCCTTGCAGCATAGATTTATTGAGAGCCTACTGTATGTGTTGGGGATGGAGGTCACAGGAGCCAATAGAGGGGCTGGTCCCAGCTCATCTCATGCCCGCACTCCTGCCATAAGGAATGACCTGTGTTTCCCCAAACGTTTCGTGTTGTTTCACACCTCAGTGCTTTTGTGTATGTTGTTCTTTCTACTTAAATGCCCTTTTCTTCCTGGCAAACTCCTCTTCCTTGCAGAACAGCTCAAGAGTCTCTTCTTCCATGAAGTGTGCTGTGCCCAGCAGAGTTGATTCCTCCCTCCTGGTGCCATCACAAAACTAGCGCCCACCTCTACTCGCTGACCACACTGCACCCACCGCGTGTCCCTCACCAGACTAAAGTCCTCCATTGTTAAATGAAATGGGTGGATGACTGAATGATGATGATGGTTGGTGTGATGCACCACATTACTAAGGCGCCAGCACCCAGCAGTATGGCCACTCCTTCTGATGGGCATGGTACCCGATGGGGGATCTAGGGAGAGAACCCCAGAATGGGAGGCAGACCCTACCTGGCACACAGTAGGCTCTCAGTGAATGGCTGCTGTATCTTCTGGTTCTGACTATTTAGCACGTGAATGGAGGTGGGTGAGTGGACGGCCATGGGGAGACACAGGGTGCATGACACCCCAATCTGAGCCTCTGTCTTCTTTGTCTTTCTGTTTCCAGGAATCCCACCGAAGGCAAGAAAAGACCCTTTGAACTTCCTTTAGAAAAATCTCTTGTTCTTTTGAGGCTTTCCTTGTGAGAAGTTGAACGAGCCTGTGGTTTCGAGGCCTCGGTTGCTGCCTCCCACATCTGTCAGTTTCTGGGTTGCCCCAAAAAGGCTAGAAGGCACCTTCAGATCTGCAGCGTTCTTCACAGAAGCATTTGTTCTTTTCTTTCCCTCAGCCTCACACTGGCTTTCTTAGAAAGCGTGCAGATGTTGGGCAAAGTTGGGGCACAGGGAAATGGCTGCACATGCAAGGCATCCAGCCAGGAATGATAAGGACCACTCGGGATCTGAGTCTTCAGATACCTGCAGGGTCTTGGCCTTTGTTTCCGGTGGACAGACCTAATGCTCAGGCCCTTTGTCTAAAAGCAGCGGTTTGCACATTGTGAACCTAGCATGTCAAAAAAAAAGGGGGTGGAACTCAGGAGGCAAGGGGACCTAGGCTCCAGGGCCTGTGCCTCCCACGGCTGAGTGAGCATCATCTATAAAATGGGAAGAATAATCCTGCTATCAGGGGGTGTCGCAACAACTGAGACAATGCATTTAAACACTCCAGGGGGAGGAAGGAGACTTCCGAATTTATCAGCACCTCCTGTATTCCAGGGAGGCACAGGATGTGGTAGTTGAGAGCCTGGGGTCGAGTCTGGCTCAGCCATTACTCGCTGAGTGACCCTGGCCATGTTGTTGCTCCTCCCTGGGTCTAAGTCTCCACCTCAGTAAACTGGGGATGACATAAGGACTAAGCGAGATAAAACTTGAAAAGGTAAGGACCGTATCTGGTACACAGGAATAGTTTGATATGTGTCTGACTTGTAGAATATCTCAGTAAATTGTAGTTTTCATTCATTCACTCACTCCCTCACTCACTTCCTACTGTTATTGTTATTCTATTATTTAGATCTGGCAATTAATGGATACTTATGGGTTTAAAAAGACAGAGGCAACTGATAATACCAAGTGCTAACAAGGATGCAGAGCACCTAGAACTCTCATCCCCTGCTAGTGGAAATGCAAAATGGTACAGCGACCTTGGAAAAGAGTTTAGCAGTTTCTTACACAGGTAAACATCCACTTCCCATGTGACTCCGCAATCCCACTCTTAGGGATTTACCCAAGAAGAAGGAAAGCTTATGTTTATGCAAAAGCCTGTATACAGATGTTTGTAGCAGCATTATTCAGAATTACTAAAAATTAGAAATGACCCAAAGGTCCCTCAAATGGAAAATGGAAAAATAAACTGTGGTACATCCATACAATAGAATACCACTCAGCAATAAAAAGGAACAAACTACTGATACACACAACAACATGGGTGAATCTCAAATGCACTATGCTAAGATAAAGAAGCCGACGCAAACAAAGAATCATACTACATACTGTATACTTGCGTTTATATGACACCCTGTACAAGGCAAAACTACAGGGACAGTAATGGAAAGCAGAGAGTAAACACATACTTGTAACCAGTGTTCACAGCAGCGTTACTCACAACAGCTAAAAGATGCCAACAACCCGATGGTCCATCAACAGAGGAGTGCGTAAACAAAATGTGGTCTATACACACAATGGAATATTGTTCAGCCTTAGAAACGAAGGAAATTCTGATACGTGCCACAGCATGGAAGAACCTTGAAGACATTGTGCTAAGTCAAACAAGCCAGATATAAAAGGACAAATACTGTATGATTCCACTTATATGAGGTCCCGGGAGTAGTCAGATTCATAGAAACAGAAAGGAGAAGGGTGGTTGCCAGGGGCTGACGGAGAGGGGAGTGGGGAGTTAGTGTTTAATGGGTACAGAGTTTCTATGTGGGGTAATGAAAATTTCTAGAAATAGATAAGTGGTGATGGTTGCACAACATTGTGAATATACTTAATGCCATTTAATTGTAAACTTAAAAAGTTAAAATGGTAAATTTTATATTATATATATTTTACCACAATTTTAAAAACACTATGGGGACAGAGAACAGATCAGTGATTTCCAGGGATTAAGGGTGAGGGGTAGGGTAGGACAAGGGAATTTGGAAGATGATGTAACTATTCTGTACATTTGATTGTCGTGGTGGTCACATGACTGTCCATTTGTACAGAGAACTGTACACAAAAAGAATGAATTTTACTCCATGTAAATTTAAACTTAAATTTTAGGGGCCAGCCCGGCGGTGTAGCGGTTAAGTTCACGCGCTCCCTTCAGCGGCCTGGGGCTCGCAGGTTCAGATCCCAGGCGCGGAACGTTCACATGCTGCGCTTTGGTGGCCCGGGGTTCACAGGTTCAGATCCCAGGCGCGGACCTACTCACCACTTGTCAAGCCATGCTGTGGCGGCATCCCATATAAAGTGGAGGAAGATAGGCGCGGATGTTAGCCCAGGGCCAGTCTTCCTCAGCAAAACGAGGAGGATTGGCATAGGATGTTAGCTCAGGGTTAATCTTCCTCACCAAAAAAAAAAAAAATTAAATTTTAAAAAAAGACAGAGATATTCCAGTAGCGTGCTGACTTGTCTTGCGGGTTCATTCATTTAGCCAACAAAATTTATGAGCTCCGCTTGTGTACTAGGCTCTGGGCTAGGAACCCGCATCCCTCAGAACCCTAGGGATGGATGTGGGGTGGATCCCACAACAGATGAGTGGGAGGAGGTGAGAACAGTGTGGTCGTCTTAGTATAATTGTGATAAAAATCATGTCAGTAGATTTTCCCTGGAGACCAGCTGAAATCTGGTGGCTCTGGAGCTCTACTACTTCTCAAGTCCTTTTTTAGTTAATGTGTTTGTACAGCAGCCCCTCACATCTGCCTCTCTTTGTCTGTCTCCCCTTGAGACTCTGGGTTTAAAAACCATCTCTGGTGTTTGTTTTTGTTTGCTGCGTGTTTTGTTGCTCCGCCCCTATCCCTTGAGCAGAGGTTGTTTTAAAACTAGGAAAGCAGCTCAGGTTTCCAGGCTTTCTATGGGTCTCCTCAGCCTCCCCCAGGGCAGGGGCCAGGGTCTCCTCCCCCCAGGCCACTGTGTGCAGCCTGCTGTCAGCTGCTCCCTCCCACGTTCCCAGAGATCAGCTTAAAGAGACAGTTCAAGTTGCAAGTGAGAGAGGCTGGCTTCACAGGAATGTGTTGCCTCACGAAACAGAAAGACGCCAGGCTGGACTAGCTTCAGGCAGGGCTGGATCCAGTGGCTAATTAGTGTCCTCAGAATTCTGTCTCTCTTTATCTTTTCCTCCCTCTCCCTCCTGGGGTTCCAGCCTCTCTTTGACTCCCGACCCTCTCTCCTCTGCTGACTCTTCACAGCTACAGCTCCTCAGCCCAGTTCTAGGGAAGCCAGACCTCCTGCTGAGAGACGCCACACTCCATGTCAGTCATCTCCTTCTCATGATTTTCCTCTTGAGAAGCAATTTGTCAGGGTTCTATTTAGAAGCCAGCATCCATGCGTATGACATGGGAACAGGCCCCTTCTGCCTGCCTGTGCCTGGTGTGCCCCTCACTCACTCAAGGGTCTCCCCCCTGCACGGCCCTGCCCCATCCTCAAGTGCTCTCTCCCTCAGCTCAGCAGCAGTGCTTAAGTCCACACCCCCAGAGCCCCCATGCCCCTCTGAGCCCACCGCTTTCAACCGTGACTGAGCAAGCATCCCAGTGAGTGGCACAAAAGGCCGTTGTTTCTCCATTTCCTCTTTAGTTATCTGCCAAACAGACCCTGCCGGAGCGTCCACTTTATGCCAGCTGCCTGCAGGCCAGGGGTACAAAGATGAAAACGTTACTACTGCCCTTCCCAGCCCATGGTCCAAAGAGAGAGACAGACCTGCACAAAGGGAGCTCTTGGGAGGCCCTCAGGAGACAACAGGGCCTGGAAAAACGCCTTTTAACATCATAGTGAAGAGTGCACGAAGGTTTCATCAAGACTAAATCTTGAAAATGGGGACCAAAAATAAACTTTTTTTTTTTTTTTTTGAGGAAGATCAGTCCTGAGCTAACATCCATGCTGATCCTCCTCTTTTTTTGCTGTGGAAGACCGGCCCTGAGCTAACATCTATTGCCAATCCTCCTCCTTTTTTTCTCCAAGGCCCCAGTAGATAGTTGTATGTCATAGCTGCACATCCTTCTAGTTGCTGTATGTGGGACGCGGCCTCAGCATGGCCGGAGAAGCGGTGCGTCGGTGCACACCCGGGATCCGAACCCCGGCCGCCAGCAGCGGAGCACGCGCACTCAACCGCTAAGCCACGGGGCCGGCCTTAAACTCATTTTTATAACTTTATCTCATATTTAACAATGTTTAAGTTATAATTTCAACTTGGAGAGAATTTTTTTAATGAAGAAAGAATTTTTCTTATTTTTCTTTTTTGGTTGAATTTTACCAGTAAAGTTACATGAAAGCATAATAAGGTTTTTCACATCTGAATGTCACAGTGTGTTAATCGAGAGACTCATTCGTGCACCAGCATTCGAGGGCTGCCATGCTCAATCTTCCGTAAGCCTGTCTGGATCTTCTTCTCGCTGAGTCGCGTTCTTTGGAAGCGGCCGCTCGTGTCCTTGTCTTTGGCTGCTCCTCTTCCTTGTAGGTGCTGGGCCGGCTCAGCCAGGGCCAGCCCTCCTTGTGGACGTCTTCCCGTCTGAACCAGCAGTGCTCCGACATCACTCTCCTCAGCTTCGGGAAGGTCTGCATCTTTTGACAAGGTTCGCAATTTCTCTTGCGGTGGATTTGCATCATATTATTTACAGTCACAAATAACCTCCTCAAACAGTAGGTGTGTTCACAACACACAGGGGCCATCCAGACACTCCTAACAAAGACAAGGACGGCATGCGTAGGCACGGGCGCTGTGCGACCAGTGGGAGTGCCGATGGGAGCTGATTTTGTAGAGAGTCAGCTTGGTCGTCACGACTCTTGTGTTGTGATGACTTGGGCTTCTCTCAGTGAAGCCTCACGCATTGGCTCTTCACATGAGGATGCCCTGCACAGTGCCTGAGAATGTCTTTTTTCCTGAAACATAAATATGATCCATTGCAGCCTTAGCTCCTACAGCCCTGCCCAATCTCAATCCTTCGAGACCCCTTCAGTGAGGCCCCCAGGGTAAAGTCTAAGCCCCTCGCACAGCCCACATGCTCTGTGAGCTGCCTGACCTGGCCAGTCCTATTTCTTCCCGTTTCCCCATTTGCCCATGCTGGTTCACATCTCAGTGGCTTCGTCCACGCCATCCCCTCCTCCTGGAATGCCCTTCCCTTGACATCCTGACAATCATCTCCTCCTTCCAGAGCCTGCCCAAGGCTCTCTTCCTCCATGAAGTCTTCCCTGCCCATCCCGGCAGGGCTGATTCCTCCTTTTGAGGCCCCACAGCCTGGTCGCAGCCACTACCCCTGCACTGGCCCAGTGCCGCACAGTCCACCACATCTGCCTCCTCCACCCGACTCCTCATGTATCCCCAGGGCCAAATGCAGAATATTTATTCAGTTAAAATGAAGACAGAGAGAAGGAAAATACCCAAATTTGGGGTCCAGGGAAAGCTATGGCATTTGAGCCTAAAACCCTCCCTCCAGCTCCAGAGCAGTGAGGGTCAGTGGGTCCCCTCTGCCCCCACTAGGTGTCGCCGTCTAGACGAGGGTGCCCCAAGCCTGTGTGCTGGTTAAGCCCAGGTGCCCGGACACCACTCCTGGAGGTTGTCCTCCAGCCAGTCTGGGGAGGGCTCAGAAGTCTGCGTTTCTTAACAAACCGCCCCAGAAGGTGGAATGGCCTGGCCTGCTGCAGACCCACCTGGGGGGAGTCGAATGCCTCCAGTGTACACCAGCGCTGTCAAGTGACTTCATTTAATTGTGTTGTTTCCTGCGGCAGCTATAACAAATTGCTACAAACTAGATGGCTTAAAACAACACAAATTTATTCTCTTATGGTTCCAGTGGTCAGAGGTCCAAAATAGGTCTTAACCGGGCTAAAATCAAGGTGTCGGCAGGGCAGATTCCTTCTTGAAGCTCTAGAGGAGAATCTGTTCCTCTTCCAGCTTCTAGAAGCTGCTGGCACTCCTTGGCTTGTGGCCGTGTCACTCCAGTCTCCACTCTGTCATCACATTGCCTTCTCCTCTCCTAAGGACGCTGGTGATTACATTGGGTCCACCTGGACAATCCAGCATATAATCCCCATCTCAAGATCTTTAATTTCATCACATCTGCAAAGTCCCTGTTGCTGTAGGTATTAGTTTCCCAGGACTGCCACGGCAAAGTACCACAAACTTGGTGGCTTAAAACAACAGAAATTTATTTTCTCAGTTCTTGAGCCTGGAAGTCCAAATTCAAGGTGTTGGCAGGCAGGTCCATGCTCCCTCCAAAGGCTCTAGGGAAGAATCCTTCCTTGCCTCTTCCAGCTTCTGGTGGTGGCTAGCAATCCCTGGCATTCCTTGGCTTGTAGCTAAATCACTCCAATTTCTGCTTCTGTCTTCACATAGCCGTCTTCCCTCTGTGTGTGTCTGTGTGTCTCTCTCCTTATAAGGACACCTGTCATATTGGATTTAGCACCCACCCTGATCCAATATGACCTCATCTTTTCTAATGACACCTACAAAGGCCCTCTTTCCAAATAAAGTCACATTCTGAGGTTCTGGGAGGGACACTTACAACCCAGTACATCATGTGAGGTAACATATCGGCAGGTTCAGGGGATTAGGGTGTGGACATTGTGGGGGAGGTGGGGGGCATTGTTCTGCCTGCCACATTAATCCTCACAATCAGGTAAGGCAGGTACGGTTATCTCCACTTCATAGGCAAGGAAACCCAGGCACAGAGAGGGGAACTGACTCATCCAAGGTCACACAGCTGATAAGGAGCAGAGCTGGGACTTAAAGCCAGGTTTTCCGACACAAGACCCGTGCTGTCAACACCCTGACACAGTGCTCAGACTAAGAGCTAGACTGGGCCCTAAGCCCCCTCACCTCGGGGCCCCGAGTGGGTGTGCCCCTACCTCCATCCCTCCCTGATCCCAGCTCACACAAAGCCCATGCCCCATGACTGCACTAACAGGCGAAAGAGGACAAGAGGCCCCGGTGCGTGCGGGGGTCGGGGAAGAGGAAAGAGCCGTTTGTTGAGTCCTCCTTTATTGCATCCACTTTCGTGTGTGTCATCTGCTTTAATTCCTACAAACAGCCCTGACATGTCAGTATTATTAGCCCTGTTTTACAGATGAGGAAAACTGAGGTTCAGAGATTTTCGTTGACCTGCCCAGGGTTCATGTTTTATAAACACCCAGGCTAGGTCCTGAACTCGGGTGTGCCAGACACCAGGCCTGGACCCCGCGGTGGTCCTGCCTGCCTGTCACGTATTGCAGAAGCTCTGCCACCCCTCCCTGGAGGCGGCATGCACAGCTGGCACAGGGCAGGGTGGCTCAGCTGACTGCGAGCCCCAGGGTGGGCTGCATCCCAAAAAGCCTCCACCGTGCGACAGGTGGCCCTGTGGCGCCACATCTTTGACATTAGTTCAGTGGACACCAGGGAAGCCCCAGATGCTCAGCTGTCCTTCTCCTTTGAAGTCCATGCCAAATAGCTCTGGGCCCGAGCCCAGATTGCTGGCCGGCGAGAGGAGAGAGCCTCAAGGAGGAGAGCAGCGGCCTGGGCAGGGGGCTGAGAGCCCTTCATGTGACTGCAGCCCAGCTGATTCCCTCAGCCCTTGCCAGAGACTGGGGCTTATAATGCCAGCCCTGCCACTGTCCAGCTGGTCACCTTGAGGAGTCACTTCATCTCTTTGGGCCTCTGTTTCCCCATTTGTGGCCTGAGAGGGTAAGGCTGCCAGCATTCTCCTCTCTTTGTCAAGATGGGCACAGGAGCCAGGTTGCTGAGCTTCGAGAGAGAAGCACTAGTTCAGGCTTACATCCTGTTTCTCCAAAGATGTGAACCTTTAGGCCACATGGTCCTTTGAAGAGCCTGGACACCATGTTCAGGTCAGAACACCTAGGCTTTGGAAATGAATTAATTTCTTGGAGCAGAATAGTAACCAGTCCTGTAAATCCAGTTTTATTTGTTGGACATCTTTAGGAAGCGACCTGGAAGAGGGTGGGCAGAGGCCTGCCCCGGCCTTCCTGGTTGGAGCAGCACACCACAGAGAGCAGAATCACTCTGAGCCGTTGAGTCAACAGCATTCCATGCTAGCCCTGGGCTAAGCCTCAGGGCACCGGGGGAACCCTGTACAGGGCTTGCCCTCAGGAAGCTCTGAGGGTCGCAGGACAGATGGACGTGAGCAGATAACGATGCACAGGTCAGAGCCTTGGGCCACCTCCCTGCCTGTCCCAGCCCTCGGGATATGCTTGTCCTTCAGGCAGATCCGGCACCCTCTCTGCTTTCTCCCCTGAAGCCCTCCCTTCCTCCTGCCCTAGGCCTTTCACTCCAAGTGTTGATGGTCTGTGGCCACACTGCGCCTGCTGCCTTGGGGCAAGGGGGTTGTGCCCTGTCCTTCCTTCCCCACCGACCATGGTGGGCACGGTGGTGATGGGTCTTGCCCACTCCTCGGTGCCCTGGGGACAGTGGTTGAAAAGAGGGAAGAGAGTCATGATTGACATTATCATCAATTCACCTCCCATGCATTTGCACTGTCCCACATCATCTGATTGCTGCCAGGGCATCTTTTGAGCCAAATGTTTTAGGCACATTCAAGGAATCATTTAACGATACCTGATTTGGAGTTAGGAGACCCGAGTTTGGGGTGTTATCTGTCACATGCCTGCCATGGGTCCTCAGGCTCTTGCCCTCTCTGAGCCTCTGTTTCCTCTTTGCAAAACACAGACACCCCAGTGGATGATCTCCAGTGAGACGATGGAGGGCGAAGCACAGGAAAACCTTCTGTAGGTGCGAGGAGCTGTAATAATTGCAATATTGTGCTTGGATTCCCCGGAAGTGTTCTTCTTGTGGCCAGACGCTGCTGGCACACTCTTAACTTAACGTCTTTGTTTCCTTTCTTGCATGGACACGTTGCTGGGTCTTGCTCTTCCTGGGGCCTCCTCTCCTAACACAACGTCCTCGCTTAACTGTCAACCTTCAGGTTACAGCGTGGCTGTGTGTGGGACGGGTCTCAACACACACGTGCGGGTGATAAAATGCCACTGTGTGGCCGTGACTCGTCCTGGGAGCTGCTTTTATGCTGAGGGTGGCAGCAGGTTAGAGGACAGCGGGGGCTGAGGGCCCCCTGAGGGCTGTCCTGAGTCAGGCTGGGGGTCCTGCTAGGCTGGGTGTGCACTGCGGTTTGCCCCGTGTGGCCCAGTTCCATTTGCGCCGTCTCACCACAGGCTGGCATGTTTATTGACAGCTCCTGCATGTAGCTGAGTGTCAGCCCATTTATTGCCTGTTAGTAACTATCTTGATTTCTGATTCGGAGGGAGCGAGGGCCGCACTGCTTTGGGCCCTGCTGGGCTCCTGTTTGCCAAATTGAAATTACTTCAGTTCTTTGAGACTGAAGTTCTCCAAACACAACTTTTTTCCAAAACTTGCTCATATGGAGTAGGAAACATTCTAAAAATTATTTAGATTCAAACAACCAAGCTCAGGACCTCAGTCCCCAATCCCCATGCAGACAGGCAGATTTCCACAGACCACCCACCTCTCGTGGGTCCCATGGTTCCTTAGTCCTGCCCGAGGGTCACACCTTGGCAGTTGTCCTCTTATCAGATGAGTGATCTGGTTGCAGGGAGGGGTGGGAGAGGCAGGTGACCTGCCCGGCAGATGCATGGGGATGGGGGCCTTAGGTCCTGAGCAGGATGATCTGACTTCTCACTTATTTCAGGAAGGCCAGCGGCCTGCTCTGTCCACATGAACGTTGCTCTGCTGTCTGCCTTGTGCTCTGCCATCCTTGTATCGCGATAAGAAGGCAGAGAACTTGTATTGTCCGTTCGTTTGTGCTTCTGCCTGTATTAAAAATTGCTCGTGTTCTGACAATTAATCGTTCGGCTGGTGGTGTGGGCCTGTGAACAGTCTTGTTTGGAGTTTGTTTGTTTCTTTAAGATGTGTCCCATAGATGAAATTTCTCTAATGTTTTAGAAGAAAGACGGAAATGTGCTGGCGTGTAGTTGAGTGTGCCCTGAGACTCCTGAGGGCGGGGTGTGATGCTACCTAAATGCTGGCTCAGCCTTCACATGTGTCTTATTTTGTAACAGCCTTATTGAGACATAATTCACTTACTATGCAGTTCACCCACTTAAAGTGTACACTTCAGTGTTCTTACATGTATTCACAGAGTTGTGCATCCATCACCACAATAAATTTTAGAACAATTCGTCAACTCCCAAAGAAACCCCACACCCATTAGTAGTCACCCCCATTTCTCTTCAAACCCCTCAGCCCCTGCAACCACTAACCTACTTTCTGTCTCTATACATCTCCCTGTTCTGAGCTTTCATATGAATGGAATCATACAGTACATGGTCTTTTGTGACTGGCATTTTTCACTTAGCATAATGTTTTCAAGGTTCATCCATATTATAACATGTATCAGTACCTCTTTCCTTTTTATTACCAAATAATATTCCATTGTAAGGATAGACCACATTTTATTTACCCATTTATCAGTTGATATACATTTGGGTTATTCCTACTTTTTGGCTCTTATAAACAATCTTGCTATGTGCATTTGTGTACAAGTTTTTGTGTGGACATATGTTTCCTTTCTCTTGGGTACATACCTAGGAGTGGAATTGCTGGATCATACAGCAATCTATGTTTAACCATTTGAGGAACTGCCAGGCTGTTTTCCGAAGCTACTGCACTATTTTACATTCCCACAAGCAGTATACAAGGGTTCCAATTTCTTCACATACGGCCAACAGTTGTTATTACCTGTCTTTTTGATTCTAGCCATCCTAGTGTGTATGAAGTGGTGCCTCATTGTGACTTTTGATTTGCATTTCCCTGGTGGCTAATGATGTTGAGTATCTTTTCATGTGCTTATTAGCCATTTGTTTATCTTCTTTGGAGACGTCTCTTCAAATGCTCTGCCTATTTTGTGTGTGTGTGTGTGTGGTGAAGAAGATCAGCCCTGAGCTAGCATCTGCCAATCCTTCTCCTTTTTGCTGAGGAATACTGGCCCTGGGCTAACATCTGTGCCCATCTTCCTCTACTTTATATGGAACGCCACCACAGCATGGCTTGACAAGCGGTGCGTCGGTGTGCGCCCGGGGTCCGAACCTGTGAATCCCGGGCCACCGCAGTGGAGCGCGCACTTAACTGCTGCGCCACCGGGCCGGCCCCTCCTCCGCCTATTTTTTAATTGATCTATTTGTGTTTTTATTGTTGAGTTGTAAAAATTCTTTATATATTCTGGATACAATTCAGTGGGTTACCTTTTCACTTTCTGGATGGGATCTTTCAAAGCACAAAAGATTTTTCATTTTTGATGAAGTCCCATTTACCCATTTTTTTCTTTGGTTACTTGTGCTTTTGGTGTCACATCTAAGAAACATTGCCTGATCCAAGGTCACAAAGATTTACACCTATGTTTTCTTCTAAGATTTTTATATTTTTAGCTCTTACATTTAGGTCTTTGATCCATTTTTAGTTAATTTTTGCATATGGGGTGAGTTAGGGGTCCACCTTTATTCATGTCCAGATGTCCCAGACTCATTTGTTGAAAAGACTATATTCTTTCCCCATTCAATTGTCTTGGCATCCTTGTCAGAACAAACAAGTTTTAAGAACCTCACTGAGTGCAGGACAGCAGCCTCCATGACATGGCCCATGGGTGGTGCAGGGTGCACGTGGCATTGGGAGGCCTTGCAGGACCCTCTGAGCTGTCTCTGCCCTGGACAGGGTGGGGTCTGTGCTGGAAGACCCTTGGGAGAGCAGTTGGTTAGAATGGATGGTATCAACTCTTCCTTTACATGACTACACCTTTCTGCCTGGGAAGGAAAGGCCTCTGGCCGGGGAACGCTGCATCGTGCCCCCAGGGCACAAACAGGTGACCTGCTGCAGAGCAGCACGTTTCACTGCTCCCTGCTGCCCTCTTCAAGCTGGTCAGAGCTAAAATGACCATACGTCCCACCATACTGAGACAGTCCCAATTTATGCCTGTTCTTCCCACACAATTATTAATCGGCCCCTTCCTCTCTTAAAATATCTTGGTTTTAAGACTTGGAAGCAACCTAAGTGCCCATCAAGGGACGAATGGATAAAGAAGATGTGGTATATATACACAATGGAATACTACTCAGCCATAAGAAATGATTAAGTCCAGCCATTTGTGACAACACGGATGGACATCGAAGGTATTATGCAAAGTGAAATCAGTCAGAGGGAGAAAGTCAAATACTGTATGATCTCACTCGTTAAGTAGTAGATAATAACAACAAACAAACACATAGAGAGAGAGATTGGATTGGTGGTTACCAGAGGGGAAGAGGGGAGGGAGGAGAGCGAAAGGGATAATTCAGCACGTGTGTGTGGTGATGGATGGTGATTAGTATTTGGGTGGTGAACATGATGTAATCTATGCAGAAATAGAAGTATAATGATGTACACCTGAAATTTATACAATGTTATAAACCAATGTTACTGCAATAAACAAAAAGTTTTAAAAAAAATATCTTGGTTTGGATGATAAATTATAGTCACCCTGGGTGTAGAGCAAGGGCTGGAATGAGAGTGTCCGTGGGTTCCAAACCATATCCGCGGAATCCGAGGCCAGCCTCTGTACCCTCCAGTAGCATCGACAGGGAGCACTGAACTTACACTTCAAAGTCTCAGAGCCTCAGCAGATGCCGTCTGGATCCCACAGATCCACCGTGAGCACAGCGGTTGGCAGCGCTCACAGCCTCCGCGGGCTCCTGCGGCTGGGAAGCCTTTTCTGGGAGCCTTGGAGATTAGCCCTGATGGAGAGCTTACCGGTGTCCTGGCCCGGGCAGCCTGGTTTTACTTCAGAAAGGTTCAGGAGGGCCAGACGTGGCTGTCCCTGCCCAGGCCACCTGTGTGTGCCCGTCCCCGCACTCAAGAGTGTGGTCGGCCTTGTTTGTTCACACCCACCTTAGCTCCCCACGGCCTCGAGGAGAAGTCACATGACGTGCAGCTCCTTGCCACTCACCTGTCACTAAATGATGAATAAAACACTCTGGAGGACCCCACAGACAAGAGGGGAAAGGCATTTCCACGTCGGAGGGAATGGTGTTTATTGTTTGTTTGTTCATGGCCAACTCTCTTTTTTTACTTTTCTTAAAGTATTTTTTGATTGAAATATAGTTGACATATAACATTATATTAGTTTCAGATATACAACATAATGATTTGAGATATATATATATATATATATATATATATGTATGGAAACGATCCCCACAATGAGTTTCGTTAACATCCATTACCACCCATAGTTACATAAAAATTTGTATTCTTGTTATGAGAACTTGTAAGATCTACTCTCTTAGCAACTTTCAAATATGTAGTAATACAGTGTTGTTAACTACAGTTACCATGTTGTACCTTAAATCCCCAGGACTTACTTATCTTATAACTGGAAGGTTGTACCTTTTGACCCCTTCGCCCATTTCACCCACCTCCCTTAGTCCCCTGAATAATGTTGTATGCACACTTAACTGATGCAAACCCAACTGTAACGTGACACACACAAAGAAAACGTTCAGGTGGAGCGGCAAAAACGAGGGAGGGCTAATTTAAGCAGTGTCAGCAGGTCCCCTCTGAGGAGAGGGGTGAAAATCTGCAGCCCAACCAAAGAATCACTGTGACTAAATGCAGATGCTGCCATGCTCTGACTCTTTGTGTAACTGTCACACTGGGGAGAGTGCAGCAAAATCCCCGTGCAGAAGGGGAGCGGGAGAGGGCTTCCTGGAGGACGTGACGGTGACCAGGGAGCTATGTTGGGAGGAGGAGTGGGACTTTTCCGGGTGGAGGAAGAAGGAGGTGCTTCCAGGCAACGGAAACTTGTAAAGCAAGTACTGAGGCAGTGGGAGTGTGGGGGAAGTAAGGTGAGGCCAGGTATGCAGGCTTCGAATGCCTTGATAAGGAGAGTGAATTTTAGCCTTTTATTAGTTTCCCAAGTTTATTTGATTTCCCTTTTATTTGATTCCCAAATCAATGTCCCTGCTGGAACACCTGACTCATGAGATGCCCTGGGACAAAGGGTTCCACAGTCACACTAGTTGGGGGAATCTCACATACAACTCCTGCCCCCCTAGTTCCCACCTTGGAGAGTTACAAGGCATATTACCATACTGAAGGCCCTGAGAATCCTGCAGCAAACACCTTTTTGACTAATTACTTACTCAAGGTTCCCATTAAAGCATCCTGTAGCCTTTGTGCTCCAGGAAGCATGGCTCAGGCAATAGGGAGCCACTGCAGGTTTCAGTGCAAGGGAGTGACAGGATCAGATGCCAGATGGGATGGCTGGGAGTGCTGGAGGCAGGGAGACCACTGGGTGGCTGGTCACTAGCTAAGTCAGGGGTCCATCTCAGTAGCCACCTGGATGTCTGGGAAGGACCCAGAAGGAGTCTACCACAGAGAGTGGGAGAAACAAGCGAGAAGGCAGCAGCCGCCTCCGGCTCTGCTGATGCTGCATCCCAGAGCTTCTCCTTCTGTAGCTGTCAGCACCCACAGTCCCCTGGGACCTTCTGAGGACTGGGAAAGAGCAGTGGAAAGGCTTGCTCCCTCCAGCGTGTGTTTACATTCCAGAAACGCAGGTCATGTGTCCCGAGCTGTTCCCCCAAAGGCTCCAGAGGCCACCTGCTTCCCACAGTGCACATCTTGCCTTTCTTCACCTTTTGAGAAGAGGGAAAACAGATGAAATCCCGTACATCCCTGTGCCACCCCAGCCCCTAAATTCTTAAGCAGAGTGGAGAGCTGAGTCTCCCATGGGGTTATCAGAACTAGCACTAAAAACACTGCTTGCATTTTAGCCGGACCTGCTTGTTGGCAGGGGGCTTACATTTCAAGAGTCTCTGAGTAATTATCTGTAAAATATGTTTCAGGCCAGGGAGCACGTGAGGCTCCCAGATGGGGAACTGTATATCCAGCTGTAACTCACGGCCTCTGCAGGCCAGCCTTGTAGAAAAAGCAAACTCTGCTGAGAATGAGTTTGGGGGAAATGCGCCGAGTACGGGCATTGGTGTCAGAGGCCTTCTGCATTGTTCTGCTTCCCTTTCTGTCTCTCAGCTTAATGGTGGGGGTTCTGGTCAATACCACTCTAGCTATAAAGTCTTGGGAGAAGGCCTCGCAGGCATGTTGCTTACAACTCACTGTTTCCTATCCTCCCATTTTCTGTAAGGCCTCCAGGGCCTCCATGACTCTCTTCCTCCTCTGGTGTGAAAGCCGGGGAGAGAGGGGCGGGACACTGGGCTGGGATGCTGCGGACCTAGGACCTCCCACCCTGTTGTTGGGGGAACTTGGACTCACTCCCTCATTCAGTCATTCATTTGTTCCTTGTGTGGTATTTGGCCTGATCGTTGTATTTGTGTTGGGGATAAAAGATGAACCGTCATGGGCCTCCAGGAGTCCTTGGTCCGGGAGAGGAGGCTGAAAAGTAAACCCCAAAATACAGTCCATGTGAAAAGCCGCATGATGCAGCCGTGTCCTCTGAGCCCTGAGACACAGCAGAGGATTCCCACCCCGCCTGAGAGGCCGTGGGCAGGAGGCAGAGTAGGGCTGATGCTGGAGCTGAGACTTGAGGAGAGAAGTGGGAATGTGGGTGGGCGGGTCCGGGCAGGGGTGCTCCAGGGGGAGGAATCGGCCTGTGCAAATGCGTGGAGGCTTCACTGAGCACAGTGTCTTAGGGAGCTGTGAGTGGTTTGGCTTGACCAAAGCTTCAAGTCTGAAGGGTGTGTGGAAGGAGATGAGGCAGAGAGGAGTGGGGGCCCAGGGAATGGGGGCTTGATCACAGGCTAAGGAGTGTGGCTTTTGTCCAGGTGGCTATATATGGAGAGCCATTGAAAGTTCTTAGACAGAGTCATGGTGAGCTGTCAGCTCCAAGACAGATAAAATGAAAGAGAAAAGAGGGACTGGGGTGATGTCAGTTCCAGAGAGGGTGAAGAGAAGCCTGCACGGTGAGAGGAGGAATCGGGGTGTAGAGGGGCGGGCAGCAGGAGACTCAGCAGAAATGAGCACCAGAGCTGGAGTCTAAGGGCAAAACTGAGGTCTGCATGGGACATTTAGTGCATCCATTTTAATAGTAACATAATGGAAGCCGCTTAAATGTCTGATGATAAGGGAGAATGACCAAGTAAATTATAGGGCAGAGTATAGAGCCATTAAACGTTATGGCAAAAGAAGGCTGTCTCACCCACAGCATGTGGAGCATGGGCTCTCCCTGCCCAGGAACCGAGCCACAGCCCCTTCTGCTCCTGGAGCCCACAGCTTCCTCTCAGAGTCTCCTGATGGCGCAGGGGCAGGGGTGGGGGGATCTCTCTGTGCTGCTGACGCTTCCCTCCCCTGGGGCACGGGCAGGTCTCAGTGACCTGTGGGGCAGGAAGTTCAGGGAGGGGAAAAAACCCCCCACTTTATCAAACATCATCCCTCCACCCATGCCCACACGTCTTCATGCCAACAGGCTGGAAGCAAATGTCCAAAAATGGAAATATTTGTGCTAGAACTGCCTCAGTTTCCCGGCTCCTTACTCCTCCCGCGGCGTGAGCCCTGCCCAGCTCCTCCCCGTGGGTGAGCGCACGGAGCCTGGAGGGCTCTCAGGAGGGAGCGGAGAGGGCCGGTCCCCCAGTGTTCACATTAGGAAGTTACTTTGAGGCCCCTCTTCTGACACTTTCCACAGACGGCTGATTTGCTCTCTGTGGACTCTCCCCAGATGATCTGCCACAACTTCTTGGTTGGATGTTGACTCACACCCGTGTTCACAGAGTGAGTTGATGTAGGAAACAGTAAGCCCAACGTGACCACTCCCCAGAGGCCAGAGCCAGGCTCACCCACACCCAGCTTCAAAGGCATCGGTGCTAAAACCAGGCCCATGGGATCAGAGGGAGCCTATATCGGCTGCCAGGATTTTCAAGAGCCGTATTCAATCCATTTTAGTCTAGATTACATATAATACTTTACCGATTTTCCCTACATTCATACTAAATGGGACATTTCTTGGGAAATGAAAATCCGTGTGTTCTGACCATCTAGTATCAGAGCACAGCGCTCAGAGTTTATGAGTTCAGAGCTGCATTAATGGCAGCTGGAAAAATGAAAGCTCGTGGGGCAGGCTATATCACACTGCACTTGTATCAACCAGGGCTTTTTGTGTGTGGGAGTGTGTCTTTTCAATATTATTATTAAAAAGGCAATATACTATTCCAGGAAAATTTGAGAATAAGACACACCCGCAATCCCACTAACCTAGCACAAATATTTCCATTTTTGGACATTTGCTTCCAGCCTGTTGGCATGAAGACGTGTGGGCATGGGTGGAGGGATGATGTTTGATAAAGTGGGGGGCTTTTTCCCTCCCTGAAATTCCTGCCCCATAGGTCACTGAGACCTGCCTCTGCCGCAGGGGAGGGAAGCGTCAGCAGCACAGAGAGATCCCCTACCCCTGCCCCTGTGCCATCAGGAGACTCTGAGAGGAAGCCATGCAAAGGGGCTGTGGCTCAGTTCCTGAGCAGGGAGAGCCCTGGAGGTGGTGAGACCCACACTTCATATGGCTGTGGGTAAGACAGGACCTTCTGCTGTGAAGGTCTCCAGGGATGACCCCCCACCCCAGTACTTGTTCCCCAGGCTGTGGGTGCAAGTCCAGCCACCAGCAGGCTTCCACCGAGGTCCCACCCCTGTCAGAACCTGCTCAGGCTCTAGTGATCATGCCCCTGGTGAGGGTTGTGGGGGCACCTCAGTGGGCCCAACTCTAGTGGGGCTGGCAGGGATGGTTGGACACCCCTCAGGAATACACGTCTCTGGCCAGTCTCTTCCTCCTAATGGATCTTACCAGGTTTCCTGGCAGGGCTCTCAAATGCTGTGGGACAAGGCACAGAGATCTCTCTCCCTGGGGACTCCAAGCCCCAGGCTGTGCTGGGACATTCCCACTGCAGTGCACGAGGCTGGGCTGCTGTCACCTGGGTGCAGGGTGAGCCCTCACTGCGCTCCTGTGAGCACCCGCTCTGTGACTCGGTGGGTCACGGCCCCAGGAGGCTCCCAGCTCTAAAATCAACACAGCTGAGGGTGAATCCCACCCCTGCCTCCCATCAGCTAGTTGGCACTTCCCCACTGGGCCTCGGTTTCCCTTTCTGCACACCCTGACCTCAGCTCAGTAGAGAGGAGGGACGTGAAGGCACATTGGGCCCTGTGTGGTGTCCAGCTGAGGGATTGCTGTTGTGGGCCACCTGTTTCCCTCATCTGGGGTCACTTGGGCCCCTGGGAAGGACTTCACTCAGAGCCGTCCATGTGGTCTCCGTCATGCCGAGGGCTCAGGGGAGCACAGGTAGGAGTAATCGGCCTTTGAACGGCTGTGGCCTTGTTTACCACCCAGATGAACATCTCCGGGATTTCCTGAGGCTTCGTCTCATGTCAAGACCGAGGAGCCAACACCTCGTGGAAACCGTTTTATGAGAAAACAGCCAGTCCAGGTGGAGGACGTGAGGAGATGGGGTTTGATCGGTTAACTCGGTAGGTTTGCAGTCACCAGCTCAGTGTGTTTGATGTGTATGGGTTGACACCGCTCTCATCGCTAATAACAACTGTTATTTCTAAAAAACACCTTCACCCCGGCTCTGCCTCTGGGTCTGCTCACTGGTCAGCCTCATTTAACAATCATTCCCTCTTAGAGATGAGGAGCTGAGGTCTGCCCAGGACATTCTAAAGTGTATAATTCAATGGCATTTCGTACATCCATCACCTCTATCTGGTTCCAGAACTTTGTCATCGCCGTAAAGGGACATCTAGCACCCTGTAGCGGTCCCTCTCCCATCACCCCCTCCCCCAGCCCCTGCAACCACTAATCTGCCTTTTGTCTCTATGGATTGACCTATTCTGGGCGTTTTTTATAAGTGAATCCGTACAGTATGTGGCCTTTTGTGCCTGGCTTCTTTCACTGAGCATAATGTTTTGGAGGTTCATCCGTGGTGTGGTATGCATCAGCACCTCATCCCTTTTTATGGCTGAATAATATTCTATTGTGTGGATAGACCACATTTTGTTTATCCATTCATCACCTGAGGGACATTTGGGTTGTTTCTACTTCTTGGCTATTGTGAATAACGCCACACTGAACCCTCATCTACAAGTTTTTGTTCAAGCTTATTTTTTAAGGAATTAATATTGGGGCCGGCCGGTGGCGCAAGCAGTTAAGTGCGCGTGCTCCGCGGCGGCGGCCGGGGGTTCACTGGTTCAGATCCCGGGCGCACACCGACACACTGCTTGTCGAGCCATGCTGTGGCGGTGTCCCATATAAAGTAGAGGAAGATGGACATGGATGTTAGCCCAGGGCCAGTCTTCCTCAGAAAAAAGAGGAGGATTGGCATCAGATGTTAGCACAGGGCTGATCTTCCTCACACACACACAAAAAAAGAATAATATTTATTGAGCATTAAATGGATTTACACAGATTATCTCTTTTCATCGTCAGGAAGCCTATGAGGTAGGTCCTGTAGTGATCTCCATTGTACAGACGAGAGAACTGAGACAGAAAGAAATTAAGTTGTCCAAGGTCACATGGCCGATCAGCAAAGCCCATGTTCTGAACACAGTCGATATGAAACAAGGTTGGTCCTGATGCCTCCCACCGTCCAGGCCTTTTATCCAACGCTCCGACAGATAAACAGCTGGCGGGTTGCCTCCAAGTCACACTACAGTGCACCTGAGCCTGGAGGGAGGGCCAACCGTGGCCCTGACCCTCATGACCTAGTCACCTCCCAAAGGCCCACCTCCTACTACCATCACCTTGGGGGTTAGAGTTTCAACATATGAATTTGGGGGGGACACAAACATTCAGTCTATAGCACTTATTATAAAAAATATAAACAATACTAAAGTATATAGAAAGAGTGTCAAAGTCCACCTTCCTCCCTACAGGATCCCTCTCCCCAGACGTCCCTCTATTACCAGATTCCTATGGGTCCATCTAGGCCTTTTTCTATACATTTTTATATGCATATGTGCACAGTGCACATAGAAAGTTTTGTTTAGTATTTTTATATTTTTTCACATTTCTAATCCCAGTGCCTAGGATGGCATCTAACTCATTAGGTACTTCACAAATTTTTGTCATGTGGTTAAATTAATAAGTTTTTTTAACTGGACCCTCTGTCTTGGCAATCTTTCTGTGCTTTGTTTTCAGCTGCCGCATCGATGTATGATAATTTAGTCAAACCTTCCCAAGGACAGGTTCACAATCTGTTAGCCAACCCCTTGGGGTTTGCTGTGTGCAGAATTCAAAATTGTTCTGTTTTAGAAGGGTAATATCGTACACGTACGGGCAGCCCGCGTAACCAGACATGCTAACATTTCTACAGTGAAATGTAGAAATATGCCCCTAAGTGGGGTAAATAAAGTCTATAAACATCCTCACATCATGTCAGGCTTGCCTCCAGATGAGCCTGCCGCCATTGGAGACAGACTGGGCTTAGAGCTTTTGGGATTCGGAATAAGATGAGGGGCGTGGGCCTCTGCATGAAGTCCCTTGCACACCCAGGCCTGTTGGGCAAACATGGTCCCCTCCCCATGTCCTCGTCTCCCTGTCGCTCACAGTGCTCTCACAGTCTCCGTTCTCCTGGCCTTTGAGAGCTGACAATGAGAGTAGTGCAGTGTGGGGACTGGGGAGAGCAGCCTGTCCCCAGAGACACAAACCTTTCCAGGCACTTGGAACTGCTCCAACTGGTGCGGTCCTGTGAGCTCCCTTTCAGCAACCCCCCCCCCCACACACACACCATCAGATTTGCTGCTGGGGAGTCTCTCTGCTTAATTCTCATTTTTACAGGAGGGCTTCTCCCATCCCCAGGCCGCCTTCTCCCTCCGGAGTCCGTGTTAGTACCCCCAGCTCTAACCCTCACTTTGGCACTGTTTTTACCATTGGGATCTCTCTGGATTTGCCAAAGCTCTTTGCATTGTTGCAGGTTATGTTTCCCAGACCCTCCCTTCACGTTTCTCCCTCCACTCAGTCATCTCCCACATCCTTCTGAGGCACACGTCCCATGGTGGTATTTTCCTATTCCATGAGGCTCATTTGCCATGGGGTAGTGACAGCGGGCTTCAGGGGAGCCATGAATACGCTGACATTGGAGCAGACTGGGTGTCTGGGCACAAGTGCACTTTCCGAGGGCTCCGTGGAATCTGTTACCCCCTCAGAGGGTTAACATCATGGCTCTTGGGTAAAGCCCTTCTCATCTGACCCTGCCTGCTTCTGCAGTGTCTCCTCTGCCCTGTGTCACGGGCCCCAGATTCCTGCCATGTGCACAGGATCGCTCACTGTCCCCTAGAACATCCTCTCCTCTCGACCTTTTCACAAGATGTTTCCTTGGCCCGGCCTGCCCTCCTCCTGCTCTGTCTGCCTGCTCCCCCTACACCCCTGATGACCCCAAAGGCTCTCGCCATCCACTGGATGGAATCTGCTGCCGGTGGGAGGTGAACAATGCTGGGAATTCTGCAGGCAGAAGGCTGGTGGCCTGGCCCAGGAGGAGGTGAGGCCACCATGGAGATGGGGTGGGGTGGAGAAGTGCACCCAGGGAGGTTAGGCAGTAGAGTCATAGGACCAGATGGCTGGTTGCAGGGAGTGAAGAAAAGGAGACAGTCTAAGACAACGGAGATTTCTGGCTTCACTGAGACATGATGTCAGCAACTTTGGTTAAACTGATGTCAGGACTGGCTACCCAATGCTTTGGGGCTCATTCTCCAGCAGTGGTGGGGTGACTCAGTCTCTTGGAGATGGGGGGGGCCTGAATTTTGCTTCTTGAACACTGCGCTGTCCGTTCCTCCCTCACCAGCAGCAAGGAGAAATGGGGTCCCTTTGCACGGGCCAGGAAGGAAAGACATTCCATGTCTGGGGGAGGCAGTTTTGAGGCTGACAGATGTGAAACATCAGCCCATTATGGGATGCTATTTGTTCAAATTACGTTAATAGTGGCTCTCCCCGACTGATACACGGTCATCCTCCACTGTCCAACGCCGACTCAGACATTTCCCTGTGAGTGCGCCGGGGTCTTGCCATCCGTCTCCTGCAGCTTCCTGCCAGACCCTGTAAAACTGGCTGTGGGGTGGTCCTGTTTGTCCTTGAGACCGTCCTCCAGCGGGGGAGCCAGCCGAGGGCAGATTACATAGGTTATGGGGCTCTTGGTACGGCAGACAAGCGAGGGCACTTTGTGCAGCATGCTGGCCTCTGCAGGGAAAGATAAAAGCGGCAGAGTTTGCTTTGAGGATGTCAGGACAGGCGGCCTATTGATGTTTCCCTTCCGCTCCCCATCCTGCTAAGTCCCAAGTTAGCTTCCTGAGCCCTCTTTTCATCCAGAGGTGCTGGTCTCATGGAAGGAAACAGGACATGACTTCTACATGGGAGCAGGGGAGGAACTCAGTTGCAACCCCTTCATACAAACAAACATTCCACTCTGCCATGCAGGAGCTGAGTGGCCTTGGGCAAGTCCCATAACCTTTCTGAGCTTCCACTTCCTCTTCTATTAAATGGAAATAAAAGGCCTAACTTGCAGGATGGCTTGAGAAGTAGAGGTGGTATATTTAAAGTGCTTAACTCAGGGCCGGCCCTGTGGCTTAGTGGTTAAGTGCGCGCGCTCCGCTGCTGGCGGCCCGGGTTCGGATCCCGGGCGTGCACCGACGCACTGCTTCTCCGGCCATGCTGAGGCCACGTCCCACGTACAGCAACTAGAAGGATGTGCAGCTATGACATACAACTATCTACTGGGGCTTTGGGGGAAAAATAAATAAATAAATTTAAAAATTTATAAAAAAAAAAAATTAAAAAAAAAAAATAATAAAGTGCTTAACTCAACGCCTGGTTCCTAAATAGCAGCTGTTCTGGCCTCGCCTCTGGCTTTTAGGAGCCAGTGGCACCTGTGCAGCATGAAGGGGACCGGCCCGGCCCGGCTCCAGGCAGTCCCGGGCTTCTTGCCCGACTCCATCCACCAGCCGGGGGACACTGCGTGGGTTACTTCACCTCTTCGAGCCTCCATTTCCTCTTCTGAGAAATGGCAATATTAAAGCCTCCTTCTCAGAGGTGTTGTGAGGACAAAGTTCTCAGCAAATGTTTGTTGAGTGCCTCACAATCCAACAAGAGGATACGTACATCAACAAAACAATAAAGTCCCTGACTGCTGGAGCTCCCGTTTAGCAGGCACAGACGATGAATAATGAGTATAACAAGAAAATCGTGCAGTGTGTTAGAGGGTAACAAGTGCTGTGGAAAAGAGAGAAAGACGCAGGCGCTGGGATGTGGAGTGCGCGGGCCACAGTATCAGCATTGGGAGTGGGGGCCACGGCCCCACTGGAAAGAGGACATTTGAGCCAAGACTTAAAGCAGAAAAGGGAGTAAGTCAAGCAGGTTCTGGGGAAGACAAGGCCCAGGCAGGGGGCCACCTCAGCAAGGACCCTGAGACAAGGGTGTGGCTGGTGTGGTGGAGGAACTGCGGGCAGGTCAGCCAGACTGGAGAGGAGTGAGCGGGGAGAGCAGAAAGAGAGCGGTCAGAGGGGAGGGGGTGACCATGAAGGGCCTTGTGGGCCAGCGTAAGGCGTGGACTTCTGCTCTGAGCAAGACGGGCTGGCGTTGGAGGGTGCTAAGAGATCACCCAGCCGCTGGGCTGAAGACAGATGTGGGGCAAGGTGGGAGCTGGAGGCAGGCAGTTGGGTACTGGAGAGTCCAGGGGAGAGAGGGTGGTGCCTTGGACCAGGTGGCAGCAGTGGAGGTGGTGAGAGGAGATCAGATTCTGGAGGTGTTCAGAAGGGGGAGCCAACAGGATTTGCTCACAGATCTGCTGAGGATGGTGAGAGGAGGAGGAGTTGAGAACGACTCCGAGCTCCCCCAAGACCAAAGGAGAAGCTGTGCGCACACTTCCAGTGCTCACGTAATCGGGGCTGATGATTGAACTCATTCTTTTCCCAGACTTTCCCGAGCACCTGCTCTGGGCAGGACCCTGTGCAGAAAAGATCCTGATTATAGCAGCTAACAGCTCTTCTTGTCTTTCCTTGTTTTCTGTGCTAGGCAACTGAGTTTTTTTTTTTTTTCCCAAACAGCTTTATTGAGATATAATTTACATGCCATACAATTCACCCGTTTCAAATGTCCACTTCAATGGCTTTAATCTGTTCACAGATGTGTACGACATCACCACAGTCAAGGTAGAATGTTTTCGTCCCCCCGAGAAGAAGCTCTTTAGCTCTCAATCCCCACCCATCCCCCTCTCAGCCCTAAGCAACCACTAATCCACCTTCTGACTCTATAGATTTGCCTATTCTGGACATTTCATATGAATAGAATCATACAATATATGCCCTTCTGTGCATGACTTCCTTCACTTAGCATGATGTTTTCAAGGTTCATCCATGCAGTAGTATGCATCAGTACTCCATTCCTTTTTATGACTAAATAATATTCCACTGTATGGATATACCACATTTTGTGTGTCCTTTCATCTATTGATGGACATTTGGGTTGTTTCCACTGTTTGGTTATTATGAATAATGCTGCTGTGTACATGCTTGTACAAGTTTTCTGTGTGGATATATGTTTTCATTTCTCTTTGGTTATTTGATTATGGGTTATTGGTTATTTGAGTTGTTAGGTTATTTGGCTCCTCGTTTCTCTAGGAGTAGAATTTTCAGGTCATAGAATAACTCTATGTTTAATCATTTGAGGAGCTGCCGGAGCGTTTTCCAAAGTGGCTGTACCATTTTACATTCCCGCCAGCAGTGTATGAGGTTTCCAATTTCTCCCCATCTTGCCAACACTTGTTATTATCTGACTTTCTGATTCTAACCATCCTAGTGGGTGTGAGGTGGTATCCAGTGTGGTTGTAGCTCACAGGTTTTCAGGGCTTGCTGAGGCCCGGCACTGTCAACACCTTCATGTGCATTCACTCATCCTGTCCTCACAGCAGCCTGCAAGGGAGCTGCTGTGCTCACCTTCACTTTACAGATGAGGAGACTGAGGCACAGAGACTTTACAGGTGGCAGAACTGGGGTGCAGACCCAGGCAGTCTGGTTCCTGAGCCCATGATTTTGACAGTGTGCAAAAACCTTTCAGAGGCGTGGGAGACACACCCGTAAGCTGCTGTCCGCAGTGTAACTCCACGGGAGCTCCGGCAGGGGTGTGCGGAAAAGGCTGTGGCAACCATGAGGTGTCGAGGAGAAAAAGGGGTGACGGCTGCCCTGGGCCAGGAAGGGTGGGTGGGACTGTGTCGAGGGGAGAGAGATGGGCAGTGATCCAGGGGCAGACGGCCACACCCTGGGCACCTCCTCGTTCAAGTCCTTATTACTCTGTCCTCCGCTTCAGCAGAATATTTTTAGATCAAATATTTCAGTTCTGGTAGAAGCCAGTGTGTGCTGAGAATATACCCTCCAGGGTCCACTTGGTTAAAAATGAGTGAACAAGTTGTGTGAAGACCTGGCATGTGGAGGCCTCATCCGTGCATGTAACAACCGACAGAAAACAGAGCAGTCAGCTAGCACTGGCTTACTCCGCTGCCCTCCCGCCCTGGAGGGAGTGGGGGGATTTGCTCCCACTTGAGCAGCGGACCAGCCTGAGCCCTGCCACGCCTCTCCCCAGGTAAGCATCCTGCTCAGGTGTGTTTACAGGTAACTCTGACCGCTCTGCTCTCACCAGGTGACGACTTGGGCACTCACCCTTCCCGTGGGAGGCAGCCCCAGCAAGATAAGGTGAGAGCTGTTTGTAGGGAGTGTGCCAGCGATAGGCTTTGTCTGAATTGGTCTCATCTCACTGAACTGTGGGCCCACCTCCAACTGCTAGCAGCTGTGGTGGGATCGTGGGTTCGGTTCTGCTCCGACCAGGTGCAGAGCAAGGGCTCCCGGCCCCAGAAGCGGCCTGCGTCCCACCGCTCTGCATCGTGCACTCACCTCATCCCCACAGCAACCCTGTCCCACTGTTGTTGCCGTGCCCATCCTAGAGCCGACAAAACCAAGACTAGGAGAGGTGCCAAACCTACCAGGGGCCTGAGAGTACTGAGCCAGCTATTGAGTGGCAGCATGGTACTCGAACCCGCATCAGAAGTTTTGGGGTTTTCTAAGCCTTTGTTTTTTGCCAAGAAGGTAGATTTCTTGCTCCCATGGTACCCCTCCATTGTCATAAGACCTCTGAAGCTGTGCTAGTCCTTGCCCCTTGTGGTCGTTGTAGCTCCCCCCCACCCCCGTTCTCTCCCCACCTCCACCCCGGCCCGCAGTGTTTTACTCCCATAGATGCTGCTCTGGTCTCTTAGTCCCCTTTCTTTCCCTTTGGCATCATTCGTCCTTCCTCCTTCATTTCCTCTTGGCTGTATATTTCTGTTTAATAAGGCCAGGGCTAACTCCGGCACCAAAATCAGCAACTAAGCCCTTTGCCTAAAAGCTTTAATGAGAAACAGAAAACTGGAGGAAATGGCTCTCCTGCCAAGTCTGTAAATTGCACCAAGGCTCGCAGCCAAACCAGGTCTGCATTCAGAACCTGGAACGCTCAGCGCCACTTCTCGTGAGCGACACTCTCCACAGTGCCTCGCAACCCCAGCAGGGCCCACCCCACCTCTCCAGCAGCCTCGCCCTCCGGAGTCAGGCCCCCACCCTCGGACCCTCCTGATCACCTCCTTTCTTATAAAGGAACCAGAAATCTGGAGCTCTGTGTAAAATCACCTGACTTTTAACTCTGGGCAGCTAATTTGTATGTTTTAAAAGCACTCTGCAGGCCAGACAAAACACATCTATGGGTCAGCCGTGGCCCACGACTATCATTGTGCAACCTCTAATCTAAAAATTATACTGGATTTCCTAATGTAGAGTTGTCAGGTTTGATTTCTTTTTTTCTAAAATCCTTCTTAACCAACTTATTAGACCTTCAGAACTTTGTTCTAGAGTTCAAGCTAAGTCAGAAGGATTTAAGTCTGGTTGGTACTAGCTATAAAATTAATACTTGGAACTGTTTTCACCCTCAGATTCACAGTTGGACTTACTGGAGCCCCTGGGGCAGAGGGCTGGGGTAGGCTAGGGGCTGGCTTTGTGTGAAGAGAACAGCAGAGGCTCAGCTGGGGGCCAGGAGGTGGTGGGCTGGGAGATAAGAAGAGGGGAAGATGTTTCCACATCAGTAGGAAACCTGCCATCCAGAAGACACCAAAGAATCAGGCTCCCTTCTAGGGGCCTGTGGGGTGGGAGAGCTGTGAGCCAGGGCACGGCAGGTGCTGGGGTCAGTCAGCCCAGGGGGTCGGTGACAGTGCCCCAGAAGGAGGCTTGGGCTGCTCAGGTTCTGGCCCCCTAGTGTCCAGGGCTGAGCCTGAGGTCAACTAGCTCAGCCAAGGGGAATTGGGGACTTTGAGCTGGAGCTGAGCCCCCGGAGACCCACCTGACCTGTCACCTGCAGCATGCTCCGGCACCCCTTGATATAAAGACCCTAGAGTAAAATGGATCCGTCGTATGAATGTGAGCACATCATTTCCCCCAACTAGGCCGTAGCAGGACATGCCGGCACCTGACTTGGTTTTGGGTTTGGGCTGCTGCCTGGGGACGCTGCTTGAACCCACTTAGGATAAGCAGGTACAGGTACTTGGATGTGAGTTTCGGGTTCTGACTCCTCCTCAATTCTTGCAGAGTGTTTCCTTGGCCACTTGAAACACAAGGAGAAGAAAGCTTGCTCGGGATCTGCAGTCAGCAGCCTGGCTCCGCACACCCCTGCAGCGTGTTCTTTTTGGGGATGTTCCGAGCACCTTTCGTGATTCCTTTGGCTCAGCGCCACCCAGGTCGCGAGGGCCGTTCATAAGAGATGTCATGTTCATCACAGGAACGTTGATTTAGGATCCTGCGGGGACGCTCAGCATCAGTTTGGTTCTGGTCTTAGTTCTAGGACTGGCTGTGCTTTTCCTGAGGTGCTGGTAGGTTTTTATCTCATGTATGTTGTGAATGGTTCTGATGGCTGGGTTTCCGCGTCAACTTGACTCAGTAAATTTGGGGCCCACATGTCTCGCATCCTGAATACTCATCTGGCCCCTGATGTGGTCATTTATTTTTGGCCCCTGTTTTTGCTCCTTTTCATTCTACCTTTTCATTCTACCCTGTTGAACTAAGTGTATTTTTGTAATTTGTCTGAAAGCCTTTCTGGACAGTAGAAAAGAAATTAGGATGAAGCTTCTCTTCTGATCTGCAATGGGGGTTTCCAGAAGGGCACCACCCCTAGTCCAGGGCACTTCCTCCCCTGCTGTCCAGTTGCCCTGGAGCTGGAACTGGGGATCAAGGCATCTGCACGGATGAGAGGGTGGTGTCGGGGGATGTTTCATCTCTGCAGAGGTCAGGGTGCTCAGGGCCCCCAGACCTGCCTCTCACTCCTGGACAGGACAAGATGCACATCCACCAAGCTGGTTTCTTAGAGCCCTGCCTGGATGTATTCCCTGCCTGATGCTGTCTCCTCCTGGCCTGTGTTGAGTAGGTTTGGCCAACCCCTCAAGGGGCAGAAGGTGCCTGAGGGACACAGCCCATGGTCCTCGCAGATGGCTGTTGAGAGGTGGATGCGGGGGGATCTTTTAAACCTTAAAAGGCCACAGGCACGTGAGCAGTTCCTCGTTTTTCTTCCCGCCCCCTCTCCTCCATCCGCGTTACTCTCTCAGGTCGCTCCGCTCAGGGTTTGCTGCAGAGAGGAGCAGCCCCACTTTCTGGGGTGCGTGTATCTGCCAGCGGGAGTCAGTTAGCAGACCAGGCCACGTCAGGGGAAAGGTGTGTTCATGGTCTCGCAGCCCAGGAGCAATAGAAAGTACATGGCGTCCAAATAAACAGCCAGCTTGGCCTGGAGTGACGCCAGGTGCACCAGGTCTTCCTGGAGGAAGGAGGCTGTGAAGCTTGTGGTTGCGCCCCTTTGAAGAGCATGGCTCCTGCCGGCCCACCTGGCCCTGCTGTCCCCCTGCACAAAACACCGCAGCAGAGCCTCTGCCCGTCTGTGGGATCCCCCGCCTTAACCTGCTGTCCTGCCCGTGCGGGCTTTATCTCCCGTTATGCCTTTCACACGCTGTAAGTTCTAGACAAAAACGAGCTCATCCAGGCTTCCTTGCTTCCATATCTTGTCTCAAATTGTCCCCGTGGCTGTTCTTTGCCTGCTCTCTCAACATGTCTAAGTCCTTCTTACTCTCAAGGCCCTGCTCAGACACTGCCCTCTTGATAAAGCCTTCCCTGATCCCCCGTGTGCAAAAACTACGCCCACGACCCCATGAGGTTCCTTAGCACATGGTGGCATCTCAATTAGAGCAGTTTTCCAGTTTTCTGCCACCCGGCTTGGCCATGAGCTCCTTGCGGATGGCATCTGGGTCTCATCCCTCTCCGCTTCCTGTAGTGCCCAGCCAGGGCCGGGGCCCTGGATGGTGGTGGATGTACCCCTGGGAAGCCTGGACGAGTGCATCTGTGCACCTACCTGCTGTTGCCCCCAGGACGGTTTCTGCGTTGGGGGCAAGAAGTCCCCAAAAGTGGGAGGAGGGTGCATTTGGATGGTACACTACAAAGAAAAGACACAGTTGTAGGATGGCGGCTGCACTTGTTCAGAACCAGAATAAGACGAGCCCTCTGGAGCCTGCCTGGCCTCGCATTTGTCCCCCAGCCTCCCTAACACTTTGGGGCTCCCGGCTTGTACAGCAGGACCCAATATCCACCTCTGGGTCCCCTCTGTTCAATATTGTGGCGAGGCCAGCTGCTCTGGCTCATACGGGAGCACACCCAGTCTCCACGGGGCTTGGAGCTCTATAAAAAGGAGGAGAATACTTGATTTCACAATATAGACTGCGTCAGAAAAATGGGCATTGTTCCACCTTGTATGTGAATTTGCTGATAAGCCAGCTGGTGCTCCCTGTCTGCTACAGAGGAGAAACGGGGGCACACAGCGGGTGACCTGCTCCAGGCCAAACGCTCTCTCATTCTTGGAGCTCCTGTCAGCTTAAATACGGAAAATGTGCTCCAGTGCAGCAGCCACATCTGGACAGCACCAGCAACCCGGAGCGAATGCCGTCGGTTGTTTCCCAGCAGATCGAGATAACGCTGATTTATCTTCCAGCGATACCTTCAGATAACGGTTTGGCCATAGGAAAAATTTTGACCTGACCACAACTGAATTTAGTCTGACAGCAAATGAACTGCTTGACAGTCAGACCAGAACCACTCAGAGAAGAGTCTGAAATGCATACTGTGTAAAATTCAATTCCAACAAACACTCACCAGTGCCCACTCCATTCTGGGTCTGGATGAGAGGCCGGAACGCAGAGGTGAAGAGAGCACAGCCCAGCTGTTAGGGCCAAGAAGGCTGGTACACCGACTGCTGGCAAAAAATGGATCCCTTGGGCCATGGAAGAGGGCAAGACCCACGCCCTGGGTGAAAAGAAAGTCAGAAAAGTATGGACGAGGCCACATCCGCTCTGGGCCTAAGGGATAGATTTGATGTTGATGAGCACCGGACGGGCAAGGAGGAGGGCATGTGCTTCCAGGGAGGCTGGAGCAGCTCCACGGGGCTGCAGCATGGGCCGGGAGCAGGCCCTGCTTCTGTTCCAGATGAAGCTGGAAGGGGGTCAGGGGTCAGACAGAGACTCGGGGACTTGTTCTAGTCGCAGTGATGGGTTTCGAGGAGGTGGTGGGCTGAACGCACTCTCCCAGTGACAGGGTGGAAAATCACCTGGAAGGGTCAGATGGGGTCTGGGTGCAGAGGAGGCTGTGAACCAAAGTGTGCGTGAGAGAAGATGGGGCCAGATTTGGGCCAGATTGGGTCCAGCTCGGGAGATGGTGAGGAGGGCAGAAGAGGTGTGAGAAGGTCGACTCCTGCAGCAGGCGGGGCTGACCGAGCAAGGCTCAGAGGAAAGGTGACCTCGTGCCCTAGAGGATGGAGGAGGCGATGCCCATCACAGGGTGCTGAGGGAACCCAGGGCACAGGCAGGGACTCACCTCCACACTGGATACCCGAGCTGGGCTGGGAGCAGCCCCTGTGGCCAGCAGAGTTCCTGAGTGACCCTCTGGGCCCAGCTGGGAGGAGATCATGAATCAGACCCAGCCCAGCCACAGAGACTCACAGGGGGAGGGGAGATGGATCTTTACCAGATCGGATACCCACTCTGATGGAGGGAGGGATCAGGCGCGACAATACACAGCAGCAGATGATGCCGTCACTCGCAGGAGTGACCCGGCTGGTGAGAGCATGAGCAGGGTTTGAACGCAGTGTGTCTGCCTCCAAAGCGCTTGCTGCCCTAACCACCACCTTTCCTGTCTTGCTCCTCGACTCAGCCCCAGAGGACCCAGCTCTGTCCTCAACGCGCCCCCACTGTGGCAGGGAGACCATTACCAGGCAGCGCCGAGTGCTGAGAGTAGAGAAGCGGACCCCAGAGGAGCCTGGCTTGCTGGGCGTCCACCCTGGGTCAGGAAGGGCCTCTGGGTGGGGAGAAGGTGAAATCAGGGCTGGGCTTGGAGCATGAGGGGTGTGGCTTTCCAGGCGAAGACCTGGAAACACAAGGGTCTGCCCCAAAGAGCAAAGACTGCACATCACCGTCGAGGATGCAGAAGGGCACCGCGCACCTCGGTGCCTGCTGAGTGGTCACTGGGCAGAGCTCGGCCATGCAGTAGAGAGCAGGAGCAGTGAGGTGGGCCCAGTCTGACCTTAACACCTGCCAAGAGGCTTGTACTTGGTGCTTAGGCATCTAGAGGACACAGGAGGGTGTGTGCAGAGGGAGGAGGCCCCAGGTCAGATCCACACTTGTGAGTGAGCCTGGGGGGAAGGAGGAGGCCAGTTGGGAAGCTAAGCCAGAGATGGGGAGCCTGGAGCTTTCACAAAGGCCGTGGTGCCCCAGGGCACCTGCACCCTGCATGTCAGAGCCCAGCCTTCCTCTCCCACAGTCTGCCTGAGCAGGCCTTCCTGGGAGCAGCTGGGACTGGATCACAGCTATTTATCTAATGTTCTTGGATGGAGTCCCAAGAAAACCATTTTGCTTATTTAAAAAAAAGAAAACACAAACAACACAAAGCAGCATTGCAAATCCTGCCCCCAAAGAGAAGTTGTAAAGAGGTTGTTCTGGCCCCTCTGGTTTATTGCTTCGTTGATTTATCTGTTTGTGCGTCTGTTTATTGGCCTGATTGGATGGTCCCGTTGCTTACTAAGCCCAGGCTGCATTTACAAGGGCTGTAGAAGTCAGCAGCCCCCGGCCCAGGCCTCCAAGCCTGCAGTCAGCATGAAGTAATGGGAATGCCAATTGGGTTGGCACGCGGGAGCCTGGGCCCTGGGCAGGCTCTGGGACCTTACTCTGGAACCAAGGGACGGTACCCTGCGTGAGGTGCCAGCTGCCCCACGGGTGAAGGGCTCCCAGTGCAGCTCGTCAGCTGTCATAGGGGCTGCGGGGGGTGCTTTTATAGATCCAGGTGCCTGAGGCCCACCCACACCCCATGGCTCCGTCTCTGGGATGGGGACAGGAACAGCTCTCCAGGTGATTCTGCTAATTAAAGGTGTAACTGCTGGGCCAGGCGATTTGCAAGGGCCTCCCCCGGTTCTAGAACCATAATCCAGTGTCTTTGGGCATTGGAGGGTGGGGTGGTGGGACCAGGGAGACATAGCCTATGAGGAATGGGCATGACCCCTCGCGCTACCAGGTGAACAAGCCCCGGATATTGGGGGCAAGGCTGTGGCCCCTTCACACAGGGCCCTCTTGTGGGCCCACTCCACCTTAGCTTACCTCCTAGGGATCTGGAGCTGCCATCCCACAAACCAAAAGATTCGTGTCTTGGAAATTAGGAAAGCAGATGTCAGGATGTTTGAAAGAAAAGAAGGGGCTTCTCTCAAGGGGTCGGGGATGGATGGGCTTGCATTTGGAACTCACTTCTCAGACTTATAAAAGGTGTGTGCGTAGATGGGGGAACAGGAGCAGGGCCAGGGAAATGGCCCGGAGAAGAACAGGCCCAGCGATGGCAGAAACGTGCAGAAGAGCCCGTTTGGCACAAGGGGAAGAAAGAAGAGCCAGCCGTGTGGCCGGGGACCCGAGACGTGGTGTGGACAGGCAACCGGGGGAGCAGACCATGACGCGGGGCTGGGTGACCACTTCTGCTTCAGGTAGAGAGGTCTGGTGAGAGCAGGGAGGGGACACGTGAGATGAAGGGTATGGGAGGAAGTTATGAGTCTCTGTCACAAAGCAGGTGCGAAAAGCATTTGATGGATCCCATTTCATGGATTTGAGTCTCTAGACCCAGATGGAAGTGCCCAGAGCACAGAAAGAACTTGCTAACGTGATCGGAGAAATGTGACTGTGTCTTTGAGGAAGAACAGAGGGTGGGCTGTAACATCATAACTGTCCTCATTTTCAGAAGGATGGATTCTAGAAACTCCAGGTGGGCAGGCCAGATGGGGACCTCTGGCCACTTTCTAGAGCAGATGAAGAAGCAGAGGGTCCGTGAGCTCTGTGACCAGCTGGCAGTGAAGGTCAGGACCCACCGGGTACAAGCGGGTCTCCCGAGTGACTGGGAGTCAAGGGGGAATTCAATCCCAGTGCATGTGGACTTCAGACAGGTTGGGAAAATGTCCACCTTTTTTGTCTGAGCAGGAGTCATTTGGACTAGAGTTGGGCTGAGAGTGTAGCTGGTTGGTTAATCGTCACAGCAGCCTAATCAGAGCATTGGCTGGCCCGTAGCGGGACTCAATAAACATGGAATGAGTGAATGAATCAATGAATGAATGAATGAACAAGTGGGCCGCCATCAGCCAGGGAGTAGTTTTCTTCTTTTGGACTGCAGGTTCTGTGCTTAGGCCTACGCTGTTCGTTGTTTTTAACAACTTGAAGACATAAGCATATCCAGTGATCACATTTGCATATGACAGAGGATGATAGTAACTGTATCAGAGGACAGAATTAAAGTTGACTGAAACCTTGGTAAACTGTCACTATAGATAACGGACTGATGCTTAGTGTGAGGCGGTTGTGTCATATGGACCCCCAAAATGCCATCTACCCCTGTTAAGACACTTTTGGTTGTCTGTCACAAGCAATGTAACTCAAACTGGCTTAAGCCAATAGAAGAAGAAAAGGGTGGATCAGAGATTTCACCTCAGCAGGACGGACCTGTGTGCTCATCTGGGGGCGTCGGGAGCCGTGTCTCCCAGTGCTTGGGTCTGCATTCCTCCGTGCTGGCTTCATCTTTAGGAAGTGGGGCCTTCAAAGCTCTAGCCTCACTCCTTCTTGTAGCTCAACCAAAGAGCCTCTCTTTCCTAAGAGTTCCAGCAGAAGTCCATGACTGAGTCTCCTTGGTGGCATGTGCATCTCTGAGCCAACCTCTACGGCCAGAAAAACAAGCGTGTGCTGATGGACCAGGCCAAAGTCACCACACAGGGTGGTGTGAGGGGTCCAGACTTGCCAAATCAATTGAACTGAGCATGGGGAGGGCTGGTTCTCCAAAGGAAAACTGAGGTACTGAGTACCAATGGTGAAAGAAGAGAGAACAGCACCCCTCATGGGAGGTTAGCGGTGCTTAGCCTGGATCCTGTGTCTGGGATCCTGGATCCCAGAACTGCATCGCCGCCCAGGGTTCAGTGGGACACGTCCTCCACCCCACAGGGTTACCTCCAGGCTGGGACCCCATCACTGAGGCTCCTATCCTTCCCCTTCCTGACCTTTAAGCTGCCCCTGGGTTGATGGTGAAGCTGTGATTCAAACCCTCATCCATCTAGCTCCAAACTCGGGCTCCCTCCTTTCCCACGGGCTCTGGGTAGAAATGGGAATGGTGTCTCCACCTAACGGCCCCCAGTCAGGGACAGGAGGAGCGGCTCTGAAGATTCGTCCTGAGCCAGCTCTGTCAGCTGGAGAAGGCGGCTCCAGAACATGCTTCCCGCTTCCATGTCCCTGCACCTCCTGCAGGGTGTGAACTAGAAGCTGGACCTGGGAAGTTTCCTTGCTGCCCATGATAATGGCCCCGTATCCCAGGGGGAGGAGGAGGGAAAACTCTATCTCCCACTCAGTATTACCTAAGCAGTGCATGTGGCTCCCTGTGTTTTTTCAGCTTGCTGTTTGCAGAGAGAGTTCCAGAGGTGGTAGGAAGACCCCGGGAGGGAAGGCAGGAGTCAGGAGCCCACCAATCAGCTAATCTCACTGGACCTCACTTTCCCATCTGTAGATGGGGACAGTAAGAGCTAGTGCACTATAGAAGTGAGCTCACACCCGTGAAAGCACCTGTCTTTGAAGCGACTGTGGCTCCCAACAGGGAAGAGAGTTCTGTGTGGGTGGGTGACTCCAGGAGTGGAGTGGGGAGCAGTCGAAGTTGGAGACATAGGGGGAAATGGGAATGCTCGGTGTGGAGGTTCCAGTGGAGGCTGCAGGAAGAAATGCATTCTACAGGCAGGTGTGTGAGGAAACAAGATGAGGGACTCGGGTTTGGGTTGAGGGGCGGAGATGGGGAGAAGAGCTGTCTAGGAGGGAGATGGAGCCCGCAGAGAAGTGGGGAGGAGATGTGGGATGAATGAGAATCCCAGAGCATCTGTTGATGCAGTCCTCAGGCCACGTGTCCCACATTTATGCCGGGGCAGTTTCTCCGAGCGAGACAAGAGCAGTAATTCAATAACAGAAGCCACTGAGTCCACACAGGACAGCCCTTCTTCAGTCTCTTTCAGTCCTTCCAGTTGGTCCAAGAGATGGTCTGGATTTGGTCCTAGTGTGTCTCTAACACTCCTCTAATACTTGTTCATCTCCCTTTTTGCACAAACAGCTCCTAGGCTAAGCGCTCAGGCAGGGTTTTGGCTAGAACTTTGTTGCAGTGTGTAGCTTTCACTGTCTGTTATTTGAACAGTAACCATCTTATGGCCCTGGGAGACTGGCTTTCCTTTTGTGGTAGAGATAGAAGTTTCATTTTTAAACACATTTACTTAAGTAAGAAAAGCTAGTTTAAAGAAAAAATAAGTTTTAAAAAAAAGGTGCAGGGGCCGGCCCTGTGGCCTAGTGGTTAAGTTTATCTGCACTCCACTTCAGCAGCCCAGGTTCAGATCCTGTGCGCAGACCTACACCACTCATTGGCAACCATGCTGTGGCAGTGACCCACATACAAAATAGAGGAAGACTGGCATCTATGTTAGTTCAGGGCGAATCTTCCTCAGCAAAAAATATGGTGCAGATGGCACAAGAATGATTAAAGATCCAGAAACACTCTCACAGCAGGTCTGGGCAGCCTTTGCTTGGATATGGCAAAGAAAGGACCAAAGAGTGTGCTTGGGAGTTTCGGTCCAGTCCTGTTTGCTGACTCTGAAGCTGAATGTCAAAAACTCCTTCCATCGTCCTTCGCTATCCTATTGACCTACCAAAGCCACAGGACTTGCTCTTGCTCAAGCCCCTAACTGCATAATGTTTTCTCTCCCATCTCATTTGCTCTGGTGACCAGTTTCCAGCCCAGCGCCCTAGAGCATCTGTAGCTCTTTGAGGTTACTGGTTCCCAGAGGATTTCACTGCAGAAACACAGCAGTGGGTGGCATCGCCTGCCCTGAGAACGACAAGGACACCACTTCCTGAACATGTCCGCGGGCCAGGCACTGCCTGTGAATTTCTAATGTGTTTCACGTTTGGTCCTCTCTATGACCCAACCACGTAGGTATTACCATGCTCATTTTTAAGGTGGGAAAACTGAAGGTCAGAGAGGTGTCTGCCTAGAGTCACACAGCCAGCACTCTGTGTGAAGGATTCAAACCCAGATCTGCAGCCACCCGTTCTCACGTTCTTTGCCTGGCAATGCATGGCCTCTGCCCGAGCAGAAGGTTCGCTCCCATGCAGGACCCCACCCTCCCACGTGAGGCCCAGCCAGGCTCCCCAGGAGTGTGTGGTTTACACGGGCAAGGGAACCTGGATGTGTGCATCACCCCTTAATAGCTGCTGCCGCTCGAAATTGACCTGTCCCCACTGGGGAAAGATTTTGCAATCTGATAAAGAAACTTATGTTTCCTTGAGCATAATTTAGCAGTTTCTATTCTTGTTCTACTTTCTGTGAAATTCACAGTGACTACATTTTCCCAAACAGAAATTCCTACGGTTGGTCTGACAAAGAATTTGGGGCCATTTCTGGGCAGGAGAGGCTGTCTCTGAGAGACATGGTGTGCATGTCAGAGGGCTGGCATCCCAGGACATTTAGGCAGTTTATGGGGACAACAGAGGAGAATTGTGAAACTGGGGCTGTCGCCAAAGCCCTGTGACTTTAGAGGGTGGCTGCATGTCTCACACAAGGCCTTGGCCACAGGAAAAGCTTTTTGGTTTCCATCACCACACCTCTGCTCTCCAAGACCCCTCTCCACAGACCCCTTCTTTCTCCATCAGGCTCCTGTGCTCCCTTCTCCCTTCACCCTTTGAGGAAAAAGCTTGGTTTCTCGGAACCATCACAGCCCTGCCCCGTCTTCTCCCCTGAAATCAGCTGGGTCATTGGTGGAAACTGAGGCTCACAGAGGTTGAGTGACTTGCCCAATGTCACATTAATAAGTACTGCAGTGCTGGCGTCAAGGCCAGTCTGATGTCCTCTCATAAAACCCCAGCCCTTTCCTCTCTGCACGAGGCTGCACCTCTGTGCTTGCTTCCCGGAGAGCACCCTTTACCCTTCCAAACCAAAGAGAAGTCTTTTATTAGACCGAATGGTGTGACAGCTAACCTGGAGCAAAATGCACTAAATTTTAACCATAGTCATGTAAAGATAATGAAATTGTGGATCATTTTCTCCCTTTATTTTAAATTTTTTTCACTGGAACTTTTATAAAGAAATAGACATTTTTTAATATCCCATATATGTAAATATTTTATATGTATGTGTGTTTATGCACACATATATTAAATCTGACATGGTATATCACGTGTAAACATACACACACATTCACATATTTTAAATTTGACATGACATTAAGCAAAATAAAAACTGAGAATTTCAGTTAATGGGTCAATTCCTTTATATTTGGGGCAAACACTTTGACATTGAGGGGAATACTCCTCCTCAGCATCACTGTAGGCTGGGGTCAAGGCCTGGCCTCTGGAGGCTGCCTGCCCTGTGGTGTCATTCAGACCAAATTCCAAAATATGTTTTCCTGTCAAGACCTCACTGAAGAGCTTCCCAAGCAGATAGTTAAAACCTCAAAGGCACACAATTCCGCAGTGTGTGTTGTTCCCAGCAAGACCCCGCATCTCTGCCTGGCCTGACCCTGCCTAACCCCATTTCCTTGTAAACGCTCTCAGGGAGGAGGCTGCCCCGCCCTGTCCTGCCGCTGCGCCGGCAGCTCCTGGGGCACAGGCCTGCTGCTGCCCCCTCCAAGCTCAGGAGGGGTCGGTCTTTTATAAAAGCACAGAAAAGGCATTCTCCTGCAGAGTGGACCAGGAAACCTACGAGAAGGGAAGGTCACATATGAGGGGACACGTCACCTGGGACTTCAGAGCAGATCTCTGGGCAGGCAGGCCTCAAGGTCACTTCCTGCTGGGCAGCCCCGGGGTTACTGGGGAGGGAACGCGTGCTTAATGCAATTAGAGACTGAAGGAGCAGAGGGGAGCAGGGGAACAGTCAGCATCCTGGTCAGGGAATTAAATCGTTAGCTTTGCTCATTGTCCCACTCTCCTGCAGAGTTCAGACGATGCTTTAATTTGACTCAAAGCAGTTTTTGAAAAACCCAGCCTTACTCTTGTTGAGCCCTTACTAGTGTCAGACTCCACGTTAGGACTTTTTACACACAGTATCTCAAATTATCTGGAGAAGTGGGCACAAGTATCTTGGTGTAGAAGTAGAAGCTCAGGGAGGGTACGTGGACAGATTGCTGGGGTTTTAGCCAGGACCAGAGCCTGAGGCTGGGAGCCCAGCTCGTTCTCTGGCTCCACAGCTGGTGTGCGTGCCAGGCCCCGTGCTGGAGGCTGGGATCACGAGGCGAAGGAGGTGCGCTCACGGTCTGTTAGAGTAGCATCTCCTGGGGTAGAAGGAGCAATCTTTAAAAAAAAAATTTAAGACAAAAAGAGAAATTTGTCTAACTTTGAACTTATACAGTCGGCCATCAGTATATTATGCATTTGAAGTGCTAAATAGAAATTTTGGTCAACAATGTAAACTTCTTATGAATTTTTAATTCTTTAGTGTCTCAAACAGTACCTGCAAGCAACACACCACAGTGCAGAGAGCTCTAAGCTGGAAGAAGCAGCCCTGAGTCAGGAATCTAGCTCTGCCACTGGTATGTGCTATGAGCACAGCCATGTCATTCCCATCCCTAGGCCTCCGTTTCCTCAACTAGAAAATGAAGGGGGTGAATAGTCCAAGTGTTGCATGAGATAGAATGACACTCCTTACCAGGTGGTGAGTTCTAAGAGATGAGAAACAACAGCCCAGGAGAGTTTTAATTTGCAACTCTTTTTGACTAAAGTTGAGCATTTTTTCATACATTTCAGAGAAACTTTTATTTCCTTTTCAGTGAATGGCCTGATCGTATCCTTGGTCAATTCTCCCACTGGGTTGTTCATCCTTTTTTCATTGATTTCCAAGGACTGCTTTTAGGAAATTGTCATTTTCTTGCAGTTTTATACTTTGTCTGCTTTTGGTTTTTCTTTTGTTTTTATTTTGGGTCGTGCAAAAATCTTTTAATGTAGTCACATTTATCAGTCTCCTATTTTATGGTTTTGAGGTTTGTGTCATATATTGAAGGGCTTTCTCAAGTCACAGGTTATAAAAGAAATTTATGGGTCCTTTTAGTACTTTTATGGCTTCATTTTGCTTCATTCTTTTTAGAGGCTGCATAGAGTTTCAGTGCATGAGTATGTCATAATTTACTTCACCAGTCTCCCATTATTGAGTATTTGGGTTGTTTCCAGTCTTTTCCTATTCAACGCAATGCCGCAGTGAATCCCCTCATACGTCGTACTTTTGTGCACATATGGAAGTGTATCTAAGGACGAATTCCAAAAAATGGAATTGCTAGATCAAAGAGAATGTGCATTTTAGCTTTTGAAACATACTGCCAAATGACTTTCCAAAGACGTTGTCCTATATTCTTCCTTTTGAATGGCATATGGGAGCACCTTGCTAGCTCTTTTTCTTCAAATGGGAAATGTCTTCCTTTATTTTCTTCCCAAAATATTCACTGTGGAGAGGACGGACAAGCGGACATGCTGGAGTGCCCAGCATGGGATGGAGGCCTTGCTCTCAGCAGGCTGGGCTGGCGATCTGTTTATCTCATCCTGACTTCTGCTGAACACGCGCTGCCCTCAGAGTGACAGCCTCAAAAATGTAACATGTCTTTCAAAGATTTTAGCACGAGTTCTCTATTAGGCCACAAGAAATGGATGGCCCTTCTCCCTTAGCTGGGGTGCTGCATTCCTCTCTTTCTGGAGGAGAAAGTGAAGAGGTTTATCTTCACCGTGTGTTAGAAAGAGACGAAAGATCCGTGCTTCCATATTTTGCCTATTAATTAACACCCTTCTTTATGGTGAATGATTGCTTTTTGTAAACATTTTAAGAGTAATTATTCTAAATACCTGAGGCCGTTGGGGTTTCGTCTCATTCCCTCCTCCCCTGTCTTCACTCTTTTTAGCAGAATTTCTCGCCTCATTACGTGATGTCTATTCTTGTTTGTTAAATTTGTTGAATAGCATTTCCATCTTCTCACTTCAAAGGCGGTCATTTTCTCTCTCTCTTCTTTGTAGAGAGAACAGACCAAAGCAATGAGGTGTTTTTACAGCTGCACTGCCAGCTCCACGACCTTGATCAGATCGTCAGCCCCTAGAGGCCCTAAGCCGGTTCCCTTCTCTTCCCGGGGGCCGGGGCAGTGAGGATGACGCCAACCTCACAGGGCTGCCCAAAACTGAGAGGAGAAGCATGAATGAGTGTCTAACTCAGGGCCTGCGCGTCACTCTGCTCAGGCTGCCGTCACAAAACACAGGCAGACCTCAGAGATATTGCGGGTTCGGTTCCAGACCACTGCACTAGAGTGAATATCGCAATAAAGTGAGTCACACAAATTTTTTGGTTTCCTGGTGCATAAAAAAATTATGTTTACACTATACTGTAGTCTATTAAGTGTGCTATAGCATTATGTCTAAAAAAACAATGTATTTTATTGCTAAAAACACTTTTTTGCTACAAAATGCTATCATCTGAGCCTTCCGTGAGTCATAATCTTTTTGCTGATGGAGAGTCTGGCCACCATGTTGATGGCTGCTGACTGATCAGGGTGGTGGTTGCTGAAGGTTGGAGTGGCTGTGGCAATTTCTTAAAACAAGACAACAATGAAGTTTGCCACATCAATTGACCCCCTTTCACGAACGATTTCTCTGTAGCATGCGACACTGTTTGATAGCATTTTACCCACAGTAGAACTTCTCTCAAAATTGGAGTCAATCCTCTCAAACCCTTCTGCTGCTTATCAACTAAGTTTATGTAATATTCTAAATCCTTTGTTGTCATTTCAACAATCTTCAAAGCATCTTCACCAGGAGTAATTCCATTTCAAGAAACCACTTTCAGGCCAGCCCCGTGGCATAGTGGTTAAGTGTGCGCGCTCTGCTGCTGGCGGCCGGGGTTTGGATCCCAGGCGTGCACCGATGCACTGCTTGTCAGGCCATGCTGTAGTGGTGTCCCATGTAAAGTGGAGGAAGATGGGCATGGATGTTAGCCCAGGGCCAGTCTTCCTCAGCAAAAAAAAAAAAAAAAAAGGAGGATTGGCATGAATGTTAGCTGAGGACTGATCTTCCTCACAACAACAACAAAAAAGAAACCACTTTCTTGGCTCATCCACAAGAAGCAATTCCTCATCTGTTAAAGTTTCATCATGAGATTGCAGCAATTCAGTCACATCTTCAGGCTCCACTTCTAATTCTAGTTCTCTTGCTATTTCCACCACATCTGCAGTTACTCCCTCCACTGAAGTCTTGAGCCCCTCAAAGTCATCCATGAGGGTTGGAATCAACTTCCACCTAACTCTTGTTAATGTTGATATTTTGACCTCTTTCCATGAATCGTGAATGTTCTTAATGGCATCTAGAATGGTGAATCCTTTCCAGAAGGTTTTCAACTTACTTTGCCCAGATCCATTAGAGGAATCACTATCCATGGCAGCTACAGCCTTGTGAAATGTATTTCTTTAATAAGACTTGAAAATCGACATTACTCCTTGATCCACGGGCTACAGAATGGATGTTGTGTTAGCAGGTACAAAATCAACATTAATCTTGTTGTACATCTCCATCAGAGCTCTTGGGTGACCAGGTGCACTGTCAATGAGCAGTAATATTTTGAAAGGAATCTTTTCTTCTGAGCAGTAGGTCTCAACAGTGGGCTTCAAATATTCAGTAAACCATCTTGTAAACAGATGTGCTGTCATCCAGGCTTTGTTGTTCCATTTATGGAGCACGGGCAGAATACATTTAGCATTATTTTTAAGGGCCCTGGAATTTTCAGAATGGTAAATGAGCATTGGCGTCAGCTTAAAGTCACTGGCTGCGTCAGCCCCTAACGAGAGTCAGCCTGTCCTTTGAAGCTTTGAAGCGAGGCACTGACTTCTCCTCACTAGCTGTGGAAGTCCTGGATGGCATCTTCTTCCAATAGAAGGCTGTTTTGTTACATTGAAAGTCTGTTGTTTAGTGTAGCCACCCTCATTAATGATCTCAGCTAGATCTTCTGGAGAACTTGCTGCAGCTTCTACACCAGCACTTGCTGCTTCACCTGGCGCTTTTATGTTATGGAGATGGTTTTCCTTAAACCTCATGAGCCAACTTCTCTTACCTTCAAACTTTTCTTCTGCAGCTTCCTCACCTCTCTCAGCCTTCACAGAATTGAATAGAGTTGGGGCCTTACTCTGGACTAGGCTTTGGCTTAAGGGAATGTTGTGGCTGGTTTGATCTTCTATCCAGAACATTTAAACTTGCGCCATTTCAGCAATAAGGCTGTTTCACTCTATTATCATTCATGCGTTCATTGGAGTAGCACTTTTAATTTCCTTCAAGAACTCTTCCTTTGCATTCACAACTTGGCTAACCATTTGGTGCAAGAGGCCCAGCTTTCGGCCTATCTCAGCTTTTGACATGCCTCCCTCACGAAGCTTAATCATTTCAAGCTTTTGATTTAAAGTGAGAGACCTGAGATTCTTCCTTTCACTTGAACATTTAGAGGCCATTGTAGGGTTATTAATTGGCCTAATTTCAATATTGTTGTGTCTTAGGGAATAGGGAGGCCCAGGGAAAGGGAGAGAGATGAAGGAATGGCTGGTTAGTGGAGCAGTCAGAACACACACATGTGTCTAAGTTCGCCATCTTATGTGGGCACAGTTCGTGGCGCTCCAAAACAATTACCATAGTAACATCAAAGATCACTGATCACACACAAATGCATAAAGATACACACACCCCTGTGTTCATTGCAGCATTATTTACAATAGCCAAGACTTGGAAGCAACCTAAGTGCCCATCAAGGGACGAGTGGATAAAGAAGATGTGGTATATGGGGCCGGCCCAGTGGCGCAAGCGGTTAAGTGTGCGAGCTCTGCTTCAGCAGCCCAGGGTTCACAGGTTCAGATCCCGGGCGCGCACCGATGCACCACTTGTCAAGCCATGCTGTGGCGGCGCCCCATATAAAGTAGAGGAGGATGGGCATGGATGTTAGCCCAGGGCCAGTCTTCCTCAGCAAAAAGAGGAGGATTGGTATCGGATGTTAACTCAGGGCTAATCCTCCTCAAAAAAAAAAAAAAGAAGATGTGGTATATATATATATATACAATGGAACACTACTCAGCCATAAGAAACGATGAAATCTAGCCATTTGTGACAACATGGATAGACACTGAGCATATTATGTTAAGAGAAATAAGTCAGAGGGAGAAAGTCAAATACCACATGAATTCACTCATAAGTAGAAGATAAAAACAATAACAACAAACACATAGAGACAGAGATTGGATTGGTGATTACCAGAGGGGAAGGGGGGAGGGAAGAGGGCGAAAGGGATGATTAGGCACGTGTGTGGTGATGGATTGTAATTAGTCTTTGGGTGGTGAACATGATATAATCTATGCAGAAATAGAAGTATAATGATGTACACGTGAAATTTATATAATGTTATAAACCAATGTTACTGCAATTAAAAAAAAAGATCGCTGATCACAGATCACCATAACAAATATAATAATAATGACAAAGTTTGAAATATTGTGAGAATTACCAAAATGCGACACAGAGACACGAAGTGAGCAAATGCTCTTGAAAAAGTGGCACCGACAGACTTGCTCGACACAGGGTCACCACAAACCTCCAATTTGTAAAAAGCACAATATCCGTGAAGTGCGATAAAACGAGGTGTGGCTGTACCACAGCCTGGAGGCTTTAACAACAGAAATTTATCATCTCTCGGCTCTGGAGGCTGGAAGTCCAAGACCAAGGTGCCATCAGTGTTGGTTCCTGGTGAGGACTCTCTTCCTGGCTTGTAGATGACTGCCTCCTCGCTGGGTCCTTGTGTGGTGGAGAGAGAGAGACAGCTCTGGTATCTCTTCCTCTTCTTATAAGGACACCAGTCCTGTTGGATTAGGGCCTCACCCTTATGACCTCATTTAGCCTTAATTACCTCCCTGAACGCCCACTGGGGGTTAGGGTTTCAACATACGAATTTGGGGAGGGGGTCACAATTCTATCCCTAACAGCTTGGGACACAGAATGCAGCCCAGAGGCCGAACATCATGAAGTCAGCGCTGCCCCCAGCAGAATAAAATCCGAAATCCCCATCATGGCCCCAGATCTGGCCCAACCGTGCTGTCAGCCGTGTGCTTCCCCCACCCTCCAGACACACAGCTTTCTCTCAGACTGGCCCGCAGACCCCACCCTCCCCTGCCTCAGGGCCCCACACATGTGCCTTCGCCTGCATACACTCGCCTCATCCCAACCCCGACACGGTCTTCCTGACCCCCAAGGCAGGTCAGGCCCCTGGTCCCTACCCTCACGGCCCATGCACTTCCTTCTGGGCACCTCTCGTCCCATGTGGGATGTCTTTCCACTGAGCTCTAAGTTCCCAGGCAGAGGCCTGCTGAGCTGTGTCCCAGCACCCTACCTGGCGCTCAGGCCGTGCTTGCCGACTGACCACCTGGGCTGTGCACACACGCTCACTGAAAGGTTTGCTTCTAGGACGGCAGAAGATGTAGTTCTTCCCTCCTTGCCTCAACCCGCTGGTTAACGGCTGGCGCCAGGGCTGGGAACCATCCTCCCTCAGGCTTTATCTCCCTTTATTTCTCCTCCCCCCTTCTTTATCTAGAATCACAGTCCTCCCTGCCCCCCTCCAGAGCCGGCCACGTGGCTCTCTCCTGGGTCTTTAGTGAGTGATTGTGCACGACGCAGCCAGTTACTGAGTCTCGGCGTGGACACAGCTGAGCCCACGGTCGGGGAGAGAAGCTTGAATGCTGGAGGGAAAGGCCTGAACCCTGGGCAGGTGCCCTTGGACAGGTGAGCCGTCCTCAGTCAAGGCCGGGGAGGAAGAGCAGGCAGGCCATACACAGACCCAACAGGCCCACCCACCCCTCCCTCTGTTCATCCAGCCGTGTTTCCTGCCCACTCTGCCCCGGACCCTGTGCTGGGTGCAGGGGCACTGTGCTGGCCACTGCCCGCCTTCACACCGCCGCCCAGCAAACCCTCTGCAAGCACTTGCTGTGTGCCAGGTGCTGTGGTGGGTGCTGGGACCCTAAAGGAGCTCTCACCAGGTGAGCTAATGTTATCCAAGCACCAAGGACTGTGATGGAGAAATAGACCATGCTTCAGAGCAAGGTAGGGCCAGGAGCAAGGAAGAACGGGGGGCAGGACCAGGAAGGCTTCCTGGAGGAGGTGACATGCGTGCTTAGCCCTGAGGCATGAGTAGAAGCTGGCTAAGTGGGAAAGTGCTCAAGTTCATTCTTGGCTGGAGAGCAGCATGTCCCAGACCTAGTCTCTGTGGGCTCAGCCAGCTCTGCTTAGTAACCTGATCGTCGGGAGCCTGGAGAGGAGAGCCAAGATTAGAGCCGAGTCCCTCTGTGAGCGCACTGGATTCACTGGGCTGTGAGGGCTTTTCCCAACTCTCGCCCACCCTCTCCAGGCCTGGGAGGGAGAGAAAAACCCGGGGGGGGGGGGGGGACCGGAGGCCCACCCATCAGCGCCACTGCCTACAGTACACCCACTGGTGGGGCTGGAGCCACACCCACACCCGCCCAGGTGAGGAGGAGCCTGGGGCCCAGGTAGGGGCTGGGGAAGGCAGGAGTCAACAATCCCATGTCCTTGTCCCAATCCCTCCCGCTGCAGCAAGGAGACAGAAAACAAACAAACAAAAATACAGCCTCCGGTTACCTCAGATGCTGAGAGTGCTGGGGAGAAAGATGAGGCTGGAAAGGGAGATACAGAGGCCTGCCAGGCGTGGGGTCAGGGACTGTGGCACCGCAGTCAGGGGTGGGTTGCTAGGGACCACCTTTTTTGCTGCCAAATCCATTGTGACTTTGATAAAGTGAGCAGGGAAGCCAGTCACAGCGTCTCCGTCATCACTGCAGTACCCGCCCGCTGGGCCTCTGTCTCCCACTAGCCTGAAAGCGAAAGGGTGCAGGGCTTCCTCCCTCCGCCTGGTCACATCATTCAGGCAGGCTCCCCCTAACTGTTCCGCCCAGCTGCCTGTTCCCTCTGTTGTTTCTCTGCTCCCAACTCATCATCCGTTTTTACCTTGGGAAAAAAAAGATCCAAGCATGGAAATCTCTTAATACAAACCAGATGAGGGGCTCGTGAAATGTTTTTCTCCGCATCAATCACCCAGGTCCTTGCTGTGCTGAGAATTTGGTAAGCCCTCATCAGAGCTCCTACCAGGAATCCCTTCCTGACTGTCGAGAGGAGACGCAGGGAAACAATGCCGCCTTCTGTGCGTTCAGAGAAGCACCTCTCTGAACGTGCTCACCCCAACTCCCGCAGGGATTTGGGTAGGAGTTGGGGGTCAGCCTGTCCTGCTGGTGCTGGCAGGGAAGGCCGACCCTCTGCAGGGGGGAGAGCTGCAGCCCTGAGTTGGGCCTCCCTCCCACCAGGAGTCGTTGGGCCCCCGTGTTCCCCCCTTGGCCATGTGCAGTGCATGCCTGGGGGTCTCAAATGGGAAATGCTGGATCTGGGGTGGGGGCGAGCAGGACGAGGGACCTCTAGGAAGCCCCTCCCCAAATCAGGCTTAGGAAGGCAGGAACCATCAGGCACCCATGGGAGGCTGGTCCTGGGAAGGGGCCCTGCAGACCCTCCCTCCCCTCCCAAGGCAGAATTCACTGCACCCAGGCAGAGAGCTCAGCCCAGAAGCCAAGTAATGAATGGGCATGAAGGCACCTTGTGAACTGTTAACCAGCCGTGACCAAGTCGTCACTGCCATCCATTGTCGGTTCAGCAAATCCGGGCCGATGCCTGCCTGGCCCAGCCCTGTGCAGCGCTCAGCCACACACCCAGCAGGCCCTCCTGACAGGTGGGGGAGGCAGATGTGAAAATAGGGACCCGGATGAGAATGTAGCATGACGGTGGCTGCAAGGAGGCTGGGAGGCACGGGTTGGGGGTGTCAGAGGAGGCCTTGACCCAGCCAGGGCCAGTTTGGGTGGCGTCCTGCCTGAGTAAGCCCAAAGGGAAAATAGCCCTGAGGAGAGCGAGGGGGTGTTCTGCGCAAAGTGATAGTAAGAGCACGGCAGACGATGGCACCTGAGGGTTGTGGTGCCAAGTGCAGCGGGAGCGCCAGGAGATGTCCCTGCAGTAGACCTTGGAGATGAGGCTGAGCTAGCGGGAGGAGGCTTCCCAGACCAAGGGCAGCAGGCCAGGAGCCCAGGGGCGTGATCGAGGGTAGGGCCAGTGCAGCTGGAGCTGGGGTGGGAACAGAGGCAGTGGGGAGCCCAGGGAGTGCAGGGCAGACCCCTGAGGGGCACCGCTGGGGCTGAGAGGCGTGAATTTGGGGCAGGAGAGGATCATCAGAGGCCTGAACCCTCCTCAAAAGCTTCTAGAACTGTGCTGTCCAATATGGTAGCCCCTAGCACATGTGGCTATTTAAATTTTTTTTGTATTTTTTAAATTGAGATGTAATTCACACAACATAAAATTCACCGTTTTAAAGAGTACGTTTCAGTGTTTGTAGTATATTCATATGGCTGTGCAACCATCTCCACTACCTGATTCCAGAACATTTCCATCACTCCAAAAAGAAACCCTAGCAATCACTTCCAATTCCCCTTCCCTCCACTCTCTGGCAACCACCAATCTACTTTCTGTCTCTGTAGATTTGCCTATGCTGGACATTTCATATAAAATGGATTCATACAATGTGTTACCTTTTATACCTGCTTCTTTCACTTAGCATACTGTTTTCAAAGTTCATCCATGGCTACTTAAATTTAAATTAATTAAATTTCAATGAAATTAAAAATTCAGTTCTTCAGCTGCACTGGTCACATTTCAGGTGCTCAATAGCCACACGTGGCTTTTAGCTTCCACGTGGGATGGCTCTCCGAACATTTCCATCATTGCAGACAGTTCTCTGGGGCAGTGCTTCTCCAGAGTGCCCTCCGTGGACAGTGAGGACAAGGAGCAGGGAGAGGGGACCGAGCAGGGCCATCATGCAGAGCTCCCTGCTGGGCCCGCCCCTGCCTCCCAGATAGGCACAGACTCACAGTCCCCTTCTCAGGTCCGTGAAGGACGTAATGGAATCCACCAATGATTTTTGCTATTTCAAAAACTGATGAAAATCATGCCTTGCCAAGGGATCAGCCTCCTAGGCCACCCCAGCACCGGGTGTCTGATTGCAGCTCAAGTTCTATCAGCCGGTATGGGGCTGCCTATCTGTAGCCATCAGAGGCTCCAACTGGCCGCTGTGTGTGACTCTCAGTAATAGTGATGGGAAAACAAGTTGGCCATCACGACATAAACGCAGCTTGGGACACACGATCTTTTCAGGGGGAAGGAAAATAATCAAGACACTTGTGTGATTTCACCATCTAGAGGCAACCATTATTAGCATTCTTGTTGACAGCCTCAAGATTACGATTTTGAGGAGTGTGTGAGGGTACACCTGTAGAAATATGCATACATGTGCCATATTTAAATGTACGTATAATTTATAATAATATATTGTGTTTAATTTTAAAAGATCAATTTAAATATACAATATTCCTTTCATCCTTGACAGTTTATTTTTATTTTGTGTATGTGTGTGTTTTATCGCGCTAACATTGGTTTATAACATTGTATGAATTTCAGGTGTACGTCCTTATACTTCTATTTCTGCATAGATTACATCATGTTCACCAACCAAATACTAATTACAGTCCATCATCACACACATGTGTGTAATCATCCCTTTCGCCCTCCTCCCTCTCCCCTTCCCTGACAATTTATAATGATCCTTCTATAGAGAAATTTGGGGCATTTCTGGAGGCAGTGGCATACTTCTGTCACTACCCAGCAAAACCAGTTCCTATAAGCTCATATCCCTTTAGCCATTTTTGAAAGTTCAAGTGATGAGCACAGTGTAACAGTTAGAAATTTACAGTTGTCTTGGTCTTTTGAAGAGAGATATCTTGGTCAAAAAACATGCTATTTTGAAAAGCATTTTATAATGGAAAAATCCTGACATTTGCAGAAGTAGACAGAACAGCGTAACGAGCTCCGGTGGACCCGCGTCCGGCTCCAGCCTGTTTCAGATAACCCCGTCCACACCCTTCTCCCCTCATTACTGCCGTGTCTTTCTTGTAAAGAACCTATAGCTGGATATCGTGTTTCATCTGAACAACAGTCTGCCTTTTCACTGAGAAGTTTATGGTTTCCGCTTGTCTCCTGGTTTTTCTATGCTTCTCGGTGAATCTTTTCTTTTTTCAAATAAAATTGTTATCTGTATGTCCCTCTTCAAGACCAGAACTTAACTGGCCCTCATGTCCCCAATGTCCCCAGACCCAAGCCCCATCGTGTTATCACAGACATTCTTCCTCTCTTTCCTTCTGGTCTTAACTAATCTGGGGAGAGCCAGGGTAGCACTCTCTACTTGAGAATCTGACCACCCCTTGACCATGTGTCTTGGGGCATCTCCCAGGTTGGTCTCTCCTCTGAGCTCTTCCTCCAGGACTATTTCCTACATGGGTCTTTGTGTGGCAGACCTTCTAGGGTCTTCTGTGTTTGAGAATGTCCTAGTCATTCTCTCACACGTGGATGCCCGTTGGCTGAATGTAAAATTCAAGGTTCAAAGTTCAGTACTCAAAACTTCGGTACTACATTGGCTCCCAAAACCGTTACTCCCGGTCATCCTGCAGTTGATGCTGCTGTTGGAAAGTGAGGGGTCAGTCTGTGTCCGCTCCTTTGCCTTGTCATCTGTTCTCTCTGGAGACTGTTAGGCCGCTCTCTGTCTCTGACAGTCTTGAATCTCACTGTCATGTGTTGAGCTCTGGGTTCTTAGCTCTGTGGTGTTCTGTGGGCCTTTTCGATCTGAGATCTTTCATCTTTCTTTAATTCTGGAAATCTCTCTCTCTTATTTCCTCTCCATTTTAATCCTTTCCTCCTACAGGCACTGTTGGTAGCCTATATTTTGAATATTAATAAAGTCTGATTTCTTGTTTTATAAGAATATATTCATAGAAGAAGGGCGGGCTTGTGAAAGAGAGGGCTGGGAATTATCGCTGTATCACAGCCACCTCCTTTATCTAAATAAACGAATGCTCCCAAGAGCCTGCCCCGCACCCGCCCTGTGCTGGTTCTCGGGGGAGTGTTCTCGTTACCGCTCACATCAGCCCCTCACGGTAGGTCCTACCTTGTGGATGAGGAGTCCCTGGCACCAGGAGGTGAAGGGCTTGTCCAAGGTCACACAGCCGGCCCTGGGCAGCCATGGGGTGGCACCTCCATCCTCCTGGTGCCATCAGCAGAGCTCTTTTATTGGCAGGGCTCTGTCGGCATGGAAGTTCTCTGACTCCTCTGCTGAGAGCTCCTGGGTGTCACCCCAGTTCCCTCATGGCCCAAGGCAGAGGGACATGTGCACTGAGAACAGTGTCTCTCACCTGGAGCTCCCGCAGGTCTGGGATGATGGCTACCCTCTGGCCCGGTTACAGCTCACTTGGTGGAAGTCTCTAGCAGCAAGCTGGCTCTCTTGCATCCTTCTCCTTGGGCCCCTCCACCTCTCCTGTGTTTGTCATCCTGAATCAGTTTCTCCTTGTCTCACCCAACCTGGGCCCAGTGGTGTGCAGGTGGCCTCACAGAATGCTGCGGGTCACCCCGTGCTCCTGGCCATGCCAGCTCCGGTCCATCCAGCCTGGCAGGGGCAGCCCAAGCAGGGGCTGGGAGGCCCCCTCCATGTCTGCGGGTGCCCTGGGCAGAGACACACAACGTTGCCCTGTGCTGAGCAGTGCCACCTTTCCCTGGTCCCTCTACCAGAGCATCTGAGGCTACCTGCTGGGTTTGGCAGCTTCACTCTGTGTAGGCTTCAGCAAGTGAAGACACAAGGGCCACAAGACCACACATTTAACCTTTTTTTTTTTCACGATAAACCCCCTTATTACATGAGCTAAGAGAGGAGGGAAGAGGACTTGCCTTTCCGGGCCTTGATTTTTCTTAGCTAGAACTCCAGCTCCTTGCCCTCTAGCACATAGCCATCTGCTCAGCCCCACTGGACTGGTCTTGAGGCGATGCATGCAAGGAGCTTGCCCTGCTGGCACTGTTCTTACAGAAGACTGCTGATGTTGGCATTCTTTTTCCTTTCATCATTATTTCTTCTGAATTTTCTTTGACGGTTTTTTGTTTAAAATCTCTTCCTCCTCAGGAGTCAGCTTGGCCCCCTTCTTGCGGCCCAGGGGCATTGCACAGTGGGACCCATACCACTGTCTGCACGGTGTGCTGTCAACATGCACGATGCAGGTCCTCACCAGGCTCTTGGTGCGGACCAGTTCGTTGCTGGACGCGTTGTAGACGACATCGATAATCCTAGTTTTGCGCGTGCAACACTTGGAGCCCCGAGAGAAGCCCCCACGCCCAGCCCCAAGCACGGCGCTTCTCGTTGCCTTCCCGCACGAGGACTGCGTGTACGGGGCAGGGCCGATCTGCGTGTTGGCGGCACGGCGGCCGGGCTCGTGCTGCTGTTTCTTGTGGTGGGCTTTCTCTTGCCCCTGGTCTTGCGGCGCTGGTGCCAGTTGTCCCGAGAGATGCCCGTTGCTCGGCACTGGCTGGAAAGAGCCACATTTAACCTTTCTAACGTGGAACGACCACTCCCTCCCCAGACTTTCGCTGTGCCAGGTGCAGGACTCGTGCAGGATGCGTTTGTAACTATGCCGTGTCACCGGGCACGTTACGTGCTCACACCCTCAGGCCTGTAAGTCTGGGTCGCAGATGTCAGCTCCCAGAGGCAACCATGTGGGCATCACAGGCAGGTGTTGTTACACACTGACTGGGAGCCTGCCGTGTGCTCCGCACAAGTCTGGGCACTGGGGTGACGGCAACCAGACAGACGGTGATCCCCGCCCTCGTGTCCTGGTTGGGGAAGATAGGCAGTTAATAAGGTTTCAATATGTCATGTCAATAAATAAAGATTCAAGAGGATAGTGTGTTATGGAAAAAAATAAAGCAAGCAAGGGCAACCTGGAGTGCTGGGGGGTGGGGGTTAGCGGTGGTAGTTTTAAATGAGAAGGAGACATTTGAACAAAGTGAAGGAAGTGAGGGAGTTCACCAGGTGACCGTCTGGAGGAAGAGTGTTTCAGGCAGCGGGAACAGCCAGTGCAAAGATCCTGAGGTGGGAGGGGTGCCTTGTGCTGGAGGAGCCGCACAGACTATTGGGGCTGGAGGGGGGGCGCGAGTGGTGGCAGATGAGATCAGAGGATATCAGGGTCCCAGATCACTCAGGAGCTCAGAAGGAGAGGGACCAGCCTGTGACCATGCAGGCAGGCCACACCTGCACCCAGCAGTCCACTCTCCTGGTCCTTCCCACACCCCCTGCCTCCCCGCCCAGGGCCCAGAGCAAAGCCTGAGGAACAGCCTTACATGGAAAAAACATTTGCCTCCCGGTGCTTGTCAGCTGCTCCTGTTTACTTGTAGATTTTGAAAACAAAATGTGGACCGTGTTGCTCAGAGAAAAGAGGCTTGTAAGTGCTCTGTGGCGCCCAATTCGAGCAGGAGGCTGGGAGAGAGGGCCGCCCGTCTTGCGGGCAAGCCACAGTGCCCTGCCCAGGAGGTCCTGGGATGGTCAGTCGGAGACTATTTTCAGGAGGAAGCAGGAACTGTCTTTGGTTCCCCAGCCAAGGTTTTCATTCTCTCTGTAAAGACCCAGTGGAGAGGGACAGGGAGTAGGGAGATGGGGCCGGCCCTGCTCACCATCAGCGTGGCCTGGGGGAGGTCAGCCCAATGGCTCAGTCCACAGTACTCAGTTTCCTCCTCGTCAGAACGAAGGCATAGAGCTAGCTGGCATGGTTGGTGGAAGGTCTGAACCCTGCCCCACAGAAGGGCCACAGCTGCAGAGTCTGACTCTGAGTCCGGACTTTCATCTCGGCTCCCCCAACCAGTGCACATCAGCCGTGGGTGCTGTATCCCACGGCCCTCTTCCACAAAAAGGACAATGACAGTGTGGCTTTTGGGATGGAAGCTGGGAGCATGGTTTAAGAAAAGCTGGGCCCTGCCCCCATCCACCTTTACACCAGTGACCCGACTCTCGCATTTCACCTGGGAGGCAGGGGAATGGCGGTCCCGGCTTCCTGTTTGCCACCAGCAAAGCACACGTAAGCCGTGGCAGAGAGTCCATGTGTGCCCGTGGACCACAGCGTCAGCTCCACCTGGGAGGATTCCAGGGCACCCCCAGCCCCTGCATCAGACCCTGTAGTCTCACAAGCTCCCCAGGTGAGTCTCGTGCACGTGAGGTTTGAGAAGCCCTTGCCTAGAGGGTGGGGAAGGTGAGGAGGGGCAGCCCCACTGGGGCCTTAAGCCCGGGTTGTGGCTGGAGTAGGGGTACTGAGGGGGCTCTTCCTGCCCCCGAGGCACAGACAGGAGTGAGAGTTAACTGCCAAGAGGACCAGCTGTTATTACTCTATGAGCACAATTTTTAGTGATGCTGGTCAGAGAGGTGTCTTTGTTCTTGGCCAGGCCCATCCTCGCCACAAGCTCCATACTTAGGAAGTTTCGTGGACTCATTCTCACAAGAAGCCTGCAAGGAGGGAATATAATACCCCCTGTACAGACAAAGGTGTGATATGCCCCAAGTCAAACAGCTAATGATAGGCGACAACAGAATCGCATCATCCTCCACCCATCCCTCCATCCCCACCCCCCGCCTATTCCCCCATCCCTCCACCCCCAACTATTCCCCACATCCCTCCACCCCCACCAATTCCCCCATCCCTCCATCCCCAACTATTCCCGCATCCCTCCACCCCCAACTATTCCCCATCCCTCCACCCCCAACTATTCCCCACATCCCTCCACCCCCACCAATTCCCCCATCCCTCCATCCCCCAACTATTCCCCGCATCCCTCCACCCCCAACTATTGCCCCATCCCTCCACCCCCACCTATTCTCCCATCCCTCCACCCTTCTCCTATTCCCCCCATCCTTCCACCCCTCCTACCTGCCCATTCATCACTCATTCATGCACCCATGCCTCCACCCCTCCTGTGATGTCCCAGTGACGAGACTGTGCCCTGAGGAGACACGGATAAGCAAATACATGACCCCGGCCTTCCCAGAGCCTGGAAGGCAAATATAAAGTAAGTCATTGCTGTAAAGTCACATTTTAGGCGGGATTTTTATTCTAAAGTAATTTCATAAGGCAAAAATCTTGCATGGTCCAAATTGCTCCTGAAAATCCCTCAGGTTATCTATAAAATGCAGGAATGCACCTGAAGCCCCTCAGAGCCAATGTTTGCTCCAGTGCTGGGAAAAAAAAAATCAGCTTGGGCTTGTGTTCAGGAGCCCTTGAGTACCAGAAAGTGCTTAGCCACCAAACTCTAGAAGCTCAGCTGGAGGCTATCACCCTGAACAAGGAGGCCCACTAAGGAGCCGGCAGATTCACATCCCCATCTCACGTTTACTCCAGCGCGTTAGTGAACATATCCTTGGTATTTAAATCACTTGTCTCTTGTTTTCCCCCAAACATGCGTAGTTGGCTGTTAGTGAGAATGCATCTCCACTGCGCAGCCAGGGGCTGCCTCAGGACTCATGCCCACGGCCAGCACTTTCCCGTTCATACCACACCAGACCAGCTAGATGGAAACAGGGCAGACATTTACCAATGCACACTTTATATATGGCAGAACTGAGGCCCAGAGAGGGGCAGCATAAAGGCTTGGGTGGGAGACCCATCATGGTTTCAACTGCCTGCATGTCAGTGCAGGATCTGAGGCTCTAATAACAGGAGCATAACGTCTTCAGCAAAGGAGGTGATTATCCTGCTGTGCTCTGAGGCTTGCCCTGAGGACTCAATTCTGGGAACCATGGAGTAGAGGGAAGGAATCTATTGGATGGAGCAGGGCTAGAGGAGGCTTCCAGGATGGCAGAGGGTTGAGGAACACACATCTCAGAGGTGCTTCTGGGAACTGGGGTTGTGGCTTTGCCTGTCCCTGTCTTTGGAGCCTTTGTGAAGAATGGTTGGGTTTGTCCTGTGTGGTCCCAAGGGAGCATCTCGGGTTTAAATACATGATTTCCACCAGATGCAAGCAACTGTTTCATCTGGTATCAGCACAGATCTGGGAGCAACCAGCTCTGGGAGGAGCAGCCTGCTGCCCTGGTCTCGTGAAGGGGCTGGATGTTGCTTCCAGCAGGATGCCTTCTCCAGGGCTCCAGGGCACCCCCTCCCCTCCCCCCCCCCGGAGGCTTTTAGCCATGAGCGACGTTGCCTGACATCTGCTGCTGCACTGAGCCGCCCTCGCGTGAGCCACACAAGCTGGGGAGGGCGATAGCTCCCCTGTGCCTGGGGCCAGTTCTAGATGCGTTATCGGCCTTGCTCTCTCCCTGCATCCTCTGGAGTCATGGAGTCATGGAAATTCGGCCCAGGGTGGCCATCCCTCCCAGCGGGCTGGTTCTGAGGTGGGTCTGTCCAACTCCCCCACCTGTGCTCTCTGCTACCTCCTAGGTGGGGTTCCCAGTACATTACTTAACCTCCCCACACCTCAGTTTTCTCATGATAACATGGGATAGGGGTTCCGACTTTGTGGAGTTGTCTTGAAGCTTGGGTATAATGATCCACAGGGCATGGGAACTGCTCAATAAATGTCAGGTGTCATCATTATCACTATTATTACTATTTTGACACCTCCATGAACCCCATTTCATCACCAAAGACTAACCGGGGGACAGTGAAGAATGCTATCGTGCCCAGAAGAAGGGTGTCTGTAGAGCAGTCCCAGACTCTGGGCGGAGAAGGAGCCTCTAATCCTTGAGGGTCAGGGAGAGCCTGTGCAGCACCCCCCACCCTGCAGCGCCCCCACCTTGCAGCGCCCCCACCCTGCAGTGCCCCTCACCCTGCAGCACCCCCCCCGCAACACCCCCACCTTGCAGCACCCTTCACCTTGCAGCATCCCCACCCTGCAGCACCCCCACCCTGCAGCGCCCCCACCCTGCAGCGCCCCCACCCTGCAGCACCCCCACCCTGCAGTGCCCCCACCCTGCAGAACCCACATTACCCCCAGAGTGGGGACTCATGGATATGGAAGGATGCACTCCCCTAACTCCTGACTCCTCTGTCACCGAATCAAGTGGGCTCACCTCCTGACGAGTTAAATAAGACTCTACACCAGTGGAAGTTGTCTCACAAAGTAAAGTGTATTTGCAGCAAATAGGAGGCCATGAGGAATCATTTCCAAAGTCATGGCTCCCCGAATAAAGGGAAGCAGGAACTTTTATTTCATGTGGGATATGAATATTCAAAAGGGAGAAGTGCGTATTCACTTTCGCAGGCTCACTAGGAAAACATGTTTCCACATACACTGCAGGTTACGGTGATAAGGCCTAAGCTCCTCCTGGAGAGATCTTAGCATTAAAAATAAGGCAAAGGTCCTGGGCATAGCTCTTGTGGTGAGGCTTGGTCTGGTTCAGGGTGGTTGGTGGTTGCACCTCCTTAACATAACAAAAGGGTAAAAAACAATTTGGAAAAACAGTTAGATGCTTCCAAACCCACCCTTGAGTTCCTCAGTGCACCTGATCGGTGACACCTCCCGCTCTGGATCTCTGGAGAGCCTGGCAGCCAGCCCAGCTTGTGGAAGGGTCTCGTGTGTGTGAATTCACTCCATTTTATGGAACTAACTTTCAAACTGAAGAGAGGTCATGTCTGGACTTTGCCATTAGAGCCTGCCTCCAGAGCAGAAAAGTGGGTGAAACCTGTTCACAGACAGAACGACAAACTCTGGAGGAAATGGCCGCTCCTTCCTGGGGGCTGGCAGCAGGGGGGCGGCACAGGGCCGTTTTACCCCATCAGGTCCATTTTTGCCCACCACCCAGAAAGACAAACACCAAGAGGATGAGATTGCAGAGAGAGAGGGTTTATTAATCACAAGGCAGCCAAGTGTGGAAACAGGAGAATGACTCTCAGATCTGCTACCCTGAAAATAGGGACTCAGGGATATTTATGGGGTAGGGGGCAAGGTGGTCTGAAATGATTGGAGGTGACAAGAGATGAGGTAATTGATGATCTGCGCAAGCGTAGTCAGGCTTCCTGCCTCTTCATTGGACGCATTGTTACCGCACAAAGGGCGCAGTCTGCTCCCCGCAAGACAAAAGCCAATCGTCAAGAGGCAAGATGGTGGAAAAGAAAGGGTAGTTTATTACAGCATGCTAGCAAGGGGGAAGATGGCCGACTAATGTCTCAAAGAACCATCTTAAGGGGGCACAAAATCTTATAGCAGTTATATAGGCCGGTGGGTTATAGGGGTGGGGGTTAGGAATGTTGACCCCACTGGTGTTACAGACTGGGAGAGCCACACCAGATCTTTCAGTTTTCACTGATGATGGCTATCAGCATAGGCTCTCTGTTCGGAGGTTATCACATTCCTAAGGAACTCAAAAGAACAAAGTTATCATCTTATCGCAGCTGGGAGGTACATGCACAAGCAGGGGTCGTAAAATCTACAGAGCAGGTAGATCTCCTGGAGGGTGCAGATCCAGCTGGGTTACTTTGTCAGAGGTCATTCAAAGTTACAATAGGGCTTCTTTTCTACAATATGGCTTCCCGTATGTCAATCTTGTCTTGAGCCGGTATCAGCATGTTCACAGAATGGCGGCATTAGCATGCCCTGAGGGTGGAGTTCCAACCTCTTGCCGTCAAAACGTCGCTTATGGGACACGTATCTGTGTGGGCCCAGTTGATGGGTTGGTGGTCTCAGTCCCTCCTGAAGTGGACAAGGGGTTCAGTTCCTGAAAAAAAAATAGCTCAAACACCCATTACCATGGTGACTCAGGCTCCAGAGAGATGTCATCTGTAGGAACCTAGTGGGAATCAGATAGCATATTGCCTAAACAGCACAGTTAACAATGGGTAATCTTGCAGATTTAAGTCCTCACCTTCTGTTCTGATAAGTTTCTAGGTAAGGCCATCCCCCGTCCGTTCCCCCCCCCCCTTCTTCCTGGTACAAAGAAGGTACCTTTACAAATGGAGATTTTCTTTACAAATGTAAATGTATCTTATAAAGAATGGGCTTAGGACAGACCCACCCAGAGACCCAGGGATGTCTATAGTAATGGCCTGTTCTGGGGGCAGGCCTCCCATTCCAAATTCCTTTGGTTAGTTAGTGATGGTGGGGGCCAAAGTGTCATTCAGGCAGAGACATATTTTGAGGTAGCCAATTCCGATCCCCCATAGTTACTAGCAGCTTAATTATCAATGGCTAACCATTGGCCGGTTTCAGCCATGGGCAGAGCACCGTGGCTGTGCACCCGCTGGGGGGGGGGGCAGTAGCCAGGGAGCCCTTCTCCCCACACACCCAGGTCTCCACTCTCGACCCCTCTGAGAAGGGCTGCCCCCCACGGGCTGCTGATTTCCTGATGTGCGAAATCAAATTCCAGTGTGAAGAGGAGACACAGGGAGAGACCTGCGCGATTCCTGTTTCTGCCGCCCTGAGCCACTGGCTTTGCCGAGAGGTATTTTTTCTTTCCAGGTGAAAACCATCCCTTGGTACAACAGGGCTGGGAAAACCAGCTGCACTCAAACTGCACTTGTTTCGGCTTTACGCTTTCTTTCCTTCTACCCTCTTACCGTAGCCAGTTTCCCCCAATTTTCATTTTTGTTTATTTTTAAAAGCATCGTTGAGTCAGAGATGAAACAGGCTGCGCTGCCAGAGCAAGATGAACTCTCAGCTGGATTCTCTCTTTTTAATTATTGAAGTGAAATTCACATAACACAAAATTAACCAGTTTAAGTGAACAATTCAGTGGGATTTAATACAGTCCCAGCATTGTGCAGCCGTCACCCCTTCTAGTTTAAAAACGTTCTCGGCACCCGGAAAGGAAACACTATACCCATTACAGTCACTCCCCATCCCCCACCCAGTCCCTGACAACCACTAATCTGCTTTCTGTCTCTATGGATCTGCCTGTTCTGGATATTTCCTACAAATGGAATCATACACTATGTGGCCTTTTGTGTCTGGCTTCTTTCATTTAACATACTGTTTTCAAGGTTCACCCATGTTGTAGTGTGTATCAGTACTTCCTTCCTTTTTGTAGCTGAATAATGTCCCATTGTACAGATGTGCCACATTTTATCCGTTCACCCACTGATGGACATCTGGGTTGTTTCCCCCTTTTGGCTATTATACATAGTGCTGCTATGAACATTCCTGTACAAGTAGTTGTCTGAACACTTGTTTTCAGTTATTCTTGGTATATGCCTAGGATTGGAATTGCTGGGTTTTATGATAACTCTATATTTAACTATTTGAGGAAAAGCTGGATTCTTTAACATGTTATTGAACACGTGGTCTGTGTGTGCCAGCCTGCTCTAGACTGAATGATTGTGTCCCCCCAAAATTCATAAGTTGAAATCCTAACCCCCAATGTGATGATATTAGGAAGAGGCCCTGTGGGAGGTGACTGGGCCGTGAGGGTGGAGCCCCCATGAATGGGATTAGCGCCCTTATAAAGAGACCCTTCCATCTACCATGTGAGGACACAGCAAGAAGACAGCCTTCTATGAACTAGAAAGCAGGCTCTCACCAGACACGAAATTTGCCAATGCCTTGATTTTGGACTTCCAGCCTCCAAAACTGTGAGAAATAGATGTCTGTTGTTTATTAGCCACCCAGTCTCTGGTATTGTTGTTATAGCAGCTCGAACAGACTAAGACATAGCCTATACCAAGTCTCAACTTCACCTCACCCTCCTCAGAGCCCCAAAACTCTACCCTCTCTTGGTTTATTCTGCCCATGTTACAGAGGTCTTCTTTTTCCCCATTAGCCTGCCGGCTCACAGGGCTAGACAAGGCTGGCATCCAGACACCAAACATGGCACCTGAAAAGTTGGTACACAGCAGAGTTACTTGCATACCATGGAGCATTTGGAATTCTTTGCGAAGACACGGTAGATTAGTTGTAGCTCCAATATGATGAGCAGGCTGGCATTTTGCAACAGCTTTCCAAATTATCACAGTGACAGAATGGTGGTTCCAAGTCCTCTGGGCGTCTTGCAGACCCTCCTCCCTTGATTTGTCTGTCTGTACTGACAACAGGCTAGGCAGAAACTCCTTTTGGAGCTCTTCTCTCTTCTCTAGGGAGATCTTGACACTGCGGTCCCATATGTGGCTGGAAAGGTTGGCAGATTCTAGCCTGAGGGCCTCCAGACGTTACACGCGGACCAGCCCACTTGCCCTGGCGCAGAGGTTCAGGAAAGGATAACCAGCATGTGCCCAGGTATACCCCATGGATAAGGGGGAGTCTGTGATCTAGGCAGTGGCATCTTTATTTTTGTCGCCCCTGTTCCTACCTGCCAGGGGAATGTTCTTCCCATCGCCTAGATGAAAATTTGGTTATGCTCCATGAAGTTCCTGGTCACCAAGAGGTAACAGAAAATCCTTCCGCTACTTTAAGTCACAAAACACAGTTTTGATTTGGAAATTATGCTGTCTACTGCAAAATAGTTATGAACACATCATTTTCATTTGAAGGTCTGAGTGGATAGAGGTTTCAAAATGTGGCATTCCTGTGAAATCCCACCTTCATTTAATTAGAAAAATTTTGCTTCTGAAAATCCCTCTTGGCCGGCGCACAATGGTGGCCCTGAGGGATGTGGAAACCTCCCGTTCCCATCTCACTGCGACTGTCTTTTGTCATGACCAGCTCTGGGTCTGACGCAGGGCCTCCCACTGGCCAGGCTCCCTTGCCTTCTACTGAAGAGCTCTTCTTGCCTTGAAGAAAATTGAGAACAGGCCCAGGCTGATCCAGGTCCAGGGTGTGGAGAAGGCACAGGCTTTGAGGTCGCTGCCCTGGGCGTGAGGTTCACTGCCATCTCTTACTGAATGTGAGACCTCAAGAAGGTCCCCTCTTTGGGCTCTATCACCTTACCTGTAAAATTAGTGGTAATATCCCCACATCTTAAGACTTGGAAGGACAGCATGAGACAACATATGTGAAAATACCTGGACAACAGTGGACGCCGGGCTCCTGTCTGTCGTCTGTTAGATTATTGTCGTCCAAGTGCAGATGGAAGGTAAATGACGAGATGGGTAGTGATTTCTAGGGCGGGCTCTCTGCCTTCAGATCCCTCCCAGTAAGGGAAAGCACAACGCAGGAAAAGCCCACCAGGGTGCTGCCTAGGTAATGCTCCCCGGCTGGAGGCTTCACATGTGCACGTGGTCATCCCTGAGCTGTGGTCCCCATTGAAATGCCGAAGTGGACGTGTTCCGATGAGCTCAGTTCAGTTCGGGAGCAGCAGCCAAGGAGAGGTCGGCCAGTGCCTCCTGGTGGCTGCCTTCGTGCCCCACAGATGGGCATGGTTTCCTGTGGAAAGAGGGCAGGCGTGGCACTGGGGTACGGTCAGAGGTGTGCCGTGGTGAGTCACTTTGCTGCTCTAGCCTTGGTTTCTCTGTCTGAGACCAGGATCAAGGAGTGTCCATGAGGCTGCCCAGACACGGGCACACCCAGCCCTCTGTCAGGCACGCAGTGGGAGCTCAACAAATGTGAGGTGAGCTTGGTTAGAGCTGAGTGAACTGAAATGCATCACTACCTGACCCGGGAGAGCAGAAGGAAGGGGCATCTGCAGGTGAAGAGGGAGGAAGGGAAGGGCCTGGGGTGCTGAGCCTGCAGCCTGAGGGCCTCAAACCCTCCCCCAGGACAAGGGACAGGGCCACACACTCACCCAGCTACTCCCCTAAGGAGAAAGGAAAATCTCTCCCTGAGGGGTGGGGATGTTTCCAAGCCCTGGAAGGAGGGCTGGTCAGGGGCTCACTCAGAGAGCAGTGAGTCCAGCTGCCGTGTCACTACCCTCATGGCCGCCACCCAGGTTTGGGGATCCCTATGGCAGGGTGAGTCTGCCTTCCCCAGGCTGTGTTCCCTAAACTCGCCCCACACACCCCATTCTACTGGGATGGACGCCCTCTGTGACCCCAGGTGCAGCCCCCTCCTCAGGGGCCAGCCCATTCCCAGGCTTTCTCTGAAGATGGACGTCCTCCTGGCACTGGGCTGGGGACACGGAGGCCCCGAGGGCTACAACACAGCGTGAGAAGCATCCGGATGAAAGCACGGATAAGGGACCACGGGGGCCCCGAGACCGGACGCCTCAGGTCCAGGGGATAGGGATGCATTTCACAAAGGATTTGATCTTCAGGGTGATCTTAAGAGCATGCGTAGGCATTTTGCCGGGCAGGGGAATGAGGAAACGAAAGGATGTGGCTGGGCAGGGAAGCAGAATACGGGGAAGAGGGTAAGGGGTCTGTGTATGCAGGGTGGGGGAGGGGAGGAAGGGAGAGAGCGGGAGAAAACAAGTCTAAATTTATAAGGCTTTAAATGCCATAATAAAGAGCTGGAACTTGATCCTGTAGGCTGGTCACAAACGGACTACCACAGGGCAAACACAATCTTGAAATGTTGAGCTTCTGGGGTTTTGTTGGCCTGCATAGTGCTTTTCAAACGTGAGTTAACAATCAAAAATATGGGACATTTCACATAAAAATCCTGATTTTTGGCTTCTCTCAAAAAATGGAAAAATCTGGAAACAGTCCATTGTAACTACATAGTAGCTGCCCCTTTAGATAGAGTATCCAGTGTGCCACAGCCCCCACCACTCCTTATTGTCTCTCCAGCCCTGAAACTGACAGTCAGTCACCATTTTCTCTGGGGCTTACGCTCTTTTCTCCTGGTAAAGAAAGACTTCTTTGAACCACATCTCTGTCAAAAGTCCGAGACCAAGACGGCTGCCTTGTGTTATTTGCTAAATGAGTCTGTTTCTTTTGTCTGTGTAACCCGCTTACACATGTAGGAAGGACAGGGAGTCCTTGAAGGAGTTTGTCAGGATTCACAGTTGCAGACAACAGAATCCACTCCAGCTAGTTAAAGATAAGAGATTTATTAAGGGATGCAAAGCCCTAGGAAGTCAGAGCTCCAGGAGGGGGTCCTGCGCCAAACCTCCGCACCAGCCTGCGAGAGCACTCCCACCAGCCCGGGAGCTTCCTCAAGGCTGCTGGCTCAGACTCACGCTGCCTCCACCTGCCTCCGTCCCCACCTGACTCAGCTCTGAATCTGATGTGTCTGATGGTGGACACAGACACGACCACAGCTACCCCAGCTCCACATAAACCACAACTACTCCCAGCCCCAGGAAAGCAGAGAAGTTTGTAGTCAGTGTTGGAAGGCTGGGTTTATGCCATGGGGAAGCATCCAAATGGCAGAAGGGTGATCAGAAGGTTTGGGGCAGCCACAGTGACCATTGACCACTCCAGCTTGGCGGAAGGCGGGTAGCTTTGGGGTCTGGGAGGTCACCCACAGGAGACCTAGCCAAGCCACCCACCTTGCGTCTGAGGATGGTCTCAGACCAGGAACTTCACACCACCAGGAGGCTCCTGAGTTGCTAGACACAAAGACAATGAAGAGAAGACACTGCCAGCCCTCCGATGCCCCAGTGCCCCGGGTGGTCCCTGGCAGGCTGGCTGGGCAGCCTCCTGGCAGCTGTGCCCCACTTCTGGCCCTGGCATCTTCACTCAGCTTTCACGTGCCTTCCTCCCGGCCTGGACCTGTGGGCGGCTGCCGGCTGCCAGTCTGGGCAGCTGTGTCACCCTTCCGGAACTCTTTGTTCTCTCCATGGAATTCAGAGGAAGGCTCTGCCAGCTTGGAGACTGGGCTGAGCCATTTCCCAGCAGCTGATAACAGCTGGCATTAAAAGATGAGAAACTGCACAGACGGCCCAGCTCTGCCCAAAATTGAGAGGCCAAGTGTGTCCAAACTCCTGTGCCCAGTGGCATTTGTGCCCTCCCCACCCTTCTAACGGTGGCTGTCTCTGTCCTCAGAGCCCACCCCCCTCAGGACTCCACCCAGTAGGGCACCGTCCTCTGCCCTGAGAGCCGCTAATTTCCTGGGGGCCGTTTACGGAGCCCTGGGACACGCAGTGGACACGTCAGAGCAGGGAGCTCAGGCTGGAGCGAGTTCCGAGCCTCAGCCCCTGGCAGGCAGAGTGGCCGCGCTCGTTTTCTTCTCTGTTACCACGTGCCAGGCTGTGCTCAGGGCTTGGTACTCCGGGTCTTATGTAAGCTCTGCCACAATTCGAGAGGGTAGGTGCCATGCGATCCCGGGTTTACAGACCTGGAACACTGAGCCTGAGGGAGATTAGGTGACCTGCCCAGGGCCACTCAGCAAGTGAGTGGCAGAGCGGGGAGTCAGCTCAGGTCTGTTTGGCCTCAAAGCCCCTGCTCACAGCTGCTGCACTTTGCTACCTGGTTTGCAGGCTCTGCAACCGTCTCTGCAAGATAAACCCAGAAGCACCATTTCTGCCTTCCAGAAGGTTCCTTTGACGAGGAGACATTCATCAGAGTAAAGGCCACACAGAGCCACCCCAAGCTGCCCAAGCCAGTACCCAGCGGGGGGAGGGGAGCAGCAGGGAATGAATGTGACAGCCGGGCCAGTGCCCAGGCCTGGCAGGCCTTTGCTAGCTTGTGATTTGGGACAAGTCCCTTCTCTACTGCCCTTTGTGTTCTCATTTCATTTGCTCAACAGATATTTCTGAGCTCCTATTATATGCCAAACACTAGGCGATAGGGTAGACAAGATCCCTCCTGTCAAGGGGCTTAGGTTCCAGCAGGATGAAGACATGCAGTGGACAGGTCCCCATGAGGTGAGGAAGGCACTGGGGAGCTGGTGTAGGTAGGGCCACCAGAGAGTCCTCTGAGAAGGTGACATCTGAGCTGAGATGCGGATGAGGTGAGGGAGCCAGCCGTGGAGAGATGACAGGCCTTCCCAGGCGGCGAGCCCGCCTCCCCTCAAATGGGAACAGCAGGGCTGGGGGCATGGGGAGAGCAGAAGGAAGGTCCACGTGCTTGACTGGGGTGGGAGGTTCGAAATGGGGTTAGAGACGGATCCAACAGCGTGGTGTAGGCCAGGGGGAGGTGGCAGGTCTTTTCCTGAGTGCAGAGGAAGGCTTGGGGGCTTGAGCAGAAGAAGGGCATGCTCTGAGTAACACAGAAAGGAGTGAATAATGCTGTACAGGATGGAGGACTGAAGACAGTGAAGGAGATCTAAGCCCACAGAAATACAATGTGTGCGGGGATCAGTACTTCATAAGTGGGGGGCGGCTTTGGAAGGCAGGAATCTCTAGGCCCCTCTCCTGCAGGCTCCCTGAGGGAGGCAGCAGTGCAAGGATCCCAGGGTCCCAGGGTCCCTGAGAGGCCTGCAGGAACCACCTCTCCCATCGAACACATGCCCTCCTGGGATGGGCCAGCCAGGGTGCTACACAGGCCTCCGATTCCTGGAACTTTCTCCTGATGGCCCCGTGGGGCAGCTGACAATAGCCTTTCATTTGAGCCTTCTGTCCTGTGTCCAAATGTGAGTGGACTGAGATTGCCCAGGAGGGTCCCGCAGAGTAGGCATGACGCAGGGTCCATAAGGGCCTCGTGGGTATGGGGCCTTCTGAACTTTTGTTGGCTCTTGTTCTGGCCAAGCAACAGCAGATGTCCCCTGGTAGGGATGGGGAGGCGTGAGTGCTGGGGGGTCTGTGGTTGCCTCCCACCTTGCTGGTGGGGAGCCTGGGGCCTAGGTCTGCGAGAGGCCAGGGCTGGCAGGTGGAGCTCGGGGCCGGCCCACTTCATCTGATGGGGCACAGTTGGAATTGAGGCTTTGTCCAGTTGTCTTAGAAACGGAAGCTGACTCTGGTGGATTCTAAAGTCAGACACAGCAGATTTCCGTCTTGGCTGGGTCATCTGCAGAAGAAATCGGAGATGCTGGTTTTAACCTGGGAATAAATCTGTTTCACAAAATTTGGAAATCAATTTGGCAGTGAATTTTCAGGCATGTTTGAGGGGGCTGTGGGCAGAAAATCCAGCTGACACTTGAAACCTGAAATTGGCCACCTGGTGGAGGGCCTTCTGCCTGAGAAAGGGGCTTTGAGGCGCTGACAGTGCTTACTGGCTGGGGAGCCTGAAGTCTGATCCCAGACCCCCAAGACCGCCCAGGCTGGCCGTGTTCCTACACAGCTTTGGTTTTCATTGTCCTCAAGCCGTCTTCAGTCCTGCCCGATCTGCCTTGCCAATCCATCCTGCCCTTTCCACCTCTAGTTCCTGCCTGGGTTGGTGAGGCCCCATCTTCTCCCTCCTGCAGTACTGCCAGAGGTGCCTGCCCGGTCCCCCAGCTCACAGCCCATGACTGGCCTCCTGAGACCATGGGCATCCCAGTCAGTACACATCATCAGGCCCTGCCCAGCCCAAGGAATCAGAATCTCTGTGGTGTCCTGGAAATTTGCATGTTCAACAAGCACCCGGATGATTCTCCTGTTTGAGAACTGTGGGCCTGGAGGATAAAATACAAATTCCTTAGGATCAGGCTCTGCAGACATTTAGGTCAGTGCTTCTCAAACTGTGGTTCTGGACCACTAGCATCAACATCATCTGGGAACTGTTACACATTCTGAATTATACATTCTGAAGCCCTACCCCAAAACTTACTAAACCAGAAACTCCGGGGGTGAGGCCCAGCCATTTGTTCTAAGGTGCCTTCAGGTGGTTCTGATGGGGTACAGGCTGAGGCTCTGCCCCTGCTGGTCCTCCTGCCTAGAACACCTCCTCTCTGCCCAGCAGCTCCGGGCATGTGTCTGGCCTCATCTCAAACATAAGTTTCTCAGGGAAACCTGGACCTGCCACCCAGATCGGCCGTGTTCACCCAGCACCTACTGTAAGAGGTCCCTGTACCTTTCCTTCCTAGCTCTTACCAGTTTGTCATTTGCTACATCGTTGGGCTGATGCCTGTCTCCCCCACTCGTCTGTAGTGATGAGGGGTAGCTGTGCCTCTCCTACTCCCATTTTATCCCCAGTCCCTGGCACCGTACCTGACAAATAGTGGGGCTTCTGTTGGTAATCATCACCTTCCTCTAAACAATATGAATATCCTGCAACTTCTTGATTTTTCAGTTTTAGGCATTATCTATCAGAAGTCCAAAGCCTTCCTTTTTTCTCAGTCCTTTGCATGAAACCTGCTGTTTTCTCTCTGGAAGTTTTTGGGATCTTCTCCTTAACCCCAGTGTTCTAAAATTTCAAGATGAAGCCCCTTAGAAAGGTCTGTTTTCTTTCACTGAGCTGGACTCTCAGAAAACCAAGTTTCTTGAATTATTTCTTTAGTGATTTCCCCTCCAGATTTCCCTGTTCTCTCTTTCTGAGGTTTTCATTATTGGGGGGAGGGAGGACAATCTCTGGACTGACGCTGATTTCCTATGCTGGTTTTCTTATCCGTTCTCTCCTGTTTTCTGCCTCTCTTCGTCTTGTTCTACTTCCTTGGAGATTAGCCCCAACCTTTCTCTCGCAACTCTGTTTCTAATGAAATTCTAATCTTTGCTATCATATTTTTATTTTGTAAGAAATTTTATGTAAACGTTCTCTGAATATTCCTTTTTTACAGCATCCTCATTTTGTTTCATGGATAGCATATCCACCATTATCTCTGAACATATTAATTATGGGGTTTTTTTAAGTTTTCTGTTTTTGAAAACCTGTGTCTTCTGAGTTACTTTTCTCCTTCTATTTTGCCCTCTATCTTTCATGTAAGAGTCTCCTTCAAATGTGCAGCCCTTTGGCTCATTTTTCAGGGTGAAAACCTAAGAAGCCGACAGGCAGCTCCGTGGACACAGATGGGGCTGCTCAGTGTGGCTCCACAGGGACGTGAGCTGGCTGAGTCTTCCTCCTGGACTCATCAGATCCTCTGGGAAGAGACTTCCCATCTCCTGCCTGGAAGCAAAGGCCCAGCCTCCTGCGTCCTGGGAGCCACACTGAGGAAGGAGAGACCTGGGGGCCTCCACCTTCCGTGCGTGAGCTTTCACTTAACGGTACCCCTCCCTCAACTGTGCTTGGTGTCCTGCAGGCTAGAGCCTCTCTCTTTTCCTCTATACACCCCTCTCTCCAGAAAATGAACTTCTGGCAGAAAACGTCTGCAGGACAGGTGGAATTTCAGGCCTTGGAGTGGCTGTTGACTCTGCTCTCCCCAAGCTGCTGGCCCAGCTGGAGGAAGGGCAGCTGTCCAGGTCAGGGCCAATTCCATCTCGGTTGCAGCCACTCAGCTCTACCGTTATAGCACAAAAGCAGCCGTAGACAGTGCATGAACGAATGGACATGGCTGTGTCCTAATAAAACTTGATTTACAAAAATCGGCAGTGGGCCAGATTTGGCCCTTGGGCCATAATTTGAGACCCCTGGTCTAGATTCCAGCTCATCAGGTAATTGGCGCCGCGACTTCCTGAGCTTTGGGGGTTCTGCATCACAGACTGGGTGCTCTTGAGCTTTCCACATTGCCAGCTTAAAACTGCCTGTCCCATTTCTGCACAGGCAGGAATCCCTCATTTGTCTACTTCCCAGCTTCCTAAATATTGTTGCTGATGTTTCCTCGCCTAACCTCTTTGCTCTTGGAGCTCAGGGTTCTGGAAATAGTAGAGATAATTGTATACATTCCATCTCCCATCCTCAGCTACCAGACTCCTTTTATTTTAATAGATCCCTCGGTTACCTCTATAGCACCTAGAACTAACATTGATTAGGGTTGGTTTAGGTTGTGTGTCTTCACCAAATTTAAATAAATTAATTGAACGTGCCTAAAAAGAAAGACTTCTGTGAAGACTCGAATATGAGATGACTTCTTCCTTTCTGAGGCCCCGCAGAAGTACCACTCTGCCATCCTCGCCAAGGCAGGGCAGTGTTGGTCAAACCAGCTCCCAGAATACTCTGAAGGATCATGGCCCTGTGGACCACGGCCACTCTCTCTGCAGGGTCCAGAGCCCAAGGCCTGGAATTGGCGTGCGTGGTCCCTGCTGCGCAAGCGGGGTCCTCGTCCTCAGTGCCTGGCCTGGGACTAGGAGAAGGGGGCACTGAAATAGCAGGGCTTCTTGGGGCCCTTGAGCACTCGGCTCAAGAGAGATCACAACTTACCTGCCAGGGGTGTCCGGTTAGCTCTGGGACATGTGGGTGCGGGGAGAACCCTGACTCCAAGCAATCGGGCCCAGATCCCAAGCACCCTGGAAGCCTTCAGAGTGGGGGCAGAGAGGCCAGTGGCCAGTGCTATCCAGTGCCACCCATCGGACAACGGCTGCAGCGGGCTACACGGAGTGACTGCCAGCCCTCAAACTCTGAGACATAGGCTCTGCCGCTCCTTATCTGCCCTTCCCCTCTCCTGAGCCCTGAGCACCTCCCCTGCAGGATGGAGATGCAGGATTGCTATCAGGATCTCTAAGAGAGTGACAGATCTGAGCGGGCCCAGTCAAGAAGGTTGTTTCTGACAGAAAATGTCTGCAAGGCACAGGTAGAATTTCAGGCCTTGAAGTGGCCGTTGACTCTGCTCGCCCTAAGCTGCGGGCCCATTGGTTCTGGGAGACAGAGAGGATGGGCAGGTTTTCCCTCTGTGGATGGCTCCATCTCCCCTTCTGGACCAGAACCGTTCCCAGGCATCCGTGCCCCTTCCCTAGGCCCGAACAGCGCCTGTATATGTCTCTAAGATCATTTCCCGTGCCCTGTTGTAATTGGCTATTTGAATGTCATCTCCCAGCTCCTTGTGAGCTGCTCAATGGCAAGAACCAGATGTACTCATTTGAGTATCCCTGGTGCCTGGCACAGAGTGGGTTAATGCTGGACGGATGGATAGATGGATGGATAGAAGGACAGATGGATGATCAAAAGGATAAATGAACAAAGATGAATAACTTAATGGAGGGATGAATGGATGGACAAATATGCAGATGGATATTTGATTGTATGGATAAATAAAGTCCTCATTCACCCAAAACTATTGAGTAGTTTTTCAACGGAAGAGTCAATGGATGGATGAATAATGATGAGGTGAGAGCGCACGAGTAGGAGGAAAAGAAAGAGAAGGTGGGACAGAGGCAGAAACAGCACAACAGGTGAATAAACAGAGGACGAACTGGAGAGACGCCACGCGGACAGATGCCCCGCATGCACTCGCGGGCTCCTCTGAGGGCTCAGTGTCTGTGAGCTGAAGGAGCTGTTCCCCAGGGCCCAGGGAGGAGGGCTTGGGAGAAAGAATTCACAAACACTCTTTCTGTCTACTAAAAAAAATTTTTTTCTCTAAATAAGCTTTGAATCCACTTCCAAGTATGTTTAGAAAGAGCAGTGGCAGCTTTCATGAAGGGTAAATTATAAGCGCTCTACTCAGAGCTGTGTTTAGGGACCTTCAGAAATATATGCAGCCCCTAAAGCAAGTGCTAAAATGCACATGAGACAAGAAACATATGCTGCTGTGACGATGTCAAGCAGGCCTACTGCGAGCATATGTGCTTTACTGTTGATGGAATATGCAGCAAGTGTTCCAGAAAGAGGCCTTTCCTGAAATGGAGGTCAATGAGAATACTCCCCCTTCTCATAAATCCTTGGGGGAAGAAACAGGCCTGTCTTCCACACATATGTGGCTAATTATCTGGGGGCTCAGGGCTCTCTCTGGAGAGTGGTTTACCAGGACCAGACCCACTCCCAGTGGTTTCCAACAGCCCAAGCTAGAAAGGCCGTGGCAGCTCGCCCTTGGTTCATAAACTGGTGTTTTCCCACCCCAGTGGGCAGAGGGGGTCAGACACAGGTGCTAAATAAGAAAGAAGAAAAGATACATCTCTCCTTCCCAATGCCCAGCAAAGATCAGACCTAGACACAAGCAGGTCTAGGTCTGGACACAGACCTAGGACACAGCGGTGTCCTGATAGACACCCTCTCTTTGCATGGTCGCTGGTCCAGTGGTCCATCCGTCTTAGTCCAGTTTGGCTGAATTTGGCCTGAGCCTGGGCCAGGCTCTCAGAGAACCAAGGCAAATCAGACGTGGTCCCTGCTCTGTGGGGCTCACAGTCCAGCAGAGAGACAGATGGGCAGACAGCTCCATCCCAGTGCATAAGTACTGTAGCCAGTAAATATTCCTGGCCCAACAAAGGGCAGCCAAGAAGGCTTCCCAGAGGAGGGTTCATGTCTTAGCTGGGTCTTGAAGGATGAGTACGAGTTTTCCTGGCAAGAAATGGGAGAAAGTACATTGGAGATATGAGCAACACAGCTCAGGGGTCATGGTGCGTTCTGGGCCAGGTGTTCTGACAAAAGGTGGGCCAGGAGTGACTTATGGAGGACAAGTAGGGGTGGGCAGAGCAAGCCAGAGAGGGTAGCCTGAGTCAGCCTGGAAGGGCCTTGGCCAAGGAGCTCAGACTGTGTCCCAAGGACAGTGGGGAGCCTGTGGATGGCTTTAAAGGGAAGTGGCACGATCAGATGTGTGGCTTTGAAGGCCCACCCTGACTTCAGGGTTGAGAATGAGAGGAGGGCAGCAAGAGAGGGGAGAGGAGCCGGGGAGAAGGCTGTGCCCCCCACCGTGGAGAGATGCTGGAGGGGACCCAGTGGGGACGGAGAGGGGCAGACTCTGGTTCTTTCTCTTTCTTACTCTGTGATTTGGGGCGTGTTACTCGACCTCTCAGGGGTGCAGTTCCACATCTGTACAATGGGGATAATAGTAGTGCCACCTCGTGGGGCTGTTGTCAGGTTCACAGTAATACATGCGAAACACCAGGACAGGGCCGAGGCACGGTCAGCCGCGTAGAGTGGCAGCTTTGTCGCCTTTTCTATTTGGAGGTGGTGCTCAGGAAGTGTGGACAGGATGGGTCCCCCCCTCATTCCCGGGGACTCCTGGGTCGATGGTGATGCAGTTCACAGAGACTGGGAATTCAGACAGAGAAATGGGGTGGGGGCAGGGGATAAGGACTTTGGTTTAGGCTGTTCAGCCAGTTTCCACTAGAACTGGTGAGAGGCTTCTGTCTCATCTCATCTAATCCTGAGGCAGAATAGCCTGGTGCCTCAGAGCGTGAATTCTGAGACACCAGAGCTCCTTGGACTGAATCCTTGCCTTGCCACTCGATGCTGTGTGACCTCAAGCCAGTGACTTGCCCTCTCTAGGTCCAGTTTCCTCCTCAATGGAATGAGGTAGAGGGTGGCTGTGAAAGTTACATGAGGATTGATGTGACAGTTCAGAGCGGCACCTGGCCCACAGTGATGCTCAGAAAATGTGCACTGCAGTGGTCCTAGCAGTAGTAGAAATCGTTTCTGGTGGTCTATGAGCCCAGCACTGGGGTCCCCAGGTTTGTAAACTCACAGCTCGGCTCCAACCTCCCACCCCTTGAGCACACAGAAAGCAACATGGCAGCGTGAAAAGTACGTGAGGCTTGAAATGTTTTGTAAGAAAGATGATAATATTTAAAGAGAAAGAAGGAGAAAAGAAACCTGTTGTGTTTTTTTTTTGGTTTTGTCTTGTTTTGTTTTTTGGCTTGAGGAAGATTCGCCCTGAGCTAACATCTGTTCTAGTCTTCCTCTACTTTGTATGTGTGACGCCTCCACAACATGGCCACTGACAAGTGGTATAGGTCTGTGCCCGGGATCTGAACGCGGGCTGCTAAAGCAGAGCACACGGAACTTGAACCACTCAGCCATGGGGCCGGGCCCACTAATTGGTTTTCAAGTGTGTTTCCTGGACCAGCAGCAACAGCATCCCCTGGGAATTTCTTAAAAATGCAAATTCTTGGGTTACTCCAGCCCCACTGAATCTGAAACTGGGTGTGGGGGGCGAGAACCCTCGAGTGCTTTCCGGAGTAACCCCAGCCCTCCCACCCCCACAGAGCAGTACAGGACCTCACATGAAAAAGGAGCTGCTTGTGTGTGGGATCTGTGGCCAAATGACTGCATCTGAATAGCTAGGAGAGGCCTGGGCAGTCCTATTTATTTATTTATGTATTTATTTATTTATTTTAAAGGCAAGTGCTTTGGAATTAGACACAACTGGGTTTGAATCCTAGCTCTGCCACACACCAGCTGGGTGACAAGTCCCTTCTCTCTGATCCTCTTTTACTTTATCTGCAGGGTAGGGTAGATGCCACCTCCCTGGCAAGGGTGCTGAGCAGAATAGATGAGCAAACATCTGTGCAACTCCCAGCACAATGCCTGGCCCATGGAAGTCCACAAGCAGGAGCCCCCTCCCTTGCTTCCCGCAGCATTCCAGCACCCCACTCCGGAGCTCTGGCAATGGCCAAATTTGTGGTGACATCTCCCCATTGCAGAAGCCTGACGTCGAGCTGTATGCAGGACCTAGGGCCTGCAGAGTGGAGCTGCTGCTCTCAGCAGTGGGCTCCCAGCTTCCCGGGTGGTGCTCCCACAGCCCCTGCCCAGGGAGTACCCTCCAGAGGAAGGCCAGTGCCTGCTGGACCAGCACAGCACCTCAGGAGGGAAAAAAGGGGTCCACTTGTGTCTGGGGACATCCGAGCATCTCTGGCCAGACTGTGGTCTGAGCAGATGGGAGACGGCTCAGGCAGTCCCCAATGTCACCGCAGGCACGATCCTGGGGGCCAAGTGGGTCTTGGGGACCCTGATGGCCACACACAGCTGGCCTGCCCACATCCCTCCCAGCTACCCCAGACTACAGGCCCCTTCCCACAGTGCCACCCCACTCAGGCAGTGCCACACGCCGTCCCACGTCCTCCACCCCCATCCAGCCAGGGAGCACACCTCTGCCCTGCCCAGCCTCCTTCCACTCCAGACAGCTGTGGGGAGGAAGGGGCAATTGAGCACGTCCTAGAGGCCAGTTTCCAGGCACAAGGAAGAGTGGCACAGAGAGGGAGGGCAATGAACACACCTGAGCTTGCAGGGGCAGTGTGCCGTGGAGTGGTCCCGCTGGTGGCACAGCGTCGGGATATCAGCCTGTGTCGTGGTTAGCGCCTCCATGGATGGGTGTCACTGGCCCATGGAACCCAGAGACAGGACCCATGCCTGGTCCATCATGGGGTCCCCAGGGCCTGCAGGGCCTCGAGGGGGTGTTTCAGGAATGACCACATAGGGGGTGGGTATTCAAATTCCTACTTGAGGCTGAGGGTCTGAGAGGTTAAATGTCATGTGTTATCTCAGCTCATCTCAAACGACCTTGAGAACTGAGGTCACTATCTCCATTCTGAAGGTGAGGAAACGGAAGCTCCAAGGCAGGAAACCACTTGCTCCGGGCCATACCAGTAAAAGCGGAATTTCTAGGACAAAAATACCATCTTTCCTCTTCAGAAGACAGGCTTTCTGACGGGAGGGATTCTGTTTGTCTTGTTTACAAAGGTATAAAGGATGAAATTAATCTTTTGAGCTTTATGCCCTTCCACAGCCGCTCTGGAGGGATGGCCAGCAGGGCAGGCCTGTGATCCCAGAGAGACTGGGAGGGAGAGGGAGGGGGACCAGCTTCTCCCAAGGGGACCAGGAATGAAGAGGGACGACAGGTACAGGAAGACCCTCTATTCCACCAGAAAGAAAAAATGCTGCCCAGCTAAACATAGAGTTACCATGTGACCCAGCAACTCCACTCCTAGATATATACCCAGAAGAATGCAAGGAGGGACTACAAGAGAGACACTTGCACACCAGTGTTCACTGCATCATTAGCAAAGGTGGAAACAGCCCAAGTGTCCATCACAGATGACAGGATAAACAAAATATACATACAGTGGTATAGACACACTGTGGAATACTATTCAGCCATGAAAAGGAATGAAGTTCTGATAGTACTTGTTTTAATCTGTTTGGGCTTCTATAACAAAAATACCGCAGACTGAGTGGCTTAAACAACAGAAATTTATTTCTCACCATTTTGGAGGCTGGAAGTCCAAGATCAAGGCACCGGCAGATTCGGTGTGTGGTGAGAGCCCGCTTCCTGGTTCATAGGTGGCCATCTTCTTGTGTGCTCACATGGCAGAAGGGGCGAGAGAGCTCTCTGGGTCTCTTTATAAGGTCACTAATCCCATTCATGAGAGCTCCACCCTCGTGACCTAATCACTTCCCAAAGGCCCATTTCCTAATGCCATCACGTTGGGGTTAGGATTTCAATGTGTAAATTTTAGGGGGACACAAACATTCAGTCTATAACAATGTTACAGCATGGGTGAACCTTGAAAACATTATGCTGAGTGAAATAAACCAGATACAAAAGGACAAATACTATATGATTCCACTTATGTGAAATATCTAGATATCTAGAATAGACAAATTCATAGACAGAAAGCAGATTAGAGGTTACCAGGGGCTGGGGAGAGGGGAATGGGGTGTTACTGCTTAATGGGTACAATATCTCTTTTTTGGAATGGATGAAAAAGTTTTGGAACTAGATAGTGGTGATGGTTGCACAACATTTTGAGTGTGCTTAATGCCACTGAACTGTACGCTGAAAAGTGGTTAAAATGGCAAATTTTATGTTATATATTTTTTACCAACATTTAAAAAAATAATGTAATAAAATGTATTGTATAAATACAATGGAATATTATTCAGCCTTAAAAAGGAAGGAAATTCTGACACATGCTACAACATGGATGAACCTCGAGGACACTGTGCTATGTGAAGTAATGAACCTCGAGGACACTGTGCTATGTGAAGTAATCCAGTCACAAAAGGACAAATACTATATGATTCTACTTATATGAGGTCCCTAGAGTGGTCAGGTTCATAGAGACAGAAAGGAGAAGGGTGTTTGCCAGGGCCTGGGGGAGGGGGAATGAGGAGTTATTGTTGAATGGGGACAAAGTTTCAGTTGTGCAAGATGAAAAGAGCTATGGAGATAGATGGTGGTGATGGTTGCACAACAGTGTGAATGTACTTAATGCCACTGAAGTGTACTCCTAAAAATGGTTAAGATGGTAAATTGTATATATATATTACCACAATTTAAAAAAATAATTTAAATTTTTTTAAATATAATGTCATAAAACAAAAACCATTGGGTGAATTGTATGGTATGTGAATTATATCTCAATAAAGCTGTTTAAAAAATAATACTGCCCCAAATGCAGCTGGACACTGTGGCTGACCTCCCCCAGCCAGGAGAAAGGATGGCCAATGTTGGAGCACGCGGGCCTGCCCACAGCCCACCGTTTGAGTGTTGGGGGAGGGCAGGGCCCAGCCCTGGGCACCTGTGACCTCCAGGCCCCCGTGAGGGCCCGGCCGCGCTGAAGGACAGGGTGCTGCTGGTTCATGAGGGAAGGGGAGTGGGGAGACTGCAGTCACCCTCAGAGCCGGCCTGCAGCAGACACGCGCCCAGAAAATCGGACCCAGGTCCTAACAGCTGCAACTCCCCAGCGGGAGCCGTGGTCCTCGGCCCCGGCCCTGGCCCCGGCCCCGGCCCTGGGGGTCAAGAAAAACGAGCGGTGAGTCCCCGGAGGCCCCTGGGAGCGGGAGTCAGCAGTGCAGGGGAGCCCGCAGCGGCTCGTTGTCCCCCGGGCACGATGCTGGCCCCCCGGGACCTTTCCGCTCAGCCTCTCGGCCCCTCTGAGGCGTGTGCCCTGCAAAGCCGGGGGACCTCCTCAGACCTGAGTCCTGTCAGCAGGCAGCAGAGGGGCCAGGCGGTGGGGCCACTCGACCTAGGGCGGCCCCGCCCCCACTCTGCACCAGAGGGCGCTGACGTCCCCGCCTCACGGGGGCCCCCGTGAGAATTACATGAGGTGGCACAGGCGTGCGGCTGGCTGCACACCGTCAGCCAGCAGGTGCCTCCTCAGTGCCCACTTCCGTCTTCCTTCTCCCGGTTCAGAAGGGCCCTGCACCCTTCCTCGGCTGTGCTCAGGGTCCCAGCACCTCGGGGCCTCCACCCCCCAAAACAGAGTTCCTCCGTGCTCTGGGCGCTTGGTTAGCACCTGCCTGTGCGTCAGGCCCCATTCAGGGCTGTAGCCATGATCCATCAGACGCGAGCCCCTCCTCTGGGAGCTGACGTTCCAGTGAGGAGAGAAACCATAAAAGTGGGAAAAGCACATAAAATACACCAGGTAATTTTGATAGAGATAAGTAGCTGGAAGAAAATGATATAGGAAAATGTGACAGAGCCTCTGAGGGTGGGGCATTTTAGACGGTGGTCAGGGAAGGCGTCCGGAGACATGACAGGGTCAGCCACACAGAGCTGTGTGCAAGGAGAGCCCCAGGTAGAGGGGACAGCTGGTGCAAAGGTCCTGAGGTGGGACCAGGCCTGGCAGTCTTGAGGAGCAGAAAGAAGGCCGTGTGGCAGAGGGTGGGGAGTGAGGGGGAGCAGGTGGGAGAGGGGACAGTGTCCAGAGCCTCTTTCCTCACGGGCTGCCCACTGGAGTAACCAAGCATCCGGGGTTGCCTGGGACTGTCCCAGCTTTAGCACTGAAAGTCCCAGGAAACCAGTCTGTCCTGAGCACACGGGAATGCTTGGTCACCCTAGTGCCCACCTGCTTCCCGTGTTTCCTGGATGTGGAAGTTAAAGTACCATAGGCCCTGCTGGGGGCTGGCATGCCCTCCACTTAGGAGAGCTCTGTTCTCCTGTCCCAAGGAGTTGGGAGTCCCAGGTCCAGGGCCCATGAGGTCAGGTCGCCTTGGAGCATGTGGTACATGCTGAGCAGCCAGCTTTCCCCTGAGTGTCACTTCCTAAGTCCACGCCCACCACCATGCTGGCCACATTCTGAAGGCCTCCAGCTGCCGGCCTTACCTGCCCTTTTCTAGAACCTTCTGAGTGGAGCAGGGTGGGGCTTCTAACACGCAGGTTATGAGGAATTCTCATGAAAATCAAAGCCCACACAAACGACTTTTAAGTTAAAAATAAATAAATAAATAATATAAAGCTTTTCATTCTCAAAAAGCAATAAATCCTGGCCTTCGTTAAGTTTGGAGGGATACATTGGCCCATGTGTCAGTGATTAAGGCTTTTGGGGGAATGAAGAGTTGAGGAATTTGGTATGTTTGGGGTGTGCTGGTTTCTGTGTGCCTCTCTGGAGCCTGTCTTCCAACAGGAAATAGGATCCCAGGAGATGAGAGGCTCTGGTGAGAAGCCAGTTTGCACTAGCGCAAATCCAGGTCTGGCAGAGCCCCAAAGAGCCACCCCGAGCTCTCCTACCCACCACTGACCACCCGACACCCACTGTACACAGCCTGTGCCCTGGATGTACTCCCCATCTGCACGGGTCCCAGAGTCCAGCCGTCGGCGTCAGTCACCACGGTTTCTTTTTATGCAATACCTTTCTTAGCCTGGGCACCAGCTCTGTCCAGATTCAGGTTAACCTGACTCTTAGCCTCCACCCTTTGAGAGTCCAAGAAAGTCCTCCCCTTCCTGGAGTCTTTCCACACCCTCCCCTTCCAATCCAGGCAGCTGGACAGTCAGGGCCTCTTCAGCCCTCAGAGATGTTCTCATCGCCGTGAGCCCCATGGGAGAGAAGGGCCCTGGTCCCTCTCTGTCCCTCCGATGCGCTTTTCACTCTTCGTGTAAGTTTGCTCAGCCCTCCCTTCAGCTGCCTGAGCCGAGGGCTGTGGGGAGGGGGCTCTGCCAACCTGAGAAATGGCCTGTTACTGGGCTGCCCCAACACAGGGTACCTGTGTGCCTTACATCTGTCTTTCCAAAGGACCCTTCAAGTAGTCCCTGAAAGTCTCCACTCTAAGACACAGAAGCCCCACACACCCCTTTACCAAAAGCCCTTCCATGAACCCTGTCACTCTGACCCAGAAACCTACCAACCCTCGCCCCCTCCACAATGTTCTGCTTCTTTCCAGGGCCTTCTTGGAGTTGCCTCTGGATGAAACATTCTATTTTTTAGCTCGAGTGCCTACACCAAGGTCCGTTTCCACAAGAAGAGGCTCTTAGCAGGGCAGTGTCGATGCAGGCAAGAGCACCGGCAGACCCAGGCCCAGCTCCTGGCCCTCACCAGCTCTGCAACTGGGACAGGCCAGCTCACCTTTGGGCCTCAGTTTCTTTTCTGTAAGCGGGTTCACCACATCCACATCTCAGAGGTACCAGCAGGACTGAAGAGAGAGCAGAAGCACCCAGCACATGGCCTGCAGGGGCTCAGCAAATGCCAGTGGTTGGCCACCCTCCCCAGGCTCCCTGCACCCCCTTGCCTGAGCCCCTCCTGCCAAGACCCTTGGGAGGTGGATCTTGGGTCTGGTGAGCCACTGGCGTGAGTAATGGGTCTGGACCCCCTGATCCCATTTTAAATGCTTTATTAAAGCCACTCCTGATTCAGGGGGAGGGACCAGCCCGGAAGTGGCCAGCATTTCAGGTGGCACGAGGAGGGCGTGCCAAAAGAGCCCAGAGCCTACCATGCCCCCATGCTGGTGGCATGTAGCATTTTGTTTCAAAATTTACTTCATGGACCTGTGAGAGCCATCTCTGGGCCCCTTTTGTGTGGGTCCTGGTATATTAAAAAATAATAGTAACAATTGCCAAGAAATGGTTATAAAAATCGTGGACTATTTTAACTGCTCACCTTCAACAGACATCTTCTTGTGCAGGAGGCTGGCGGTAGGGTTTGGATGAGAGGGCTCGAAGTCTACACCGCACCACCCACTACCAGCTGTATGACCTTGGAGGGTCAATTAATCTCTCTGTGCCTCAGTTCCTCCACCTATAAGATGGAGATAACAGTAGAAGCCTTCCTCCTAGGTTAGATGTGAGGAATATATGAGTTAACAGCATGGAATGGAGATTAGTGCCAGACATAGAGTAAACCCTCGATAAACGGTGCCGCCTAACTCGTGTTTTTATTGAACACTGTGGCCATCCAGGTCTGTCAGCTTCTTTGGAGAAAACATCAGTGTCCGCATTTGAGGTCCTTTGCTAACGTGAGGGTGGGGCCGCCTGCTAGCCCGCCCCCCCTGAGATGGGCTCTGTCCACTAGGTCACTGAATGGCACCATGTCCAAGTGGGCTCACCAGGTCTGGTTGTTGGGGCAGTAGGGGTCTGTCACTGGCCTGGACAAACGTCCTGGTTCCAAGCAAACATTCCAGCCCCAGCAGCCTGTGGCGTTGCTTTTCTAAACTGCATCAGGACCTTCCAACAAGAGTGGGCCCACTGCAGTGTGGCGGATGGTGGAGGACAAGCCTGCGGGGGCATGAACCCCTTTGGAATGAGCTGTATTTGCTGGGCAAGAGGCTGTGATTTTAATTCCAAGAGGACAACATGGCCCCCGTGTTGGCTGAGCCTGAGCAGCCTGCCTGCTGGCCAGCCTTTCTGGGTGTCAGTGCCATGTCCCCCCGGCCACCCAGAGAGGTCCACAGGACACACCTGCTGCCCTCCTCCGAGGGACTGAGGGCTTTGTTAGGCCGGCCTGGACATGCGCAAGGAGAACGGTCCCCTGCCCTGGAGGGAGTTTCCAACTCTGAGGTTGGTCTGAAACTTGTACAACAAAATGATCTGGGGAGATGTTTTAGTGATTTGGTCTTGGCAGCTCAAATCCAAGGACCTCCTGGGCCTTCTCCACTCAAGGCATACCCCCACGATGGCCCTGGAGCCCAGGCAACCTCAGGGAGCTCCGGGCTGAAGGCCTAGGGGATTTGGACCAGCTGACCCCCACTGCCCTCCAAGAGGTTTGGGAAGAGGGTCAGATAAAGGGGCCGATGCCCATGAGAAGGGCCAGGTGTGAAGGCTGAGGGGAGCTGTGGACACACCCTGGGACGATAAAGAGAGCTTGGCCTTGGTTACAGGGGTGAGGCATTCAGAGGAACAGCCCTGGAGTCACACAGACCTGGGTTCGATTCCTGGTTCTACCATCTCCACACTGCGTGACCTTGGGGACGCCTCTGTCCTCTGTGACTACACAGTGCCAGGCTCTCAGGAGACACTCAGCTGTGGTCATTAGCAGCACTGCCAACAGCATCACCGTGGTCTCCGTCAAGCCGACCTGAGTCCACAGTCTCGCTCTGGCCCTTGTAGCTGGGAACCCTGGGAGCATTTCTTTTCTTTTTTTTTAATTATGGTAAAATACACCTAACTTAAAATTTACCATTTTAACCATTTTTCAGTACATTCACACTGTTATGCAACCATCACCATCATCTATCTCCAGAACTCTTTCCATCTTGCAAAACTGAAACTCTATACCCATTAAACAACAGCCTCCCATCCCCTCTCCCCCTAGCCCCTGGCAACCACTATTCTGCTACTGTCTGTCACTATGAATCTGACTATGCTAGGGACCCCATATAAGTAGAATCATACAGTATTTGTCCTTTTGTGTGATATATTCACATTTATTCACCGGACTATTTCACTTAGCATAATGTCCTCAAGATTCATCCATGTTGTAGCATGTGTCAGAATGTCCTTCTTTTTTGTGTGTGTGTGAGGAAGACTAGCCCTGAGCTAACATCTGTTGCCAATCTTCCTCTTTTTTTGCTTCAGGAAGATTGTTGCTGAACTAACATCTGTGCCCATCTTTTTCTATTTTGTATGTGGGACACCGCCACAGCATGGCTTGATGAGCAATGCGTAGGTCCGCACCCAGGATCCAAACCCACAAACCCCAGGCCACTAAAGTGGAATGAGCAAACTTAACCACTATGCCACTGGGCTGGCCCCAGCCTGTCCTTTTTTAAGGCTGAAGAATGTTCCAGCGTGTGTATATACCTCATTTTGCTTATCCATTCACCCATCGATGGACATTTGGGTTGCTTCCGCCTTTTGTCTGTTGTGTCTGGGAGCATTTCTTGACTTCCTTGAGCCTCAGTTTCTCCAATCTTTAGGGAGAAAAGAGTAGAGAGGGATTAAAGCACTTTCCAGAACTGTGTATAAGTTCAAACTGTGTATAAATTGCCCAAAAGCCCCTGCCCTTAGGGCTGGCAGAAGGGAGAAGTGGGGGCAGGGCCAAGGGCTGAATGACTGGCCAGAGCCCAGGGGAAGAGGGAGAGGGAGGGGCCTGGTCAGGCTGTCCCCTACACAGCCCAGCTGGGGCAGGGTGGCCCCAGGCTTGTAAGAGGGCAGCAATAAGGCAGGCATTGCCAGAGGAGGGGTCTGACGGAGCCTGCTGGGGTTCGGGGCCCCCACTCCATGGTTGGTCAGCGGTGCGAGTTCTCCAGCCCAACTAGAGATGAGATTTTTATGAATTAGAAATGGTTCCATTTTATGTGGCTTTGAACCATGCTTGAGAACACCATCCTCCTGGAGTCATCTCGTGAGCAGGCGGTTGTCATGGGCATCCTGAGCAGTTAGCAGCAAGCTGGGGCCCTCGCCCGCCCATGCTGTGCTGAAACCTCAGGACTTCTTTGAGAAATCCCATTCCCAGACCACTCAGCCTCTGCACCCTGATTCCCAGGTCCACAGACAGACAGTGATTAGGGACATGGAAAAGCCCCAGAGTGGCCTTGCCCTTGTGGGCTCAAGGCCAGCATGTAGTTGAGGCTCGCTCAGCATCTGGACTCCAGCCCTGCCCACAGAGTTGCTGCAGTGTAGCCACTGCCTCAGGCTTTGCCACCTTAGGGGACACACGAGAACCTGTTTACATCAGGGCTCCAGATTCTGATGAGCCAGAGGCCCCTCCAGCCAGTTATCTTCTGGGGTCCCAAATAGGCCCCTCTTTTGTGCCCTCAAGGTGCTGTGTCTGCTGCCAGCTCGTCTGTTTAACAGCTCTGCAAGGCAGGTGAAGCTGCCTCCACCCCTGAACTTTCATCCCCGTGGGTTGGGAAGCCAAGGCTCAGAGAGGTTGAATCACTTGCTCAGGGTAAACAGCTTCCATATCAATGTCACGTCTTTTCCCCTCCTGTGCCAGCATCCCCTTGTTGGTATCTGTTGCCCACGGCCCCTGGAAGGAAGCTTCACAGATGCCACTATGGCAGCACCTGCTGTGACACACTGGGGTCCCCACAGCTGCCAGCCCCCGACCCAGAGCCATGTGGATCCCACACGGCAGTGGGAGAATGGCCAAGCTGGTCTTCAATACCCACAGACTCTGCAGCTGGGACGGTTTTTCCAGCAGCATCCTTGGGCAAGACCTGTCCTCTCCCTCACAGCCTGAGTTTCCCCATCTATACATGAGCAGGTCGATCAAGACAGACTCCCAGCTGCCTTCCAGGGCAGGCTGAGTTTCTGAGTCTGTGCCGGTGGTGGGAGACAGTCTTCCACTGCAGAAAGGAAGGAAAAGAAAACCAGCAAGGAGAAAGCTCTGGGGCGAACCGCTGGGCCGGGGGCCTGGTTTTGCTTGTTAGGAGAACATCTCAGCTGCAGCCAGCCGGCCCGGCTATTCCTGGAAGGTGCGGGCAATCTGCTGCAGGCCTAGCCCCCATGCCCAGGGGCAGAGCCAGCCTAGGTGGAGGCAGAGGTCGCAGCCCCAGTCTGCTCTGCTGCTTGCCCCAGGGGCACCACCTCTCCTGTCGTCAAGGCTGCCTGCCCAGGGGTTCAGCATGTTGGGCACAACTGTCTTTGCACCTTCAGAACCACAAACTGATCATAAAAGGCTCCCCAAGTTAGCGGCTATGTGCCTTAGGCAAGTCTTTTCACCTCGCTTAGCTTCAGAGCTCTCCTCCGTACAGGGGATACCAGCGCCTTCTTCAAAGGGCTGTAAGGGGAATAGATGAGCTCTTTGGATGAGCAGCAGGTGACCTGGAGCACAGAGAGTCCCGAGTTCATGTTCGCTGGATGAGAAGCCGGCCGGGTGCCCAGGAGATGCTAAACCAAGCTTGCTGCCCATGGCTGACCCTTAGCACCTGATAGTCTAGAAACTCATGGAGGGCTGTCCTTCCCGCATTCCCCATGCAAGTTCTACAATCCAGGCCTCACATGTGATTGACCTCTCCGTTTGCAAAAGCAGCAGACTGGGAGCCCAGCAGTCAGCGTGGAACTCAGCTCTGGCATTTCCCCTCCCCCAGGGCCTCTGTTTGGCCAAGCATAGCAGGCCTCGCAACCTCTGCCTTCCTTGTGGGGGAGGAAGCAGGGCAGAATGCACCCCCTGTCTCAACGGCTTGTGCCCATCAAACCACGTAGTCCTGCCTCTCTTCTAAGCTGTGGATCTTGTTATATTTGACGGTCTTTTTTTTTTTATTGAGGTAACATTGGTTTATAACATTATATAAGTTTCAGGTGTACATCATTATATTTCAATATCTGTGTAGACTACATCGTGTTTACCACCCAAAGTCTAATTACCATCTGTCATCGTACACGTGTGCCCTTTTACCCTCCCCCATCCCTCGTCCCCTCTGGTAACCACCAATCTGTTCTCTGTGTCTATGTGTTGGTTTGTTTTTATCTTCTACATATGAGTGAAATCATACATTATTTGTCTTTTTCCATCTGACTTATTTCACTTAGCATAATATCCTCAAAGTCCATCCATGTTGTCGCAAATGGCAAGATTTCGTCTTTTTATACAGCTGAGTAGTATTCCGTTGTATATATACATCACATCTTCTTTATCCATTCATCCGTTGGTGGGCACTGAAGTTGTTTCCAAGTCTTGGCTCTTGTGAATAATGCTGCAATGAACATCGGAGTGCATTCAAATATCTTTTTGAATGAGTGTTCTTTGGATAAACACCCAGAAGTGACATAGCTGGATCATATAGTAGTCCTGTGTCTCTTTTAAGCCGTGGATCTTGTTAGATTTGACAGTCTTTTAAAGAGAATGCCAGGAAATGGTGAAGAGGGACCTTAGGCTTCCTTACCCATCCATTCTCTCCCTCCTTCTTCCTTCTCTCAACAAATGTCACTGGGTCCTGCCCCATGCCAGGAGTTGGGGACACAGAGCTGCATGAGATGCAGACCACACACTTCAGCGAACTACCTTCTGTTAGGAGGGGGAGAAATCAGGCATGGAAGAAAATGTGGATGGTAGAGGAGAGACTGGGCTTGGGGAAGCGTGCGCCTGATGCGGAGGAGGAAGGAGTCTGGGGGCCAGGAGGATGCGACAGGACAACTCCCAAGTGGTTTATGGCTAGGCTACGTGAGTACTGGTGGTGCCTGCACTTACGTGAGAAGGGAACCCTGTGGGGAAGCACGGGGGGAATTGAGAGATGAGTTTCGGTTGGGACACGTTGAATCTCGGAATAAAGAGTTGATCAGTTGTCAGTTTGTGAGCTGTTCACACAGAAGCCTCCAAGATCTGGTTTGAATTGGCCCTGGAGAGGGCTCATGAGCAGTAGCCTCATTCTCTGTCTCCACTTACGCCCTTTCAGTTGGGAGTCCTGTCCAGTCTGCCAGGCCTACAGCCCCTCAGGCCCTGGGCGCTCAGTGACACCCTGGCTCCCTCCTCACTGGGCCTTCTGCCTAACCATGCCACCCAGGAGAACCACCCAGACAAATCCATCAGTTCCGCTACCTCAGTGAAGGCACATGTCTTCATCTGGCTTGAGTTAAGCAGATGGAGAATTTTATAGTCATACCCAGTAATGGCCATCAGAAAACCATGGTGCTTTCAGATCCAGGAAGAGCCTGGCTGACTCTCCCACGCATGGGCCTCTCCTGCCATATCTCACACCTCAGCCTGGGGCCTGAGACAAGCCAGGGACTGGCTCGCTGGGCCTTATGAGTGAAAGCTGGGCCTTTTTCCTCCTACAACCAGAGGAGTGTGATGCTACGTGTGCCAATGGGGTTCCTGTTCCCACACCCTCACTCACCCTAAAAACAGATGTGCCCAGAGAGGAGAAAAGGCCTAACACCAGGCAGCCACAAGGTTTCCAGGCTGACAGTGCCCCACACAGGAGCCGGAAAGGAGATCAGGACGTATGTTTTGGCCATGACCGGCCTGATGCTGGTGGGACACCCAGGTGGAGATGTCAGGTTGACCATTGGCCAAGCAGTGTGGGTGTTGCGGGCCTCAGCTGAGATCGTGGACCTGGAGGCGCTTCATAGTTTGTAAATCCCTCACCAGTGTGAGGAGCTGTTGTCTGTTACAGGGTCAGAATCTTGGCCTTACCAAGTCAGCATAGCCCCAGGCGATGCCAGCACGAAGCTCAAGGTCTGTGTCTGGTGTCGGGAAAAGTCAAGGGCTGTGTAACTGGCGTGGATTTCACTCTCGGACTCAGGGCTGCATCACTTACATGGTCACATGATCTTCAACCAGGGCGCCAAGGCTGCACAGGAGGAAAAGACAGTCTCTTCAACAAGTGGTGCTGGAAAGACTGGAGATCCACATGCAAAAGAATGAAGTGGGACCCTTACCTTATGCCACATACAAAAATTAAGGCAAAGGTTAAAAGGCAACGAAAGCAAAGATAGACAAATTGGACTACATCAAACTTAACTTCTGTGCAGCAAAGGAAACAACAGAGTGAAAAGGCAACCTACAGAATGGGAGAAAATATTTGCAAGCCATATATCTGATAAGGAGTTAATATCTAGAATATATAAAGAACTCCTACAACTCAACAACAACAAAAATCCAATTAAAAATGGGCAAAGTACTTGAATAGACATTTCTCCAAAGAAGATGTACAAATGGCCAACAGGTATATGAAAAGATGCTCAACATCACTAATTATTAAGGAAATGCAAATCAAAATCACAATGAGATATAACCTCATACCCATTAGGATGGACACTATCAAAAAAACAGAAAATAAAAAGTGTTGGGAAGGAAGTGGAGAAATTGAAACCTTTGTGCACTGTTGGTGGGAATGTAAAATGGTATAGACACTATAGAAAACAGTATGATGCTTCCTCAAAAAATTAAAAATAGAACTACCATATGATCCAGCAATACTGCTTGTGGATGAAGAAAATGTGGTATATACATACAATGGCCTGTTATTCAGCCTTAAAAAAGAAGGAAACTGTCACATTCTACAACACGGATGAACTTTGAGGACATTATGCTAAGGGAAACAAGCCAGTCACAAAAAGACAAATCCTGTGTGATTCTACTTATGTGATATCCAAAATAGGCAACTTGTAGAGACAGAAAGTAGAATGGTGGTTGCCTGGGGCTGGGCAGGGGGAGGGAGAGCTGTTCGATGGATACAGAGTCTCAGATTTGCGAGATGAGAAAGCTCTAGAGAACTGTTGCACAACCACGTGCATGTAGTTAACATTACCGCACTGAACACTTAAAAATGGCTAAGATGGTAAATTTTATGTGTTTTTGACCACAGAAAAAAAAATTTTTAATTACAAATTCAGGAATGCAAGAAATAGCATGTTTCTCATTTTTAAATTTTGTGTAACCATCTTGACCTCACGCCCCCAGTCCACAAGGCTGAAATTCCTCATCACCTCCTCCTCAGGCTTGCAGAGGTTTCCGGGTCTCAAGCCTAACATAGCACTGAGGGGCTCCCTCCCCATGCTGACGAATGTCTCCTCTCTCTTTTTCTCAGAGGCTCTTCCTCCTCTCCATCCAGGACTCCCCCTCAACAAAAAGCACCGCTCACCCGGGGCCGCCTCTGCTTTTCTGCCCTCTCCCAGTCCTGGGCCAGGGGCGCACAAATGGGCCTGACCACCTGCTGGAAAACAAGAAGGAAAGAGGGAAACCCACACAAGGTTTTCAGTAAACCAGCCTGCCTCAGACCTGAGTCCTGGCCAGTCTCTGCCTCTCCTCTCTGGTTGTTCTGGGAATTTTTGAGGGGTTTTAAGGTGAACTTTTACGGAAAAGAGCAGTGCCTTGTAATAGTCATAGCCTGTGGTTCTTCTTTTTTGTGTGTGTGAGGAGATCAGCCCTGTGCTAACATCCCCCAATCCTCCTCTTTTTTTGCTGAGGAAACGTCCGTGCCCATCTTCCTCCCCTTTATATGCGACACCGCCACAGCATGGTCTGACAAGCGGTGCGTACGTGCGCGCCGGGGATCCGAACCGGGGAACCCCAGGCTGCCGCAGCGGAGCGCGCGCACTGTAACGCTTGCGCCACCTGGCGGCCCCAGCCTGCCGCTCTTCTGCCTGCGGGCCCAGCCCGGATCCCGGCATGCAGTGGGTGGGCACGAGAGAGAGGGGTATAAAGTGCTGTCTACAGTTGCAGTCTAGTACACACAGCCTCACTGCGCATACCTTTTCCTCTGGCCCCTGAGACAAGGAAGGAAGAAGCGGGGGTAGCTCACCTAAGAAGCAGTGAAAACGGGCTGAGCGGAGACGAAGGGGCTCAGGGATGTTTGCAGGGAGCGCGAGGCGAGGCCACGGGCGCGAGGACGGGGACGAGGGAGCGCTGGCCGGCCTCAGCCCTCCACCCCCGGGGCGAGCTGAGCTGGGCGCTGGGCGCGGGGCGGACCGAAGGCCGGACCTCGGGCTCGGGGCAGAGGGCTGGACGGCGTTCGTTACCCAGAGCCCTCTCCTTCGGCATCGCGGTCACTCGGGTCTCGGGGCCCGACATGGGCGGACGGGGAGAAGGCCAACCAGGATGGTCTGCATCATAAATTCAGAAAGGCTTAAAACATGCGGACGGAGGACTAGATACTGAAAAGACTGTGCGTTGGCGGGCCCATCATCTGCAGTAAATCATGAGACACTTCTAAGCGCCTCCCTCGAGCTGTGGGGTAGGGAGGTACCAAAGGTCTAGCAAGGAAGGTAGGACGGTAGATGGACAGGACGGTGCCTTTGAAATGCCGTCACAGTGCCTTTATGTGGTGTGTTGTCTCTGCTGTTTTAGTTCAGTGACTATTAAAAACCATTTGTCAGGGCTTTCATAAGATAACTCCCACCCTCAGCCTTATTTTTCTGCTAAGTCTAAAGTTTCTCAGCTGCAAACTCTTCTGCTTCAAGAGATTCCAGGTAGTGAATCTTTTTGACTGGGGAAGCACTAGTGAATGAACAGATAATTGAGTAACTGAGTGAGGGGTGACAATGCAGCCAACAGGGAGCAGCCAACAGAGAGCATCCAGGGGAGCAGGGGCGAGGGAGGGCAGGAGACCTGGTTTCTCCCCACTCCTCTCCCCTCCTCCAGCCAGCAGGTGATGGGCAGGCTGCCCCCAGGAGCTACTCCGGAGTGGGCGGGTGGGCCGGCAGCAGGCAGGCTGTGCCCAAGCCCACTGGCTTCCCTTCTCAACAAGTGTGTCCTTGTTTTCCTGTCTAGGCCCCCCTGGACGGCGTGGCAAGCCTGGAAGAAGAGGCGATCCCGGTGAGTCCCAGGTTCTCTCAGTTCCTAAACCTAGGCCTGGAAGTCTGCCCTTGACCTGGGACCTGGCTGGAGGTGCCAATCCCGGTACCATCCCATAACTCAGGACCCTCGAACCCAGCCAGTCTTCTCTCCCTTCCACTTCCAGCCACCGTCCCCAGGGCCGCAGTGCTTCCTGACATCCACAATTCCAGTGACAGTGCCCTCTGTGCCCTTGGCCACTCCTTGAATCTCATTATCAGCCTAAGTCTCTAGTCTCCCACTCCGAAACGGCCTCCTCTCTTTGTGGGAATTGATGGTGATTCCACCAGCCCACAGTCTCTACCATGGGTTCCTCAACACAACACGATGGTTCTCCTGTGTGTGCCCAGACTTGGCCTGTCCTTCCCTTGGCAGAGCCACCAGGAGGAGACTCTTCACCTTCCTTCCATACGACCTGCAGACTCACCTAGAGTCACCGCCAGTCTCCCTCCCGCCATCTGCATCTCACACACAATGCACTCACTCTGCACATCCACTTCCCCCCGACTCTCAGTGAAGCTTCCCTAAGAGGCGTCCACACCCCCCAACCCTTGCTCCAGCTCCTCCACCTTGCCTTCCATTCATCCCAGCCCCTCCAGTCTCTTTTCACTGTCACCCCACTTTCATCTTCTTGGCCAAAGTCACAGCTGACCTCCTCATGGCTATGCCGCAGATGCGTTGCTGTCTTTATCTTCCGTGACCCACACTGTTGGACCTCCCCCCGCCAGTATTCCCAGCTCAGCTCTGGCCTGTGTTTCCTCCCACATCTCTGACCCCTTCTTCTTTGCCTTTTCTATAGGACCCTGCTTGCCTCTTAGATGAATCTGCCCTTGACCCTCTTCTCTCCTCTGTCCCACCCCAGAGGCTCTGGCTCCCCCATGATTCTGATGACATTCTTGCCCCACTGAACCCAGCACCTCCCCCAACCTCCTCTCCTCCAGCCCCCTGTCGCAGGGAGGAGACCTCGGCCACCCGCTTCCCTGTGCAGACACCTGGGCATCATCTTTGATCCCTCCCTTCCCCATTCCCACACCAAGTCCCAGTCCATCTCCTCCTCAGTACATCTTGGACCCGTGCCGCCTTCTCTGTCCTCACCGCCACAGCCTCTTCCGCTCTCACCACTCCTCCCTCTGTGTCCCCCACCTCCAGCCTCACTGTGGGGGTCCAGGGCTTTCCCACTCTGAGCCTGCACTCTTACATCCTCCCCTGCACAGAATGCCTTCTCCTCTACCTGGACTCTTACCCCAAGTTCATTATACTTTGTCCTGTAAGTCTTGCTCAAGCATCTCCTCCAAAAAGCCTTCTCTAACCTCTTTGGCTGGGGGCTATTGCACAGAGCAGGTTCCGGGAATGTAAATGCACAAAACAGTGGATGAATGAATGAATGAATGAATGCACACATGCTCAGCCCCTAAGCAACTTCACAAGAAGGGTGTGATGGTGATGCCAGAGGGGCCCACCACCAGGACCCCGGACCAGTTGGGCCCAGGGGTAGTGGGGCAGCTTCTCTCTGAACCTCAGACTCTTCTCCCTGGTGCTGGGCATGGGCTTCTTGCCCGCTATGTGCTTGCATCTTCTAGTTCGTTATAAAGATGGCTTGCGGATAAACTCCCTCGTGTTCACTGGTAGGAAATGCCCTTTATGGTTCTCTGTTTGCTTTGACTTCCAGAAGCTGAAGGCTGTTTTGTATTTGATTGCTATGGATTTTGTGTGTAATCACCACCACCCACCCTCCCCCCACCGTCAGCACCGCCAGCCCGCCAAATACACACGTCACCACTCAGTTCTCATTTCTTCCTCGTAAAAGCTTTTATTGCCTTTTATTGTAAGCTCCTGACATCCTTTTTAGAAGGGGATGAGGAATACATACTGACTTTTTTTAGGACAATATATAATATTACTCAATTTACTCAAAAACTCATTAGAATTATGACTCTAGTTTACAACAATCTAAAAGTCAAAGAAAGACGAGGACTTACTGGGCCTCTAACACTGCGCTGGGTCCTTTCAGTCCTTCATCTCCTGTGAGCCTCACAGAGCCCTGCAAACAGATGAATATGTTATTATCCCCATTTTGCAGATAAGGAAACTGAGGCTTCACGAGGAGAAGTGCCTTATCTAAGGTGTGGGCAGCACCTCCTCCCCTTCTCTGCCTTTCCCAGTGGTGTCCTGATTCTCTGTCTGTCAGAGAACTGTGAGCGGCACAGAGCAGATGTCCCTTTCTGCTTAGCTTTGGCTGGGCCTCGTGTTTATTTTGAGATAGTTTCACTCACATGGACATCCTGGCTCTGGCGCCTTCCCTTGTACAAACAAGAGCTTCTCCTGTGCCCCAGGGAGAAAGGCTCTTTTGGCCCTGTGGGCCAGTAATCTGGCTGAGATACATTCCTGCGGCTACTGCAGACCTGCAGACAGAGCTGACCCTGCCTACCTTGGGGAGGAGTCCTCTCTAGCTCCTAGTGGGAGCCTTTGTCTGGAAGATGCCTCCATGGCCCTGCAGTGTTTATGCATCTCCATCGTAATGGAATGGATTTCTCACTTCCCCACTGGCCCATCTCTCAGCTGGGGAAGCCTAGCACTGCCCTTGCACTCTGGGGTCTTCTTGCTAGGGACCTTGGAAAGGATCCTTTCTCCTTCTAGACACCTCTTTCCCCAAGAGTGTTCATCACTCTCCTCACCTCCCTCAGCCCCAGATACCTCCCTCTCTCCCAGCATTTCCTGCACTTGGTTGTGGTGGCTTGCTCTACAAACTTGTCCTTCTCCTCCACCAGAGCATGGGCTTCTCAGGGTGGGGGCTGGGCCCCCAGGCCATCAGGAGATGGTCAATAAATGCTTGCTGATGGGAAGAGGGGAGCAAAGGGAGGAGGGAGGGAGAGAGAGACTGGTGGGCAAATGCAGGATGAAGCGTTAGGAGGTGGGAAGAGACGAGGATGAAGCGTTTGCATGCTGCTTGGCTGTGCCTGTGCCAAACCTGCAGAGACAAGCGGAGGCGCCCACCGGGTCTCCACAACTGTAGCCTTAGACTAGCAGTCTCAGTGCTAAGTGTTTCTATCCTCTCTGGCCCCAAGACACCCTTTCTAAAAGTCCAGTGGAAGAAACACTTCTTGAATAATTTATGAAAGACTTGCAACAACCCAAGAAACGTTTATTCAAGAAAAACTTATGAATCTTGCTAAAAACAGTGAGGTTTGAAGCATTTTAGCTTGCCCATCTCCCCAGCCCCATGGTACCCTTAAAAAACCATCAGCCTTGCTACCACAGTACCTGTGAAAAGTAGCAGCCGCTAGAGGAGGCAAAACAGGCTTGAAGCTCCCGAACGTTCCTTCCCAGAGCGTTGGCACTGTTTGACCTGTCTGCCAGCTCCCTAGAAAAGCGTGCACACAGGACTTGTCTTTGTTTGACTGGATGCAGGCTCGCTCACTGGGAAAAGCCCCATCTCCAGAGAGCTTGCTGAAAACACGCGGCAGCGATAATTTAACATCACAACTGCCTGTGGTGGTGATACCAGCTGGAGCAAACAAGAAGCTGACTCAAAAACTTAAATGAAAATCTAGGGGATGAGCTGTCCAAAGGGGCTTTGAAAAGCTCCAGCACATCCTGGGAATCTAGAAGGCACATGCATGTGCAGGGCTCCGTGCATGTCCGCGGAGTACCTCGGTCCCTCACCTCTAGCTGACCTGCTCTGCTCCAGCAGGCAGTGAAGGTGACAGCAGAGTTGTAACCTGGCAGAACACTGAAGTTGTGCTCCAACATACACAAAGAGCCCCTCGGCACAGAGTGGGAGACTTATTGGATCAGAGCATTAAAGGAAACCTCTGTCTAGGCTCACCATTAAGCTAACCAAGCAGAGAATTCAATAGCTGCACATGACAAAGGATACACACTTTAGAGAGTTAGTCCAGGAAAGCCACTAAACAAACAAAGAGTAACAATAACAAATCCTGAAAAGGAGGAGCAGGATCTAATTTCCATGGTAGCCACTTTAAATTATTTTAAATGGCCAATTTTTAAGAGAAAATTGTGAGACACACAAAGATACAAGAAAGTATGGCAATAAAAAAGGGAAAAAAGCAGTCAATAGTAACTACCTGTGAGGAAGCCCAGACGGACTTGCTAGACAAAGATTTTATATTAGCTATTTTAAATATGTTCAAAGAACTAAAGGAAGCCACATCTAAAGAATTAAAGGAAGGCACAACAATTATATGTCACCAAATGGAGAATATCAATAAAAACATAGAATGTATAAAAAAAAAACCGAACAGAAATTCTGGAGCTATAAAGTACAATAACTCAAATGAAAAATTCACTAGAGGGTCTCAGCAGTCGATTTGAACTGGCAGAAGAAAAAATCAGCAAACTTGAGAATAGGTCAGTTGCAATTATTCAGTCTAAGGAAGAAAGAAAAGAGCATGAAGATAAATGAACAGAGTCTCAGAGACCTTTGGAACATGATCAAGTGTTCCAACATACACATAATGTGGGCCCCAGGAGGGGAGAAGAGAGAGAAAAAAGCGGAAGAAATATATGAAGAGATAATGGCCAAAACCTTCCCAAATTTAAAGAAAAACTTTAATCCACACATCCAAGAAGCTCAACAATCTCCAAAAAAGATAAAGTCAAAGAGATCCACACCTAAGCATATCATAGCCACATTGCCAAACAGAAAATGAAAAGAGAATCTTGAAAGCAGCAAGAGAACAATGATCATCATAGAAAAGGGATCCTCAGTAAGATTGACAGCTTATTTCTCATCAGAAACCATGAAAGCCAAAAGGCAGTGGGTTGATATATTCAAAGTGATGAAAGAAAAAAATCCTGTCAACAAAGAAATCTATAACCAGCAAAACTGTCCTTGAAAAATGAAGGGAAAATTAAGACATGTCCAGATAAACAAAAATGGAGAGAATTCATCACTGTCAGACCTGACCCACAAGAAACACTAAAGAGATTCCTTCAGTCTAAAATGAAAGGACATTAGACAGTAATTTAAGTCCATACAGAAATAAAGAGCTTCAATGAAGGTAACTACATAGGTAAATATGAAAGACAGTATAAATATATTTTTATTTGTAGCTCTTTATTCTGATTTAAAAGACAGTTGCATAAAACAATAATGATAAAACTGTGTTGATGAGCTTATAATGTGTAAAGTAGTAATTTTATGACAATAAATAGTACAAAGAAGGGGATAACAAACAGAGCTATATTGGAGCAAAGTATTTGTATACAATTGAAAGTAAATTGTTTTTTGGGGGCGGCCCCGTGGCTTAGCGGTTAAGTGCGTGATTTCCACTGCTGGTGGCCCGGGTTCAGATCCCAGGCATGCACCGACACACTGCTTCTCCGGCCATGCTGAGGCCACGTCCCACATACAGCAACTAGAAGGATGTGCAGCTATGACATACAACTATCCACTGGGGCTTTGGGGGGAAAATATAAATAAATAAAATTAAAAAGTGTGGATTTATAAAAAAAAAGTAAATTGTTTTTAATCCAAACGAGATTATTTTAAATTAAGATGTTAATTATAATCCCCAGGGGAACCACTAAGAAAATTACTCCAAAAAAATAGAGTAAAAGAAACAAAGGAATTAAAATGATACATTAGAAAATATCTATTTAATGGAAAAGAAGCAGTAGTGGAGTAACAGAGGAACAAAAGAAGCACAAGCCATCTAGAAATTAAATAGCAAATTGACGCACATAAATCTTACCTATAAGCAATTACATTAAATATAAATGGATTAAACACCCCAATCAAAGATAGAGATTGACAGAATTGATATAAATAAATAAGTAACATGATCCAACAGACACTCAACATTATTAATCATTAGGAAAATGAGAATCAAAAACACAGTGAGATATCACCTCACATCAATTAGGATGGCTACTATTAAAAAAAATCAGAAAGGTGTTGGCAAGGGTGTGCAGAAATTGGAACCCTTGTAAACTTAATGGAAATGTAAAATTATGCAGCCAGTCTGGAAAATAGTGTGGGGGTTTCTCAAAAAATTAAAAATAGAATTACCATATCAAGCAGCAATACCACTTCTGGGTATATATCCAAAAGAATTGAAAGCAGGGTCTCAAACAAAAATTTTATACCAGCATTATTCACAATAGCCAAAAGGTGGAAGCAACCCAAATGTCTATCAATTGGCGAATGAAAAAACAAAATGTGGTATTCACCTGCAATGAAATATTATTCAGCCTTGTAAAGGAAGGATATTCTGACACATGCCACAACCAGGGTGAACCTTGAGGTCATTAGGCTAAGTAAAATAAGCCAGTCACAAAAAGACAAATATCGTATGATTTCACTTATTGAGGTAACTAGAATACTCAAACTCATAGAAACAGAAAGTAGAATGGTGGTTGCTAGGGGCTGAGGGAGGGGGAATGAGGAGTTATTGTTTAATGGGTACAGAGTTTCATTTTTTCAAAATGGACAAGTTCTGGAGATTGAATGCATAACAATGTGAATATACTTAACACTAACTAAATTGTACACTTAAATATTTTTAAGTTCATAAATTTCATGTTATGTGTGTATTGATACAATTTTAAATTTTTTAACTATTTTTTTAAAAAGCATGATCCAACTATATGCTATCTATAAGAGACAAACTTTAGACTTGAAAATACAATGGGTTGAAAATAAATTGCTGGGAAAAGATATCATGCAAGCAATAACTGAAAGAGAGCTAAAATGACTATGCTAATATCAGATGAAATAGACTTTAAGACAAAAATTATTACTAGAGACAAAGAAGGACACTTTATAATGATAAAAGAACATGTAACAATTATAAACTTATGTGCACCTAACAACAGAGCCCCAAAATACATGAAGCAAAAACTGACAGTTAAAGGGAGAAATAGACAGCTCAACAATAATAATTGGAGACCTCAATACCCCACTTTTAATAATGGATAGAACAAATAGACAAAAAACAACAACAAAGAAATAGGAGAAACAACAAAAGAAGACCTGAACAAGACTATAAATCAACTAGACTTAACAGACATCTATAGAATATTCCAATGAACAACAGCAGGATACACATTCTTTTCAAGTGAATATGGGACATTCTTCAGTATAGATGATGTTTTAACTGTAAAACAAGCCTCCATAAATTTAAAAGGATTGAAATCATATAAAATATGTCCTTTGACCACAAGGGAATTAAATTAGAAATCAATAACAGAAGGAAATTTGAGAAATTTACAAATACAGAGAAATTAAACATTACACTTCTAAATAACCAGTGATGCAAAGAATAAATCATAAGGGAAAACAAAAAATACTTTGATATGAATGAAAATGAAAACACAACATACCAAAATTCATGGAATATAGCTAAAGTAGGGCCTAGAGGGAAATTTATAGCTGTAAATACTTATATTAAAAAAGAATTAAGATGTCAAATCAGTGACCTAGCCTACCACCTTAAGAAACTAGAAAAAGAAGAACAAACTTACACCAAAGCAAGCAGAAGGAAGAAAATCATAAAATTAGAATGGAAAGAAATGAAATGGAAAATAGAAAACAACAGGAAAATCAACAAGTCCAAAAGTTGAGTCTTTGAAAAGATCAACAAAACTGACAAACCTTTACCTAGACTGACCAAGAAGGAAGAGTGGGCACTCAAATTACTAAAATCAGAAATGAAATAAGGGATATCACTAACAACCTTACAAAATGGAAGAGGATTAAAAAAGAATACTATGAACAACTGTATGCCAGCAAATTACATTACCTAGATGAAATGCACAAATTCCCAGAAAGACACAAACAAAACTGACTCAAGAAGAAATAGAAAATCTGAATAGACCTATAACAAGTAGAGATAAAATCAGTAATCAAAAAACTTCCTACAAAGAAAAGTCCTGAATCAAATGGCTTCACTGATAATTCTAACAAACTTTTAAAGAAAAATTAATTCCAATCCTTCACAAACTCTTCCGAAAAATAGAAGAGAAGGCAACATGTTCCAACTTATTCTATAAGGCCAAATTACCAGACAAAGACATCACAAGAAAAGAAAACTACAGACAGATATCTCTTATGAATATAGACACAAAAATCCTCAACAAAATACTAGCAAATGAATCCAGCAATGTATCCAAAGGATTATACATCATGACCAAGTGGGATTTATCCCAGGAATATAAGGCTGGTTTAACATCCAAAATCAATCAAGGTAACACACCATATTATCAAATAAAGGGCAAAACCACATGATCATCTCAATAAATGCAGGAAAAAGCACTTGACAAAATCTATAGCCTTTCCTGGTTAAAAGACACAGCAAATTAAGAATAAAAGGACACTTCCACAACTTAGTAAACACCATTTATGAAAAACCCACAGCTAACATCATACTTAATGGGGAAGTATTGAATGCTTTCCCCTTAAGATCAAGAACAAGACAAGGATTCCACTCTTGCTACTTCTTATTCAATATTGTATTGAAGATTCAATCCAGGGCAAGTAGGTAAGAAAAAGAAATAAAATGCATTCAGATTGGAAAATAAGAAGTAAAACTATCTCTATTTACAGATGACATGATCTTGTATATAGACAATTCTAAAGACTCCACAAAAAAATTTTTAGAGCTAATAAGCATGTTCAGCAAGGTTGTGTGACGCAAGATCATTTTACAAAAGTCAGTATTTCTATACACTAGCAATGAAGAATTTTAAAATGAAATTAAGAAAACAAACCATTTACAAAATTATGAAAAAGAATAAAATACTTGGGAATAAATTTAACAAAAGAAGTACAATACTTATACACTGAACACTAAAAATATTGTTAAAAGAAATTAAAGAAGACTTAAATAAATGGAAAAACATCCCATATCCATAGATTGGAAGATAATACAATGCTAACATGGCAATACTCCACAAATTGATCTACAGATTCAATGCAATCCTTATCACAATCCCAGCTGGATTTTTTTTTTTTTTTTTTAGAAATTGACAAACTAATCCTAAAATTCATATGTAAATGCAAAGAATTTTGAATAGCCAAAGGCTCCTTGCAAAAGTAGAACAAAGGTAAAGACCTCACACTTCCCAATTTTAAAACTTAATACAAAGCTTCAGTAATCAAGATAATGTGGTACTAGCATAAGGATAGACATATAGATCAACAGAATAGAATTGAGATTCCAGAAATAAATCCCTACATTTACTGTCAATTTATTTTTGAGAAGAATATGAATACCATTCAATGGTGCTAGGACTACTAAATGTAAAAGAATGAAGTTGACCATACACAAAATTGAACTCAAAACATATCATAGACCTAAATGTAAGGATTAAAATTATAAAATATTTGTAAGCAAACATAGGAGTAAATCTTCATGACCTTGGGTTAGTCAAAGGTTTCTTAGATATGACACCAAAAGCACAAATGACAAAAGAAAAATTGACAAATTGGAATTTACCAAAAATAAAAATTCCTTAGAGGGGTTCAATAGTAGATTTGAACTGGCAGAAGAAAGAATCAGTGAACTTGAAGATATATGGATAGAGATTATGCAATCTGAAGATTGGAGAGAAAACGGAATGAAGAAAAATAGGCTCAAAGAAATGCATGACAACTTCAAGCATACCAACATACATACAATGGGGGTGCCAGAAGGACAGAAAAAGAGAAAGGAGCAGAAAAAATTTTTGAAGAAATAATGGACAAAAGCTTCCCAAATTTGCTGAAAACATATCAAAGAAACTCAATGAACTCTAAATAAGACAAATGCAGAGATACAGATCCAGATACATCACAGTAAATATACTGAAAGTCAGAGACAAAGAGGAAATCTTAAAGCAGCAGGAGAAAAATGACTTATCCATACAAGGGAACTCCCTCAAAATTAACAGCTGCCTTCCCATCAGAAACAGTGGAGGCCAGAAGGCAGAGGGATGACATGACCTATTCAAAGGGTTAAAAGAAAAGAACCATCAACCAAGAATCTTTTTTTTTAAGTTTTTTTTATTGTGAAATTTTTGTTGTACATTTTTGTTTGTCAGTCACCATGTAAGTGCATCCCTCCACCCCTTATGCCCACCCACCACCCCGCTAGCCCCTGGTAACCACCAAACAGTTCTCTCTATCCGTGTGTTGGTTTATCTTGCACATATGAGTGAAATCATGCACTGTTTGTCTTTCTCTTTCTGGCTTATTTCACTTAACATAATACCCTCCAGGTCCATCCATGTTGTTGCAAATGGGACGATTTTATCTTTTTTTATGGCTGATTAGTATTCCATGGTATATATAGACCACATCTTCTTTATCCAATCATCAGTCAAGGGACACTTGGGTTGCTTCCATATCTTGGCTATAGTGAATAATGCTGCAATGAACATAGGGGTGCATAAGCCTCTTTGGATGGTTGATTTCAGGTTCATTGGGTAGATACCCAGTAGTGGGATAGCTGGATCATAAGGTATTTCTATTTTTAATTTTTTTTTTTGTCAAGTCACATATTGCTTTTTGTGTGTGTGTGTGTGTGTGAGGAAGATCAGCCCTGAGCTAACATCTGCCAATCCTCCTCTTTTTGCTGAGGAAGACTGGCCCTGGGCTAACATCCATGCCCATCTTCCTCCACTTTATATGGGACGCCGCCACAGCATGGCTTGCCAAGCGGTGCATTGGTGCGCGCCCAGGATCCAAACCGGCAAACCCCGGGCCGCCGCAGCGGAGCGCGCATACTTAACCGCTTGTGCCACCAGGCCGGCCCCTCTGTTTTTAATTTTTTGAGGAATCTCCATACTGTTTCCATAGAGGCTGCACCAGTTTGCATTCCCACCAGCGGTGGGTTAGGATTCCCATTTCTCCACAGCCTCTCCAGCATTTGTTGCTTTTTGTCTGGGTGATTATAGCCATTCTAACGGGTGTAAGGTGATATCTTAGTGTGGTTTTGATTTGCATTTCCCTGATGATTAGTGATCTTGAACATCTTTTCATGTGCCTATTGGCCATCTGTATATCTTCTTTGGAGAGGTGTCTGTTCATTTCCTCTGCCCATTCTTTGATTGGGTTGTTTGTTTTTTTGTTATTCCGTTGTGTGAGTTCTTTATATATTATGGAGATTAATCTGTTGTCAGATATATGGTTTCCAAATATTTTTTCCCAGCTGGTGGGTTCCCTATTCATTTTGATCCTGGTTTCATTTGCCTTGTAGAAGCTCTTTAATCTGATGAAGTCCCACTTGTTTATTTTTTCTTTTGTTTTGCTTGTCTGAGTAGACATGGAATTGAAAAAAATCCCTTTATGGCTGATGACGAGTAGTGTACTACCTATGTTTTCCTCCAGGAGTTTTATAGTTTCAGGTCTCACTTTCAGGTCTTTGATCCATTTTGAGTTAATTTTTGTGTGTGGCGAAAGAAGATGGTCTACTTTCATTCTTTTGCAAGTGGCTGTCCAGTTTTCCCAGCACCATTTATTGAAGAGACTTTCCTTTCTCCACTGTATGTCCTTAGCTCCTTTGTCAAAGATTAGCTGCCTGTAGATATGAGGCTTTATTTCTGGACTTTCAATTCTGTTCCATTGATCTGTGTGTCTGTTTTTGTGCCAGTACCATGCTGTTTTAATTACTATCGCTTTGTAGTATGTTTTGAAGTCAGGGATTGTGATGCCTCCAGCCTTGTTCTTCTTTTTCAAGATTGCTTTAGCTATACGGTGTCTTTTGTTGCCCCATATGAATGTTAGTATTCTTTGTTCTATTTCTGTGAAGAATGTCCTTGGGATTCTGATTGGGATTGCATTGAATCTGTAGATTGCTTTAGGTAGTATGGACATTTTAACTGTGTTTATTCTTCCAATCCCAGTGCATGGAATATTTTTCCATTTCTTTATGTCATCTTTGATTTCACTCAATAAAGTCTTATAGTTTTCATTGTATAGGTCTTTCACTTCCTTAGTTACATTTACTCCTGGATATTTTATTCTTTTTGTTGCAATTGTAAATGGGATTGTCTTCTTGAGTTCTCTTTCTGTTAGTTCGTTGTTGGTATATAGAAATGCCACTGATTTCTGTAAGTTGATTTTGTACCCTGCCACTTGGCTGTAGTTGTTGATTATTTCTAATAGTTTTCCAATGGATTCTTTAGAGTTTTCTATATATAAGATCACATCATCCACAAACAGCAAGAGTTTCGCTTTGTTGCCTGTTTGGATTCCTTTTATTCCTTTTTCTTGCCTAATTGCTCTGGCCAGAACCTCCAGTACCGTGTTGAATAAGAGTGGCAAGAGTGGGCATCCTTGTTCCTGTTTTCATGGGGATGGCTTTCAGTTTCTCCCCATTGAGTATGATGTTGGCTGTGGGTTTGTCATATATGGCCTTTATTATATTAACGTACTTTCCTTCTATACCCATTTTGTTGAGAGTTTTTATCATAAATGGATATTGGATCTTGTCATGCCTTCTCTGCATCTATTGAGATGATCATATGGTTTTTATTCCTCGTTTTGTTAATGTGGTGTATCACACTGATTGATTTGCAGATGTTGAACCATCCCTGTGTCCCTGGTATAAATCCCACTTGATGATGGTGTATGATCTTTTTAGTGTATTGCTGTATTTGGTTTGCCAATATTTTGTTGAGGATTTTTGCATCTATGTTCATCAGGGATATTGGTCTGTAGTTTTCCTTCTTAGTGTTGTCTTTGCCTAGCTTTGGTATCAGGGTGATGTTGGCCTCATAGAATGTGTTGGGAAGTGTTCCATCTTCCTCTATTTTTTGGAATAGTTTGAGAAGGATAGGTATTAAGTCTTCTTCGAATGTTTGGTAAAATTGTCCAGAGAAGCTATCTGGTCCTGGACTTTTATTTTTGGGGAGGTTTTTGATTACTGTTTCAATCTCTTTACTTGTGATTGGTCTATTCAGGTTCTCTATTTCTCCTTGATTCAGTTTTAGGAGGTTGTATGAGTCTAAGAATTTATCAATTTCTTCTAGATTGTCCAATTTGTTGGCATATAGTTTTTCATAGTATTCTTTTATAATCTTTTGTATTTCTGTGGTTGTCTGTTGTAATTTCTCCTTTTTTTGTTTTTAATTTTATTTATTTGAGCCTTCTCTCTTTTTTCTTGGTGAGTCTGGCTAAGGGTTTGTCAATTTTGTTGATCTTATCAAAGAACCAGCTCTTTGTTTTATTGATCCTTTCTACTGTGTTTTTAATTTCAATTTCATTTATTTCTGCTCTGATTTTTATTATTTCCCTCCTTCTGCTGACTTTAGGCTTTGTTTGTTCTTCTTTTTCTAATTCTGTGAGGTGTAGTTTGAGGTTGCTTGTTTGGGTTTTTTCTTGTTTGTTAAAGTGGGCCTGTATTGCTATGAGTTTCCCTCTCAGGACCGCTTTTGCTGCATCCCATATGAGTTGGTACAGAGTATTTTCATTTTCATTTGTCTCCAGATATTATTTGATTCCTCCCTTAATTTCATCAGTGATCCATTGGTTGTTTAGTAGCACGTTGTTGAGTCTCCACAGTTTTGTCACTTTCCTGGTTTTTTCCTTGTAGTTGGTTTCTAGCTTCTTGGCTTTATGGTCAGAAAAGATGCTTGTTATGATTTCAATCTTCTTAAATTTATATAAGCATGCCTTATTTCCCAACATATGATCTATTCTTGAGAATGTTCCATGTGTACTTGAGAAGAATGTGTAATCTGCTGTGTTTGGATGGAGTGCTCTATATATATCTGTTAAGCCCATCTCATCAAGTTTTTTCGTTTAAGTTCATTATTTCCTTATTGATTTTCTATCTGGGTGATCTGTCCATTGATGAGAGTGGGGTGTTAATATCCCCTACTATTATTGTGTTGTTGTTAATATCTCCTTTTAGGTTTGTTAATAGTTGCTTTATGTACCTTGGTGCTCCTGTATTGGGTGCATATATATTTAAAAGTGATATATCTTCTTGGTGGAGTGTCCCTTTTATCATTATATATTGCCCCTCTTTGTCTCTCATTACCTGTTTGATCTTGAAGTCAACTTTGTCTGATATAAGTATGGCAACACCTGCTTTCTTTTGTTTGCCATTAGCTTGGAGTATTGTCTTCCATCCTTTCACTCTGAGCCCTGTTTGTCTTTAGAGCTGAGATGTGTTTCCTGGAGGCAGCATATTGTTGGGTCTTGTTTTTTAATCCATCCCACCACTCTGTGTCTTTTGATTGGAGAGTTCAGTCCATTTACATTTAGGGTAATTATTGATATATGGAGGCTTGTTATTGTTATTTTATTGCTCTTTTTCCAGTTCTTTTGCATTTTTTTTGTTTCTCATCCCATGTGTTTTGGACTACAAATTCAGTTTGGTAGTTCTGTATGGGGGTTCTCTTAGTTTTCTCTTTCTTTATCATGTGTGATTCTGTTCTGATTGTTTGGTTAGTGGTTACCATGAGGTTTATATAAAAAATCTCGTGGATGTGATAGTCCATTTTTTGTTGGCCTCTTATTCCCTTAGACTAAGTTGATTCGATCCCTTTCCTCTTCCCCTTCTAAGTTATTGTTGTCATATCTTATTCCTTCTTGTGTTGTGAGTTCATGTTTAACATGATGAGCTGATATTTATGCTTGGTGCTTACCTTCCCTTTATCTTTGGTTTTATAATTAAGTGTTTGCTAATCTATATTGATAGAGGACTGCAATTTTTTCTTGTTTTGTTGACCTATTTTCCTCCTTGTTCAAAACTTTGAATCCCCTTTCTCTTTTTTTTCTCAGGGATGAGGGTCTTCTGGAGCACTTCTTGTAGTGGGGGTCTTGTGGCAATGAACTCCCTTAGCTTTTGTTTATCTGGGATAGTTATTATTTCTCCATCATATCTGAAGGATGTTTTTGCTGGATAGAGTATTCTTGGCTGAAAGTTTTTTGTCCTTCAGAATTTTGAATATATCGTTCCACTCTCTCCTAGCCTGTAAAGCTTCTGTCAAGAAATTGGCTGAGAACCTGATAGGAAATCCTTTGTGTGTTTTGTTTTGTTTTGGTTTTTTGTCTAGCTGCCCTTAATATTTTTTCTTAGTCATTGACTTTTGCCAGCTTTACTACTATATGCCTTGGAGAGGGTCTTTTCATGTTGATATATTTAGGAGATCTATTGATTTCATTCACTGGTATTTCCAGCTACTTCCCCAGGTTTGGGAAGTTCTCAGCTATTATTTCTTTGAACAAGTTCTCTGCTCCTTTTTCCCTTTCTTCTCCCTCTGGAATACCTGTAATCCTTTAGTTGGATTTCCTAATTGAGTCGGATATTTCTCAGAGAGTTTCTTCATTTCTTTTTAGTCTTAGTTCTCTTTCCTCCTCCATCTGGAGCATTTCTGCATTGCTGTCCTCAATATTGCTAATTCTTTCCTCCATATTATGAGCTCTGATGCTTAAGGCTTCCAGATTTGTCTTTATCTCCTCTATTGTGTTTTTCATCTCTAGGATTTCTGATTGGGTTTTTTTTTTATAGTTTCAATCTCTTTTGTAAAGAAACTCCTGATTTCACTGAATTGTCTGTCTGTGTTTTCTTGTGTTTCATTAAGCTTTTTTATGATGGCTATTTTGAATTCTCTGTCATTAAGGTTATACATTTCTGTGCTTTCCGGGTTGACTTCTGGGTGTTTGTCATTTTCCTTTAGGTCTGGAGATGTAATATATTTTTGCATAGTGCCTGTCGGTGTTGGCTTACTTTTCCTCATAGTGAAAATATATGGTCGCAGTTTCCACTTGCTGCGGCTGGGTGGGGGTCAAGGGCTGTGTATTCTGGCCTGCCTCAATCCCCAGGCACTCTCATCAGCCCCTGGCTGATCTGAGGCGTGGCTGAGTGGAGGCTGCTGGTGGGGGAAGCATGGTAACAGCTAGATCTGGAGCATGGGAACAGCTGGGAGTGAAGCGCAGCTAGGCCAAAGCAGCTGCAGCTGGGAGTGAAGCGCAGCTAGGCCGAAGCAGCTGCAGCTCAGATGCAGCTGCAGCTGAAGTGCCGCTAGGCCAAAGAAGCAGGAGCTGGAGCACCATTGGGCCGAAGAAGCTGGAACTGGAGCTCACTGGGCTGAAGAAGGAAGAGCTGGAGTGCCGCTGGGCCAAAGAAGCTGGAGCTGGAGCACCGCTGGGCCAAAGAAGCTGGAACTGGAGTGCAGTGGGCCGAAGTTGCTGGCACCAGGTCAGCTGGAGCCTGAGCACAGGCCAAGCTGAAGCAGCTGGAGCCAGGGTGGAGGGGGTGGTTAAGCCGAAGGAGCTGGGGATGGGGCACAGTCCAGCCAAAGGAGCTGGGGCTGTGGCACAGTGGAGCCGGGGAAGCTAGGGCCATGGCTTGGTCCAGCCGGAGCAGCTGGGGCTGTGGCATGGTGGGGCCTGAGCTGCTGCTGCCTCTGGTGCGGGACGCAGGCTCGCCTCGCTGCTGGTCGGGCCTGGGCACCTGGGGGCCCCTGCCTGTGGGAGTGGGGTGTGGTCATGCTGCCCCTGCTGGTCAGGCCTGGGCACCTGGGGGCTGCTGCCTCTGGGGACAGGGCTGAGCTGAAGCGCTGCTGTGCTGAAGCACCAGTTGGGTGGGCCAGGTGGGGGAGGGGCGCTTACTTTCCCCTCCTGGATCTCAGAGGTTTCTCGCCTCACTGTTGCTCTCTGCTCTCCTGAGGGGCTAGCTTGTTGAAACTACCCTCGCAACAGTTCCACTTCCTCCATAGGGGGATCCCCACGGGCTGTGAGGGGTCGTGGAGAGCACCAGTTTTCACGCAGTGAGCCACCTCTCCCCACCCCTGAGAGCCCCGTGGTCTCAGTCTCTGGGTCACAGTCCTTGGGGAAGGAAGGGAGCTCCTCTTACCTCCTTCCTCTTACTCTGGGGATTCCAGCACCTCAGTCCTCATGTGTATGGCTGCCTGGGTGCCTCAGACGTCCCCTGTGTTGTGTGAATAGCATCGGTTGGAATATGAATGTCCTTTTTGTTCTGTCTTGTGGGGGAGAGTTCAATGGGGGAAGCTCACTCCGCCATGACAACCAAGAATCTTATGTCCAACAAAACTGTCTTACGAAAATGAAAGTTAAATAAAATTACATTATGGTGATGATTGCACAATTTTGTGAATATGCCAAAAATCACTGAAGTGTATACAGTCATGCTCCACATAAGGACATTGCAGTCAATGATGGACCGCATGTACAACAGTGGTCCCAGAAGATCAGTACCATAGAGCCTAGGTGTGTGGTAGACTGTACCAGCTAGGTTTGTCTAAGTGCACTCTGTGATGTTCACAAGGATGAAATCGTCCAATGGCAGGTCTCTGAACATATCCCCATCATTAAGCAATGCATGACTGTACTTTTAAAAGAGTGAATTTCATGGTATGTAAATCATATCTCCATAGAGTTGTTATTTTTTTAAAAAATCCAATGTGTTTACTTTCCACTAAGGCTTCTAATCAGCACCACTGCCAGCCCTGCACAGTGTCTGAGCAGGGTAACTGCTAGAGCTGACCTCCACGCCCAGGCTGGCCTGCTTGACCCTGAGTTCTGGGGATGCAGCCTCGTACTTGACAGGGCCACCACAGCCAAAGTGCTGGAGGCCCACTGAGGTGCCATTTCCCTAGGAGGCTCTCTAAACCTGTGTGCAACATAAAACCAAACAAGGGAAAACTACCATCTGTGTTTCTCTTCTCCCTACCATCTAAGGGGGGGGGGTGTGCACGTGAGTGTGTCTGTGTGTGTGTCTGCACATGTGTGTGCATGGGAGAGAGAGAGAGAATGCTCTACTTCCAGCCAGCACTAGTCTCGGTGCCTCTCCCATGCCACTGCTGTCCTGAGCACCCAGGACTCCATCCTTGTGGCAGTCCAGAGGAGCAGGGATGGTTACTCCCCACGTGCCACAAGGGCAGATTTTGCCTCAGAAGGGACAGGCACTTGCTCAAGATCTAGAGCTCATCAGCTGGAGAGCCAAGATTCAGAGGTCTGAACACTCCCGGACAGTATTGGCCTAATTAAATCCAGGGCCTGAGGCCTGGGTTAAGTGCCCAGTGCACTAACTCATTAATGGCCCTCGATTTGCCACCCTCCAAGCCTCATTTCCTCTACCTGCATACTCAGTTTAAAAGCCCATGGCCCACTCTGCTCCTTTGGGGAAAGCCCCAGAGAAGCATGGCTGAAGGTCGTTGTCCTCGTGGTAGGATGGGTTTCCAAGGGTCAGGAGCCAGGGCCTCTTCACCTGAGCTGGCTGAGTGGAGAGAGGCAGAGGGCTGGGTCAGGAGGGCTGGGGCAGAGCAGGGGGTGTTGGGAAGAGCAGGGAGCAGGCAAAGCTGGAGTCCAGAGTCTAGGCACAACACAGAGGAGCAGGTGTGGGTTGTGAGCGGGGACAATGACCCCAGCAGCCTCAGGCACCAAGGCCAGCCCTCACCTCCTGGTGTGCGGGCCGGGCACCTGCCAGGCTGTGGGAAATATCCTTGCCTGTTTGCTTTTCCAGAAATACACCCTTGGGGAAACACTCAGGAAATGATCTCAAGGCAGGCGTTGTGGGCCCCCAGACCCTCCACCCTCTGCAGCTTCCCTGTCAACAGCAGCTCATATACCCTCCTAACCTTGAGGTGTGAAGGGCGCGGCTCCCAGGTTGGGAAACCCTGTTGGGCCACATCAGTTCAGTTAAAGAGGCCACAGAATCAATGACCCTCTCTGCCCATTTTATTTATTTCCCAAGTCATCTGTCTCTTATCTAATTGCTCCCACATTCCTGACAGCTAGTCAACAGATCCAGCCAATGCCTGGAACATATGTCTGAAATCTGTGCAGAGTGGGGCCGGGCCGTGGGGGGGCCACCGCGTGGCGGGCTGGGGGCACTGCAGCCCACCTCACTTTCTGAGCGGGGCCGCGGACAGCCTGAGCCAGGCCCTCCACCCCACCCATCTACTCCTGGCTGCCCAGCTCGCTGCAGGCCTCAGATTCCATCTCTAGAGGCTGCAGCAGCCACAGCACAAACCCCGCACAACGAAATTGGGTGCTGAGGGCTTCAAAGAGGTGACGGCCTGCCAGGTGGCTCGGCACTGCTGCCCTTCCTGCCCCTCAGCCATTCAGCACATGTTTACTAAGTGCCTGGGCCTGCAGGCCCTGTGGGATAGGCAGCAGCGGACGGTGGGCAGCCGGGCAAACAGGGTCCCAGCTCTCAGGGAGCTGCCTTGCTGGTGGGGCTGACAATGAACAACACACAAACAAATGGATTTAATAATTAGACTGTGGAGGGAGATAACGAGGGAGCTCTGACAGAAACCAGTGGGGGCTGAGAGGGAGGAGACGTCTTCAGATTTCACGGTTATGGAAGGCTTTTCCAAGGTGATGGCAATGGAGCCACGGCCTGGCAACCGTGGTAATGAACACAGCAGATGTGAACGTCCTCAGGCCGAAGAGAGCTGGCCCCTTGGGGAATGGAGAGAGACTAGTGGAGCAGCGTGGTGGCTGAGGGTGACGGATCGGCGAGCGGGACGGTGCGGGAGAGCTGTGCAGGGAGTTTCCACGTGATTCCACGTGTAACGGGAAGCCCTGGGGAGGGGTGTGCATTTTAAAAGCCTCTCCAGCTGGTGGGGTTGGGGTGCCCAGAAGGAGTTGGGTTTGGAGGCTGAGATGTAGTGCCAGTGTGAAGTGATGGTGGCCTGGTGAGATGGTGCCAGCAGGGCCCGAGAGAGGTGGTGGCTGTGGGGTCTCTCGGATGGGCTAGATGTGGCCTGTCCCGCCAGCCACAGGATCAGTCTCTGGAATGCTGCCATTCCCACTCTGGCCACCCCTCTGCAGATGGGGGTGGTCCTGGGGGGCTGGGATCTCATGCCTCTGCTCCAGCCTGGACTGCCCCTCACTAGCTGGGTGATCTCAGACACGCCATGCCCCACCCCCGGGACTTTGGAGGAAGCTCAGGAAATGTCAGAGCTCTTTCTGCCAAAACAGTTTTTCTCCGCCCCTTCATTAGGCTCGAAGTCAGACTGCCTGGATTCTGCCCAGATCAGTAGGGGACATGCTCCTGGGCATGTAACCTTCCTGAGCCTGTTTCCTTGTCTGTAAAATGTGCCTGGTGAGGTTGCAGCAGGGGTTACGTGAGATGGTTGGGGAAAGCAGACAGCAGCATTCCCAGTGCGAGGGAGTGATGGTTACTCTGGCAGCTCCTCCCTCGTCTCCTCTGGGCTGCACCTCACGTCAGGCCCCCAGCCTCTCGGAATGATAATCCCAGGCTGCGCTTTCTTGGAGGGAGCTTGGAGGTGAGTGTGAGGAAAGGCAGAAAAAGCTGGAGGACCAGACAAAACACAGAGCTTACTGCAGCCATTTTTAAGTTCAAGTTTATTGCCTTTTCTGAGTTGGACAGCTACACATGTGTATCCAAGGACATCAAAGAGTGGGTGGGGAAAAGTCAGTTTCTCCCTGCTATTCCTGTCCTCCTGCCACCTGTTCTCCTACTAGGAAGCAGCCCTGATGAGCACCTTCTTGTGTCCACACCCAGAGATCTTCCATGTTTACACAAAGTAAAGTCTACAGATTTTTTTAGCACAAATGGCTGCATATTAGCGTACTATTCCACACCTTTTTTTTTTAAGTGTAACAATATGCCTTGGTGATTGTTCCATGTCAGAACATAAAGATCTGCTTCAGTCTTTTTCACACTCGCATAGTATTCCATTTAGATAAGTATCCCATCCTTTCTTTAAGCAGCTCCATTTGTGCTGTTCTTAATGTTTTTGCTATCTCAACCAGTTCTGCAATGAGTCATCTTATACACTGGCACATATATGTAAACACACCTACAGAATAAATTTCTAGGAGGATCACTGTTAAGGCAGTTGGCATATACATTTTAAGTCTTAATCAGTATTGCCAGATCACTCTCTAGAGAGTACCAGTTTATCCTCTCTTGGCCGGTGGGTGAGGTGCCCGTCCTCATTTCCCTAAGGATGACAATAGGTCATCAGATGTTTTTCCTTTTTTTCTAATCTGACATGATTATAGTTTTAACCTTCATTTTTTTTATCATGAATGAGGATTTGCCTTTCTTTCTACACTTAAGGTCTATTTGTATTTTCTTTTCTGTGAACTCTCTCTTCATATCTTGTGAGCACTTTTCTATTAGGTTGTCAATGTTTTTGAGTTGATCTGTGTTTTTATGTCCAGGTATCTAACCTTTGTGACCTGAGTTAGAAATATTCTTCCCACTCTGGCTCTTGGCTTCACTTACAGTGCTTTCTGCCTCTCAGTCTTTTTGTTTTTATATGGTTGGGTCAGACTTTTATTTTACAGCTTCTGGATTATGAACTGTAGTTGGAAAAGCCTGCCCTTCTCCATGGTTGGAAAGGAATTTTCCTCTAGGATTTTTATGACTTTTTTTAACATGTAAATCTTTGATCCTTTTGGAATTTATCCTGGTTCACACAGGGGCATGGATCCAACTTGACTTTGTCCCAATAACCACAAGTCTGCCTGCCGCCCTCTGTTAATAGCAGCTCTCTTCGCACCAGTTTGAGGGGCTCACGTGGCAGGCGGGTGGGCAGATCACAGCCCAGAAGGGGCTTTGGATCCGGGGCTTTGTCCTAAGAACAATGGGAAAATGAGGAGTGGGGGCAGGAGTGCCTTGATCAGATTTGCATCTTGAAAACGCCACTCTGGTCCCAGAGTGGAAACTAGAGTGGCGATGAGTCAGCATATTTGAAGCCATCTCTCATCCCAGGTGTGTCCCCCTCATTGCTAGTGGGTTCCAGCTCCTGGGTCTCCAGCCCAGGACATCTTTGCACTGAGTGTCCCCCTGCCTGGTGCACATTTTCCCGGGAATCTGCACAGCCAAGTCCTACACTTCCTTCAAGCCTTTGCTCAAATGTCACCTCAGGATGACGTCTACCCTGACCACCCCATTGAATACTCCAATCTGCCCCCCTTGGCACTAACAGCTCCCCCTTACCCTGCCCTGCTGCCTGTCTCTTTCCACGACACTTACTGCCTTCTAGGCGATGTACACGTTTATTATGCTTACTGTGTCTCAGCGCTCTCCCTCACCAGAAGGTAAGCTCCTTAGGACAGGGATCTTTGTCACGGTCATTGATGTATCCCCTGTGCCCAGAATGGCATCTGGCAGAGGGTGGGTGCTCAGTGAATGTCTGAGTAAAGAGTGACAAGGGAGATCCACTAGGAAGCTGTAGCAATAGTCACGAGGTGGTGGTAACATGGATTAGGGTGTGGTATTGGAGAGAGACCTAAGTGGACGGATTCCAGAGGGACAAACAATGGCTGTGCTGATAGATTGGGGTGGGCGTGGGGGGAGCGTGTGTGGAGGTGGAGAGGACTCATCATTTTCCAGTGCACCAACCGGGTGCAAAGGGATGTCATCCACAGAGACCAGGAACTGGAGAGGAGCATGTGTGTGGGCAGAAGATCGTGAGCGTGACTGTGCATGTCTGCTTGAGGAATCTTGGGATTATTCAAGGGTAAAGGGCAAGTAGGCAGCTCAAAAAGGGAGCCTGGGCTTCCAAGGCACCGTCGGGGCTGGAGATACACATTTGGAGCACTTCTGCCTCGTGTTGTCATGAGCATGATGAGATCCTCGGAGAAGATGGAGGGAGGAGACCGGTGAGCAGAGACCTGAAGAGAGGAAAGCCTAGACATGCACCCTGAGGAGCCTCAGCCTGTGAGGCTGGGAGAGGAGCCTGAGTCAGCTGAACAGCCAGGGAGTGGGAGGAACCAAAGGAAGGGAGTGCTCAGGGGAGGGCGCAGTCCACAGTGTGGAGGGTGAGTCAGGGGAGGAGGAGTACTTGCCGGGCTTCCTGAGGTGGAGGCAGGTCCCTGGGGACAGTGAGAGCCATTGTGGTGGAGTGATAGGAATGGAATCCAATCTGGGGTCGCGAGGTGAGTGGAAGATGAGGACTGAGAGGCAGTGAGGGTGGCGCACCTCCAGCAGGGGGGCTGTGAGGGAGAGAGGATGGCTAAGGCAAGAATAGACGGGGTGTGGGGCCAAGGACAGGCTTTTAGTCGGAGGCATTGGAGCCCATTTCAGAGTTGTTGGGAAGGGTCTGCTTGAGAGGATGGGCTTGACTGCCCAGCAGAGAGGGAGCGGCGGGTGCAAGCAGGTCCAGGGAAGGTGGAGGCCACTCAGCCCCTCTGAATTCACCTGAGAGGCATGGAGAGGAGGCCGGGCACAGGTGCACGCACGTGTGTGCGTGTGGCATCAGAAAGGTGGTGGCGAGTCCATCCAGTGGCTTTTCTTTTCTTTGTAAAACAGGGAGCGAGGTCGTTGGCGGAAAGTGCAAAGCAAGCTGTATGGATGTCCGAGTGGCCAAGGCCCTGCCCCTCCCCTAGTGTAGTCCTAGGAGACACACAGCCCCCCATGTTACCATTCTTGGGTATTAGTACCATCATACACCAGTTTTTCAAGCCTAAAATCTTTGTCTCCTCTCTCTCCTTCCTCTAAGCCCCATGCACCCCCCACGTCCACCGCCTGCCATTAAATCAATGAGCAAGTCCTGTCTGTCCTCACCAATGAGGTTTCCTGACCCTCACCTCTCTCCATCTCCACTGCCGGCACCTGAGTCCGGGCCACCATCACCTGCATCCACTCTTGCTCCTTCGCATCACTCCTCCATGCAGAACCCTTCCGTGCCCCCCCATGCTCCCCTTTGAATCAAGCCCCCTGGGCCAGGACATGGAAACAGGCCCTGTGCTCTGGCTGGCCCTGCCTTCTCCCCAGGCCCTCCCCTACTGCAGCCCACTAGGCTTCCCACAGCCCCTCAAAAGCCCAGTGGTCTTGGCGTGTTCTGAGCTTTCCCATCTCTGCCATGCTCCTCCGCCCCCCCCACCCCCCACCCCCAACAGATCATCATCCCTCACCCTCTGGACTCAGCCTGCCCTCCCGTCCTGAGTTGGCCCAGCCTGGCTCGGGTCCCTCGTTACGTGCTGGGAGCTTCCTGGGCTTCTCCCTGTGTAATTGTTTTTTCAGTATCTATCCATCCAAGGAAAATTCTGAGTCAGAAATCTTGCCTCTTGCATTCACCACTGGGTCCCATTACTTGCCCCCAGAGGCACCTGGCTCATGGGTGGCAAGCCACAGATATGTGTTGGCTGACTGACTGCTGAGTGCCACCTCCCTGTGCCAGCCTTGCTCTCCAGACTGAGGTCCAGTGTCTGCCGGGAGCGGAGGAGTTACTGGTTTGGCAACAGCATGGAAAGTGTATAGAGTTTGAGAGTTGGGAGACCTCCTTCCAGGATGAGCCCCACCCCTAACCAACTATGTGGCCTTGGACTGGTCACTTCTTTCTCTCTGAGCCTCTGTGCTGTCATCTGTCAATGAGTATGTTCATCATACCTCTCACAAAGATTGTTGAGAAGGTCAAACGCAGTCATGGATATGCACTGTGTTTTGCAAACCATAAGGTGCAGACACCAGTGGGTTTCATAAGCGTTCTCTGTGAGTCCTCATCTGCCGTGGGATGAGTCTCAGCATTCTGCACCAGCCTTTCCTGCAGCTGCCACCTGTGCTTCCAGACTCATCCCCTTCGACTTCCCCATGCACACCCAGGCTCGGTGCCCCTAACCCCGGGGCTGGGCCACAGGCACTCCCGCACATCTGCTCAGCCACACACATCCAAGTGCCCTCAGGAGTGTCCTTCCCTCTGCCCCAAATGTTTTTTCCCCTGAGTCTCTCCCCTTCAGTAGAAATGAACTGACCCCCAGTGGGCACTTAAATTTGATCTTCAAGCAGGAACAAGTGGATTCCTACCCAGGCTGTCAAAACCCAACACAGGGAGCCCCAAGCAGGGATCAGCAGCATCCTCGTGAAATTAATGCATGAACTGATACAAGCAGGATGATCACTTCCATCCACACGCCCACCCCAGCCCCTCCAAGGACAAAGCCCTCCCTCTGCCCTGCTGCTTGGCTCTGGGGCATCAAAGTCTTACGAGGAAGGGTGGCCAGTAGCTGTTCGAGGTGGGGGCCGGCCTGGGCAAGGGGCCCCCTCTTCCTTTGATGCTGACATGGCTTCTCTGTTTGTGTTTTGCAGGTCCTCCCGTAAGTGTCCTGGATTATGCTCTCTGCTCCTGAAAGATAAGACATTTTGTTCTCTCTGTTGCACTTCCATGAAAATAATATTTGGTTAGAGAGGTGTGTCCTATTAAAAAAAAATCAGTCCTGGACAGAGGCCATATTTTTTTAAATTTGTAGATGAATGCCAGCACAGCATTCCATGGCTTGACTTGCCCCGGGAAGCGTTCTATGACCGCTTTCCTTCAAAGAGAGCTGCCAAGAGCCTGGCTGCTCCTCACCAAATCTCTGGCTCAACTTGGGGCACAGAACTGAGCACCATGCCCATATTTTCTAAGTGCCCTGCAGCAGGTGATCTGTTTAAATGCTTTTGTCTCATGTGCTTTGGCAGAAAGGGCTCTGGAGTCAGGCACTTATGCCGGGAATAAGTTGGGCTTGATCACTAGATCCTGGGGTCCATTTTCCTTCTTTGCCAAAATATGTGTGACTCTCTGAGTTGGGCAGCTGAGACCTCACGAGCCCAGCTGGCCAGTGAGGGCGGTGAGTTGAGAAAGGGGTGAGGGAGGGCTGGCTGCCCGAGACAGCATTGAACGCAGGGGATCATCAGTGGCCCCGGAGATCCCGTTCCTTCTCCAAGACATGTGACAAGTCTGCCTTTGATTCTTTGATTCGTCTTGGCAGTTTTTCAGAGCCTGATGAATCCAGACGAATCAATTCAAGAAGCACATTGACAGTCTGCTTGAGCCAAAATTAACCTTCTAAAGGAATTCCTTTCAATGAGCAGTTTTATTTTTGACTTCCATTTACCATGATTCATTTCCCGAACGGCACCCTTTGGAATCCGGGCTTCTCAATACTTGTAGCACTGCATTGAGCCAAAAAGCCAGCCAGCAAGAATGTGTAGATCTATTGGCCACAAGCAGTTTTTCGCTGTTGAGTCATTCCTGGCTGTCACATGGAGGCTAGCCTGTGTGAACTCGCTGAAGTGCGTAATACAGAGGGCTATGGAGTGGGTTTTTTTTTTTTTTTTTTGAACTTGGCTGTTGAACTATTAAGTGTATTAAACAAATGCAGAACGCCAAACCTGCAGCCTGAGGTGGATGCCAATGTGTGGGGCACTGGCCAGGCAGTCACTGCTCAGAGCACATGGGGCCAGAGAAACATCCAGTAGCGATAAATGCCCACCCCCTCATATCTCTGGCTTCCAGGGCTATCTTTCTCAGTTCACCCATCCCAGTGGCAACAGGCAGGAAACCCGTATCTGCTCTCCAGGCCCCTCAGCAGGTCCCCTGTAAGGAGCATGGCCCCATGTGTCCCGGCTGACACGGGGAGGACACGTTTAGGGGCATGCCCTGATGGCCCCTCCAGCCTGGCCCTATGAAGCGGGAAATGGGTGCTCTGTCCCCCAGACCGGACAGAGCCCTGGTGTGCCCCCTGAAGAAGTCAGTTACCAACTGCAAACCCCACAGAATGTGGGGGGATCTGGGGCCCTGATTCAGTGCTAAGTGTTGCCATATGGTTTTCTGCCGAAAGTCTGATTATTAATAACATATTAATTACCACAGGGGCAATCAGGACGAGATGGCTACCCGGTAATTTGCCATTTATTTTTTGCTCTCTTTGCCCTTTCTCTCAAGCCAGTGTTCTTCCTCTGAGCCCTTATTTAACTGTCTGCACTCCTCTCTGCTCTGCTCCTCGGGCCGCGGTCTTTCTGTGCAGGGACTAGCACTAGCGCTGTGAAGAGACAGGATGTGCAGAGCTGCAGGGCCGGCCTGGCAGGAGCCGTCCGCACAACAGCTGCCCTGCAGGCAAAGCAAAGAGGCTTCGAGAGGGTCTCACTGGCCTTCTGAATCCACCCACACTGCTCTCCTGCCCAGTGCATCCCTCGGGCCCAGGGTCCAGCCCTTGACTGTGGAGTGCCCTCCAGGCTGGCTTGGCTGCTGACCTCTTCCCAATGGACAGGGGACTCCTGTCCCAGCCCACCGTGTCCTGTCACCTCTCAGGAACAGGAGTCTGCTTGGTTCCAATTTGGCCTTTTTGGTGTCATCACTTCTCAGATCTTTTATAGTTAAACCTAAAAATTAGCTTATACTTGGAACCAACGTCCCCAGCGCGGGCTGGGTGAGCACCACATAGAAGCGGGATGAAGGCGGCTGTGCAGTATCGAGTCCTGCACAGAAGTTAGGACCATGACACGGCATCCAGAAGTCCCGATGCGTCAGAGCAGGGGTGAGCCCAGGGGAAGTAGAGTGTGGCAGCACCATCCTGTTGGGGACAGATTTGTTCTGTGCCTTCAGGCCAGGGAGATGCAGGCAGGGAGGAAAACGTTGATTGACTCAGAGGCCTGTCTAAGGGCCAAATGTGTCCCAGTCAGAGACATGGCGATGCAGGGGAGAGTCCTGCAGGAGCCACCTTCCCAGAGGCTGTGGAGGGCAGTCCAGCCCCAAGCAAGCGTCAGGGACCTGCGTGAACTCCAGCGCTGTGCCTCCTAGCTGGGTGTCCAAAGGGGAAGGGGAGTGGCAGAGTGAGTAGGTTTCTTCCCCCATTGTTGTCTCCTCTGAGCGCACGGTGACCCCAGAGTCCCTTCTCCCTGGCTGTGAGCATCAGAGAGGATGGTGGCTGATGGTAGGAATCATTTCTCCCATGTGAGGGGCAGGGGGCTCCAGACCAGCTGCAGGGGGTCCACCTCCCCCAGAGGCCTCTTCTCCCTCAGCCACCATTCCTGCCTTTCCTCCCAGGTCGGGGCAGGGTCGGGGTGCTTGTGGGCTCTGTGGGCGATGGTCAGGAGTCTGGGTGCACAGTTAGGCGGCCGGGGGGTGACCCACATCTTTACCACTCACTGGCTGTGAAGCCGTGGGCAAGCTCCTTGGCTGCCCTAAGTCTGTTTCCTTGCCTGTGAAGAGGAGAACGGGGGTTCAGGTGAAGTAAGGTCACACCTGCAGCACCCAGACACCATGAGTCACAGCAAATGGTGGTCAGGTTACTGGAGCCGTTATGGGGCTGTCAGGGAATTAAGCCTGAGGGCTAGTGTGTGTGAGATGCTTGTTGCCAAGCCTGGGCCAGAGATGGGGCTCGTGAATGTTAGGGTGGGGAGGCCACTGGATGTGCACACAGTGTGTCCACCTGGTGTGAAGTTGGAAGCTTCCTGGGAAGGAGGCAGGTTAGGCCCTGTTTGCAGGCAGCTCCGGCGGCCAGCACCCTTGGCCCTCCAGCTCCTCATCACTGGGGAGCGCTGAGCAGGCTGGGCCAGGGGATAGGGGAGGGAAGCTGGCATCACACCCACAGTTGCCCCAGGGCCGGTCACCCCTTTTCCTGAAGTCGCCCCGCCCCAGTTTGCACACACACCTCCGTCTCCATGCGGATCTGGCCATCTTCCCTTGCTGGGCTCTGCCCGCTGCTGGGTTCACGGCGTTCATGCCTCCAGTGCCAGGAGCCAGCCGGCTAGCCCAGCTGTGTGCCTCCAAGCACCCTCATCCCAGCATTGCTGCACGGGCCCTCCGTCTGTGAGGCCCACAGGGTGAGGGCGACACCCCACCTGGCGTTGGCTGCAGGAGGGAAAGCAGGCCCATGCCGGCAGGGGGAGGGTGGAGGGACTTGCGCAGGCTCTCGGGGCCCATGTATTTTGAGCTGAAATCCAGATCTCTTGGCCTGTGGAGGGCCTGGCTCCCAGCCTGGAGTCTGTTTACAGACAGCTCCATGTGGTCACCCCAGAGGTTAGGGCGACTGCCGCAACGCGAGGAGCCTGGGCCACCTAAGAGGCATCTTGTGTACAGAGAATCACGCGACCTTCCAGTCAGTCCGACCCAAGTCCAGATCTGGCTCAGCTGTGCGGGCTTGGGCAGGTACTCGACCTCATGGAACGTGGCGAGGTCACGCCCACAGAGCTGCAGAGCCCAGGTGCAGCGCGGTGTGCGGCAGCCCCTCCATGCTGTCGCCGTCTCCTCACGGCGGAAAGCCTCGAGGGAAGGAAGGACGGGCTCGGGAAATCGTTCTAATCCACCGGCACACATGGGCAGCATTTGGAAAGGCAGGCAGCTTTGAGAAAGGGCAGTTTGGTAGATTTCAAGACCAGCCTCAGGGAGGATTTTCTTTTCTTTGTGCTAAAAACATGCCACTTCATTAGGCAGAGTAAAAGCAAGAAAAGAGTTGCACGGGAGGGTGGTGGTGGAGACTGTGCTGGCTGTGTGTTCTGGATTAATCCAGGCTATCCCCGCCCGAGTGAGACCAGCTGAAACCGGGTCCACGTGTGGCCCGATGAGGGTGGGGGGACACACGGGCATAGGAGCCACCCACGTCCGTGGGACAGGTGGTGGACTGACAAGGCCAGGTCACCTTGTCCATGGCCTCCTTGTTCAGAGGCGGTCTGTCCTTTCTGCTGCAAGGGTTCAGTAATAGCTCTCTGCCGATGACAAAGGAAGCGTGTTTATTATAAAACCTTCCCAAAATAGAGAAAAGCACAAAAAAGGAAAAACAGTCATCCATAACCCTACCACCCACAGATAAGTCCTCTCAATATTTTAGTATTCGTTCTCCCAGCATTTTTTATGTGCAAGTTTGCTTTTATTTTTATTATTCTAAAAATGGGATTACAGTGGACATACTTTCTTGTAACCTGTTTTTTTCACTTAATATAACATGAGATTTTTCCATATCATTAAGAATTCTTATAGAATGTAATAGCTACATAGTATTTTATCAGATATATTGTATTGTATATAATTTATTTAAGCAGTCTCCAAGTTATATTATCTATATGGACAATTTTTCACCCTTATAGTCAACATCCTAGGAATAAATGGAGGCTTATTTCCATGATTACCTCCTTAAAATAAATGTCTAGAAGTTGAATTGCTAGACCAAAGGGTTTGCACATGTGTGAGGCTTTTGACGTGTTTTGCCAAATTGCCTTCCACAAGGCTGTACTAATTTACATTCCCACCAACAGCATATGAAGGCTGCATGTTTCCCCAGGCCCTGGCCACCTGTGGGTATTATCAGACTTTTAAATCTATGCCAATACAATAAGTTTGAAAATATATGGGTATATGTATGTATCTTGTTTTAATTTAGGGTATATTTTCATTAGAAGTATGATTTTATTTTTTATTTTTTTGTGAGGAAGATCAGCCCTGAGCTAACATCCATGCTAATCCTCTTTTTGCTGAGGAAGACCGGCTCTGAGCTAACATCTATTGCCAATCCTCCTCCTTTTTTTCCCCCAAAGCCCCAGTAGATAGTTGTACATCATAGTTGCACATCCTTCTAGTTGCTGTATGTGCGACGCGGCCTCAGCATGGCTGGAGAAGCGGTGCGTTGGTGCGCACCCGGGATCCAATCCTGGGCCACCAGTAGCTGAGAACGTGCACTTAACCACTAAGCCACGGGGCCAGCCCAGAAGTATGATTTTAGAGATTAAACCAGTTTTGATAAATTTCTGTAATTCTAACTGCCTCCTGGTGGTGATGATTGGAATTGCAGGCACAGAGTTGAAAGAGGAAATCACCAGCGTTTGAGAGCTTTCAGATCTCAATTGATCCAGGGACAGCAGACATCATGGTGTCAGCAGCATAGGGGGAATTTTGAGCTCAGACCATTGTGAGTCCAAGTTGGGACCTGCAGAAGAGCTCTGGGCACAGCACTCTTCGTTTTGGGGTAGTAATCAGCACTGATGTTGCTAAAGTAATTTTGCCATCTTATAAACAGGAAGCTTGGCTCTGTTCAACAAAGCTGGAAGATGTCATGCCCTGTGCTGGGTACTTGGGTGGCTCAAAGAGGGATCAGACCAGTTGCTGTCTTTGGAGAGCTGTGGGGAAGGGGCCAGCACAGCCCATTTGCTATGGGATGGAGAGGGAGGAACGATTATGGGTCACTGTGATCTTCCCTGAGGTTTCTTATCATGACCCCTTCTTCCTCTCCAAACTGTGGCTTCTCGCTGACTTGAAAAGGCTTGTCTGTCGTGCAAGGCTCAATCTTGCATACACCTTGACTTTTGCACAGAAAACAAGACCCTCTCATCATCCGCTATTTACAATGTCAAAACCTTCACTTCTCCTCTTTGTTGGTATTTTGACTTCTGACTCTTACCATTGAACTTTAGTGACTTTCTGGTTTGTTTTACACCTTCAGAATGCAATTTAAACATTTCTTGAAAAATGAGTTTTTGGTAACATCTTCCAGGACTTAAGGTGTCTGTGCATTTGAACGTGTGAGGAGAGTGTTAGGCTGTGAGGCCAGAGACGTGTGGAGATGGTGAAACCCAGTGACTGCCAGGGTGCAGAAGCCTGGGGCTTGGGGGAGCGGGCCCACCTCAAAGACACCTCAGTCGTTGACTCTGTGCCAGGTGCTTTTCTGGGTCTCTGGGCCAGCAAGAGGGACAAGGCCTCTCCCTGTGGTGGGGAGGAGAGAAACAAATAAACAAGAAAGCTTCAAACTGAAATGTGCTAGAAAGAGAATACAGCAGAGATGTGAGGAGGGTGCTGACTAGGTGGATGGATAGGTGTAATTTGGATTAAGTAATCAGAAGCCTCTTGGGAAAGGTGACATTTGAGCTGAAACTTAAATGATGAAAAAGATGCAGCGATCTTGGGGGAGAAGTGTTCCTGGCAGAGGAGAAAGGAAGTGCACAGGTCATGAGGTTAGAACAAGCTCTGTATGTCCAGCGTACACTGGAGGCCAGTGTGGCTGGAGTGAGCGAGCTAACGACAGGGAAATAGTACAAGAGGAGGCCAGAGAGATCTCTGGGGCTGCGTAGGGTAGAAATTTGGGGGCCACGGTGAGAGGCCAGGAGGCCAAAGAAACTTGGCTCTGTGTTTATAGAATCCACTTGTCCCCAGAGACAGACTGCCATGCCAAGGGCTCAGAGGTTCCCCCTCCTGAGGGAACTAGAAGAAAGGACTGTCCCTTCCCATCCCCCTGAAGCCCTTCCAACGTGCCAGGGAAGCAAGTGCACGTATGGAGTGCTTGCTGGGTGTGCTCACACGTGCTCTCATCCTGGGAGATGGGTGGTGTGGCCCTACTTGACAGACGAGGCAGCTAGCTCAGAGGGCGGCAGGACTTGGCTGAGACACAAGGCCCACCCACATGACAAAGGCCAGATTGGCACCCAGGCTGTGAAGTCTGCTCCAGCACACCAGCAGCGCTGCGCTCAGGACTGTCTGCACTGGCGGGAGGGTCCTCCTCCTCGCACCAGCTGGAGAAACAGGTAGTCAGAGTGCATGCTCCGCTTCTTCTCCTTGTCCCTCCTGTCCTGCCCCAGAGCTCTCTCCCCACGCACTGCACTCCACCCGTTACCCAATTGTTAACACCCTTTCCTGCTTGCTGGAAAACCAAAACAAAAACTCAAGTCTACTTCAATCGAGAAGTCCATTTCTCCGTTCTGTCTTCTCTCCTGTTCCGCATTCGTAAGTCTGTATCATAGCCGTTATTAGAAATTAGGAAGAAAAACGTCCTCCTTGTGATGAAATGTCCGGTTCTGTTTCCCTGGCCAGGGTCCTGGGCCTGTCAAGGAGCAGCTGAATGGAGCAGGCCCCACATGGGGACCACCGCCCTGCCCCAGGCGGTCACTCACCCTTTCTGGGCCTCTGTGTCCACATTTGCCAAGTGTGAGGCGCGGCCCGGTGAAAACATCGGAATCAGATCTGTGCAGCGCTTCACAGTGAAAGCACATCCCACCCCCATATGTTAGGATTCGTGGCCATTCGTGGACTGAAAAACCGAAGCTTGCAGTGGCCACGCTGCTTTCCCAAATCTCACGGCGGTGAGCAAAGTCGCCCCAGGGCCCAGACGGTGGTTTGTCGTGCTACCACATTCACCTCTGGAATCCCCGTGATTCTCCCGCCGGCAGGTGGCACCAGTTCCAAAGGCCTGTGTTAACTGGGGCAGATCTCGAGCCCCTGTGCATCCTATCTTCCCCGTCCCTGAAGCAGCGCTGGAGGGCTCCATCTTCCGCCGTGTCGTTTGAGGGAAGGAGAGAAGGCCCGCAAGGCCTTTGGAACCACACGTCCCACTCAGCAAGTGCTCATAGGTCCCCACTGATTTGGGGTCTGAGCTGCATAAGCGATTTTCTGGGCCTGGCCATTTCTGTTGGGATTCTGACCACAGATGAAGGCCCGTCACCCACCAATCTCACCTGCTAGGTCGAGCATGAGTCTCCCATACAGAAATCTTTACAGTACAGTGGGCAGGGCTATAACACGTACAGACAGGGCTTCAGGCCCCACGGCAGAAGGAGTGGCTAACTCTGCCTGGCACCAGGAGAGGCCTTATAGAAGAGGGACATTTGAGGTGTGTCTTGAGGGATGAGTAGGAGTTTGGCAGGAGGATAAGGTGGGAAGGCTCCATGGAGCCACGGGCTCCATGAACACAACAGGACGTGCAATGTGGTCCCATGTGCCCAGGGATGGTGACTCTGAGGGCGGGCAGGGAAAGGAGGAAGGTGATGCTGAGTGAAGGGCCCCCACCCATCCAGCAGAAGAGTTTGGAGGCCATGGAAGCCCCTGAGTGCCATGGACAGATGTGTATATTGAAAAGGCCTCCCTGGCTACAGGGTAGAGACTGGAGGAAGGGGGTCCAGGTCAGAGGTGACCGCAATAATTGGCAGATGAAGCCTGAATCAAGAATGTCCCCGTGAGGATGGAGCAAAAGGCAGCAGAATCTCGGGAGCTGCAGGCCGGCTCTGACGGGTGAGGGACCAGAACCAGGACTCCTCACACTTGGCAGCGCCAGGAGCCTTCTGGCTAAATGCACGGAGCCATGGGGGGCAGGGGGCAGGAGCTGCCCACCGTCTCCAGAATCAGCAGTGGAGCACTGGCAACTCCAGCCCCAGGGACGGCATAAGCTGTGAGCTGAGATGGGTGAAAGAGACAGGGCCTCAGCCTGGGACCAATTTCGAAACGAATAACTCAGTTGGACTGTTTGGAATTAATCCCAGAGCACCACATATTCATATGCTTTCTTGCACTCTCTGAGTTCAAAAACACCTTTGATTGTAAAAATGTAATTAGTTAAATGATTCATCTGTAATATCCCAAATGCATCTGTTTTTAGATTTCAACATCCTACATCTCGTTTTCATCTGACCCCTGCAGTGCTGCTCCCCAGCTCCCCAGATTCTGGGTGGAGCAGGGACGGGATGAAATCAGATTTCCTGAGCCCCCCAACGGCCCCCAGATTGGAACCTCAGGGAGACACAGCCGGGCCCGAGGGAAAGGACCACATGCTGGCCTTTCCTCCCCAGGGTCCGTTGCAAGCCCGGGGCAGACAATTCTTGACTCAGGCCCCTTGCCTTTGTCCCATGCCTTGTCCCCAACATCCTCTCGAGTGACACATGTAGGGCAGCCAAGACAGGAGGCCTGATTTGCGGCTCCTGCCCTTGGTTCCCAGAGGCCTCACTCACCCTTTGCAGCCTTTTGCATCTTTCTGGCAGTGGCCGGGGAGCCCCCAGCCCCGGATTTCAGCTTCTGAGACACCTCCTCCCAAGTCCAGCTCTGGGAGAACACTTAGCAGGGACAGCACTGCGGGAGGCCAGCAGGTGTGGGATGTTTGTCTTGGCCGTTGCAGGTGTGCCTGTGATGACATCTTTGCAGGGTGGTGCCCTCCAGGCTGGTTGCTGGCTGAACCTCTTCTCACTTCCCCAGGCAGCAAAGCACCCTCCAGCATCCCCATCACGCTGTGTGGAAGAGTGTGCTCACAGACCTGCAGCAGGTCATTGAGGCAAACTCAGGTCTACTAGGTACATAGACTTGAGAGAAAGCAGGTATTTGGTCATGAAGCTGGTCCACCCAGCTTCTCCTGAAATCAGGATGTGGCCCCGTGTCCTGCCCGTGCAGTGGAGAGAGAGTGAGCTTTGGGGCTCCATAGACTTTGTGGCCTCAGGCACATCCCTAACCCCTCTTCAGCAGTTGGGGGAGCCAGGGAGATGTCACCACCGGAGTCCTAGCGCTGGGCACACAGGCTGCATTCAGTGACAGTTCCTGCCACTGTGATGGTCACCGACCCCAGCAAGGGGAGCCCTGGAGGCTGAAGGAGCCCCTCTTGGGCCAGTGTCCCCAGTGCCCAGCATCCTGGCCAACCTCCCAGGCTGTGGCCCAAGAGCAGGTGTCAGCAGGTGCCCAGAGCAGCATTTGACAGGTCAAGAGCGCCCTCTGGTGCTCCCAGGCCCAGGTCGGGAGCCAGTGGGAAACTGGACATTCATTCATAGAGGGATCCACTTGGCAGTTGGCTCATTCAACAAATTTTCATTGTGTTCTCACAATAGATGAGGGACTTGGTTTGGCATTTGGAATACAATAGCAAGAAATACATCCAGGGGTCCCTACCCCCTAGAAAGATGTGGTTAAGTGGGAGAGAGAATCAAAATTCATGGGAATTCCAACTTCCTCAGGCTGCTGTGAGCGCCTGTAACCCTGGCCTGGCCTGGTGGGGATCAGGTGTGCCTCCCCGAGGAAAGGGGTGTAAGCTGAGGTCAGAAGGCTAAGTGGGTGCTGACAAGTGGGGAGCTGCAGGGCAAATGTCCAGACAGAAGAGGCAGAGAGAGGGTGCACCCAAGACAGGCCAGGCTGGTAAGGGAACAGGAGAGTAGGGATGGGGGCCAACAAGCCAATGACCTTGGAGTACCCAGCCTCGCTGAGCCAGTTGCTCCTCCCAGGGGCCACAAGATGGAGGGAATTTGCAGTGGTGTCCAACCTCTGAAGGGCCGGATTTAAAAACTGTGCAGATCTATCGAACTACCCAGGAAGCAGTGAGTTCCCCATCAATGGAGGTGTGCAAGCCAGGGCTGCACAAGCACTTGTCAGGAAGGGTATCTAAGGAAAGATTGGCCCCGGTGGGTCATCTCCCATACAAAAGGGGGTCTTTGCACCAATGGGGCCTTCTTTTTAGGGCTACTCAGTCCCAAACTCAATGGGAGGGCAGCAGCCCAGCTTGAGGGCCCTGGGGTGGGAGCACTTCAAAGATTCACAGACATCCCTCAGAGCCAGGCCTGTGGTGGGCAGTGGAGCCTCGGGGACAGTCACTGTGGGGAGGGGAGGTGGCGGGAAGACAGAGCAGTGGGTAATGCCAGGTCTCAGGGGCACCTTCTGAGCCATGCTGTCCCGAGCAGGCTGCCTCCCTTTAGACCATCTCCATCATGTAGACATCTCCATCAAGCCACACTGGGACTATCACCCTTCTGCTCAGCTGCTGCTCCGTCCTGCTGGATCTCCACCCTAGCAGAGGCTGCCACCGAAATGGGTGCCCCGGCCTGTCTGCTCCTTCTAGTGCCTTCCACCAGACCAGCCCCATGTGCCTGAGCCGGAGATACCGGGCCAGAGGTGGCCCTCAGACAAACACAGCCCAACTCACTGACCCATCTTCCATCCTCCTGTGTCCAGTGGGAGTCAGCCTCATCCCCCCCAGGCACCCAGGAGCAATTTTTCCTGATGCCTGACAGGGTAATCATGTAACTGGCAAGTGGGTCATTTAAGTGGGGATTTGGGGATCAGTTCAAAGGCATAGCAGCACGTCTTCTGTCCACGATGTAGAATGTGGACATACGTGTAATTGCTTCCAGCACACGTGGGATATTCACTGAGCGTGCCCTCTCCCCAAAATAGGAGCCAGCTGGCTCCTGGCCTCACAGAATTATAGAGCTGAAAGGGACCTGGAGATTCTCTAGGCTGAGGGCTGCAAACCCAGACGCCCCTGCAGGGCTGGCAGCTCACCTCAATGGGGCAGTGGGCCAGGTGTGAGGCAGTAGGGAGGGGTGGAGCCTGTGGCCCTGGGATGGTACCCAGCTAAAGGAGCACTTGACCCAGCAGGTATTGCCAGGCATGTGGGCCCCGGGTGAGAGATCTTCCAACTTTTCAAGAAAAGTCCAAACTCTGGATGTTTATGTGAAATATCACAGTTTTTAAATGTTGCAACTAATTCTGTCAGTTTTGGTCTTTTTTAACTGCACAGACCAAACCAAACCTGGCTCCAGGCCAGCCCTGTCCAGGCCCAACTCTTCACTGTACAGACGAGGAGCGGGGGCACTGCAGCAGGGGCAGGCCAAGGAACAGGTAAGGGGCAGGGCCCTGACCTCGGCAGGCCCCAGGGACCTCGTCAGGCTAAAGCCCCTGCAGCTTACTGTGAGCTGGGATACAATAGGCAACAGCAGAGCCCACCCTACAGAGCGCCCCAGATCCCGGGAGGGGCTCCCCAGGAGGAACTGTGTGCCTCCTCCAAGGCACGAGCTGCAGCCAGGCTGGACCTGAGAAGTGAGGGTCCTTTCTTCCCTCTCCCTAGGGCAGGAGTTCGAGTCTGGAAAATTGCTGAGCGTGGACAGTCTTGCTGTGGCCCACGTGTGTGCAAACAGCCTGGCCTGAGAAATCAGAACCACATGGTGCTGACCTTCCCCGAGGGGCTGCCCACCCAGCCCCTTGCCCACTGGACAGCCCTAATGAGGGAGCCTTCACAGGAATGCACACGTCCCAGCCAGAACCCCAGGCCCCAACAACCTTGTAATTTGATGAATTGTCAACATCTGGGCTGTAATTACTGGGCCCTGGACTGATAATCCCGGTAAGCCCCCTCATCCAGGGGCCCCGTCCCAGTGCATTGTGAGTGCTCCGTTCCCCGACGGGAGCCATCAGCATTAATTACAACCAGAAAGCAAGTCAGTCACCCAGCTCCAGCCAGTCTGAGCATTTATTCCTGTCTGCATCTAAACATGGCTAGTTTATTACTTTCGTTCAGTTCAACAGACGTTCTGCTGATTGGGAGGCCTGCGCCGCAGCCGACAGGATCCCTCCGAGGCCTCATTCGATGATGAATTTTGAGAAGCTCCAGCAAAGGAGCCAGCCTGCTCCACGTCCAAAACTTATTTCCCCAAGAAACCCCCCCTCTTTTGCCACACTTGTTAATTTTTCTCAAAAGATGGCTCTGTGGAGCCCTGCTTAGGAAATACTCAACGGGATGTGGGAGGGGTGAGCAGACCCATGAAGGTAGGAGAGGTCAGCAGTGGCACAGCCCGGCGTGCCACTGCAGGCCACTCAGAAGGCCACACCAAGCTCACTCCCCAGCGCTGCCCTCCCCTGGGCCAATGCAGACCCCAATTCTGTGTCAGCCTGCCTGTAGGGGCTCGTGTCTTGGGTTGGTCTGGGAGAGGAGGAGACAAAGGAGACTGACCTGGGACGCATCTTGCACTTGTCATTTGAGAGGAGAGGGCAAGACCTCCATTTTACAGGTGAGGAAACTGAACCTCTGGGATTCTCAGGTCTTTGAGCAAGGCCTGGGGTTGAGCCGGCCCAGGGCTGAGCCAGCACTGGGGACTCTGGCCGCCTGGCCTGCTTCTCATGTGCAGCCCATGGCTTTGTCTGCTTCTCGCCCATCCGGAAACGTTCTGGAGCTCAGCTGATCTCCACAGGGAAAGAGTGATTGAAAGCAGAACCCAGGCTTGTAAACAGCTGTGGGGTTTCATGGAGGGCAGAAGGCGTTGAAAACCTCTGCTGAATACCACAGCTTTGATCATGCGGGGGTGGGGGACTGAGCCCCGCAGGCACAGTGCTATGGCCTCTGACCCTCAGGATCACCCACCCTGTAGAAGCTGAGGCCCCGAGGGGAGACTCGAGCCCAGGCAAGGCCCAAGCCCTGCCTTCGCTCCGGGGCTGCCTGAGCACTGTTGCTTCCCACTCCTCCTGTGGGAGAGTCAGGGAGAAGAGCGGGGCCAGCTGGTGGTGGGCACCCCATGGTCTGGGGCAGAGGAGGGCTGCCTTGATGGAACAGGCCCCCGCCACCAAGGGCGCGTCTCCACCCGGGCTGGGGCTCTGTTCTTCCAGACTGCCCGGCTTCCCAGAACGGCCCCGTTCTGCTCAGAACCACCTTGGGTTCGTTGGCTGGGACACTCAGCCTGGACTCTGCCCACACTTGGTCCAGCCTGACCATGGCCCCACCCCGTGTTTGTTCTTGGCTCCCTTCAGACAAGCCCCTGGCCTTCCCCGGGGTGTTTCTCCTCCTTGCAGTGCACCCCAGAGCCAGGCTCAGGCCTCCCTCCAGCCCATGGAAACACCTGGTTCATAGATGGGCCCCACAGCCTCCTACCACAGTTGCTTTGACTCAGCCAGGCCCTGAGACAAGGGATCCGGTGAGGCTGGGAATGTTGCCCTCCTGGAAACCCACAAGCAGAATGATGGCTCAGACATCTCTTGTGAGAGAGAAACTATTTCACAGGGTGTAACACAGTGTTTCTCAAACTTACTTGACTGTGGAATCCCCTTCCTCAGGCAAGCCTATTACTCTGCAGTACAGTGTTCTGTGGGACACCAGTTTGAGAAAGGCATTATGTAGAGTAACTTTGGGCAGGGCCTGTCCTCTAGGTTCACAGCCCAGGGACCAGCCTCCCCCAGGACAAGAGGAGTCAGAATCATGCCCTCCAGCCGGGCTGTTTCCTTCCTCTGCCCCACTCCCCTCTGTCTCCTCAGTGACACCCAGCAATCACTGGTCACCCAGCAGCCTCTCCAAGGGTCAGCTGTTGCCCCAGACAGAGGATTCAGGGGCCTAGGTGTCATCAGAGAGGAGCCCAGAGCCACCTCCACAGACTGAGGCCACGGCTGTGGGCAGGCTGCATCCCCAAGGCTGGCGTGCCCTCTGTTCTGTATGTAAGCACACACAGTGTTTCTGTGTTGGCCGCGGGATGCTGCTTGGCATCAGGTCCCACCACGCACGGCTCCCTTCCTGGGTTCCCCGGGAATTGGAGGTGACTTTCCCTTAGCCCCGCGGTGGGTGTTTCCAAGAACACTCATACTGCACCCTCTGCCTTTATCTGGAAACTACAGATTTCATTCACTTTTTTACAACTCCAAGTCCTGGGATCTGAGAGCTCTGTGATTCCAAATATAGACAGGGCCCTAGGTGGGAAGCTTGGTTTTCTGCCACTTATGGGGCTTCTCATACACCAGAAAGAGGCCTCGGGGACCAAGGCTGCACCATCAATAACCCCGTCAATGTACCAGGGACAGTCTTGGAGTTGGCAGAGGACAGCATCCGCCTGGGAGACAGGAGGCCCACGGTCACTCTCAGGACGGGTCCGGCCGAGGTCCGGCCATCAGAACTCTTCCAGAGACTCTGGTGGGACTGAGATTCCCCCTGTGGTGTTGAAGCCAAGGGCACATCCTGGGATCCCTTCTGCAGCGGACACTTCTAGAAAAGCAGGACAGCAACGGCTCTGCATGCTTCACATCGACCCAGCAGACGCCCCAGAGCTGGGCCTGGGGACCCAGCGATGCACCAGAGGCAGCCCCAGCCCTGGAAGAGGCCAGACCAGAACACACACTCAGTGCCTAGGCCTGGGATGGGGGCTTTGGGCTCCAGAGCAGGACGTCATCCTTCAGGAGTGAGGCTCCCCAGAGGGGCTCAAGTAGGAGGGCAGAGTAGTTATATTTGCCTTCTAGAAAGTTCTCCAGGGCACTGTGTGGGACAGACTACAGGTCTTAGTCCAGGGAAGAGCCATGGGGATGATGCCCGGGGTCTCACGTGAGTGTTGGGCTGCCCAGAGTGAGGAGGGCAGGGCCAGGAGCCAGTCTCCTGCAACCTGAGGCAGATGGACCCACAGGTGTATACTGTTCAGCCCATCCAGGGCTTTAAAAGTAAGAAAGGCAGGGGCTCTGTGTTTGAGCTTCTGTAGGCAGGGACTGCTTCCTGAAGGACCACACAGAAGCTGGTGCCAGCACTGCCCCGGGAGGGGTGCCGGGGAGGTGGGGGGGGAGGCTCACGTTGTCCTGTCCCTTCTCCTGTTTACACCTTTCACTCAGTGCACAGAGACCCTTCCAGCAGAACCTGCACACACAGGTCAGCAAGGCGGGAAGGCCCCTCTCCCTGTTCTAGATGCCGAGGCCCAGGGTCACGAGGTGGCACATGGGAAAGCCAGGATTTGATCCCAAGTGTGTCTGGATCCAGAGCCTGCCCCCTCCAATGGCTCCACGTGCCTCCTGGAGCTCAGCCACAGGACGTTCCTCTAGAATAATAGGGACACGGCTCTGTGGCAGACAGGCTGGGTGGATGCTGCTTCTCTCTGGGGAAGCTCCCAGAAGAGGGGCCATTTAAGCTGGGCCTTGAAGAATGACTGGGAGTTCTCCAGGTGGAGGAAGGACACTGTGCAGTGGATGGAGATGAGAAAGCACAGCTTGGGTCCAGGAAACAGCATGATGGATGACAGTGCATGGGGCCTCAGGGGCCCCAGATATACCCGTGAGAACACTAGAACAGCTCTTTCCCGCTCCCTAGGGTTGTCAGGAGCCCCCAGGTGCTGCAGAGTTTAAGAGAAAACTGGAGTGAAGCCAGGGCAGGAACAGCCGTGCTGGGGAGACCAGGTGATGAGGGTGCTGGGGCTCAGAGGGGTTGACTGGCTTTCCCAGGGTCACACAGCAAGTGTGTCTGTCTGATCCAGTGCTCTCTCTGGCAGAGGGTCAGAGTGAAAGAGAGTCCAGAGAGCCCTGCCAGGGGAGGGTCTGCTCAGTGGGAGAGACAGACGGGCCAGGAATCCCCGTACTGTGAGGCTCCACCTCAGGTCCCCCAGGATGGCCATCTGTCACCCCTGTTGCCCGTACTGCAGGAGAGGGAACACTGCATGAAGAGTAGGGCCTGTTTCAGCCCATGGACGGTCCCACTGGCTCGGCTTCCTCATCTACGGGGGTGCCCCGGCACCTTCCTCCTGGGGCTGCAGTGCGGGCAGACGCCTTGAGGGTCTGGCAGCGCTCAGTGGAGTCCAAAGTGATGAACACGTGCGGACGTGCCCCGGAGAGTCTCCCCATCTGTGGTCCTAAGGGGCAGGATGCCCGCTTCCCTGGGACCTGGCCCTGCTCTGTGTCCCAGCCTTTATTGGGGGTCGCCTTCACTTCACGTGGTCCAGGCCCTGAGGCTGGTACTTGTCCCCAGCTGCTGCCAGTGACTTAGCTGTGAGGCGCACTGTGTCCTCCCTTTCAACATAAGAAGAAGAGAGAGCTTTGTTTAGTTCTAAGCTGCACCATAGACTCTTTGGCATTTTGGTCTGCATCATGGTGTCTTTTAGTCCGTGCAGATTAACAGAGGGGTGAAGCTTGCGCTGCATTTGGGCTCAGTTCAGCGGGACACACGGGTGCGCACAGGCCCTGGGTGCAGAGTCTTCAGTGGCAGCCATGCCGGACGAGGTGGCTGGGGGCCCGTCGATAGGCGAGGTCCGGTGGGCAGTGGGGTGGAGCAGGGAAGATTTGAACAGAGGCAGACTAGAGGGGAGAGAATGGCCAGAAGCCAGGCAAGGCCGCTGTGCGGGCTTGCGTGCAGAAAGGAGGTGGAAATGACCACCGTCCTGGGCTCCAGCCCAGCCTGGTACCGGCTGCCCGGCCGTGGGCCAGGTCTGCCCTCGCTGGGCCTCAGTTCCCTCCTCTGTCGGACAAGGATGGTAACACCTGCCTTACACGGTTGCTGTGGTGGTTCAGACTGAGTGGGGGCCACGAAGAGCTCCCAGAAGAGACCGAGGATGGGACTGGGCCCCGCGTGTGTTATTGCAGCTGAGAGGGCTGGGCCTGGGTGAAGGGTCCCGGGTAGAGATGCAGAGGGGGGAGTGGTCCTGAGGAGGCCTTGCAAGGCCGGAGCATGGGCATGAAGAAGGAGCAGGACCCAATTGTAGTGGACTGCTGAAGGGAGGAGGCCTCGGGCATGTGGATCCAGGGGTCAGGACAGCCAGGAGCCCACAAGAGGAGATGGGCCAGCTAGGGCAGTTCCTGGTGAGCCTCAGGTGACAGGGACGGGACTGCGCCTGTGACTGAGGCTGAGGCCCTGACCAGGAGCCTCCAGGGCCTGGACCCTAAGACTTTGGAATGGCCCCGCTCCTCATCTCCTGGGACCCCAGCTGCCCCCAGGCCATCACCCTAGTTTTCAGACCCTCAGCAGACCCTGGGGCTGGTGGCCAGAAGCACTTAAGAGATCAATTTTCAGGATTTTCCTGGTTTCCTGCCCGGAGCGAGGCCCTGGTGCGAGCGCACAGTGGAGTGGCCACTCTCTCAGCCTCTGGGGAGTTGGCACGTTGGCTCTATCCGCTCAGGGCAGCCTGGAGGTTGAGCCAGGAAACCGGCGGTTTACTGCTGGACCCGACAGGCGGGGTCACCAATTCCCCGACTGTGTCCAGGCCCAAGGAAGGAGAGACCAGCTTCCCGGAGCCAGAGATTTTCTCGGAGGATGAGTGGCTCTCACCAGGTGGAGGAGGCAGGGAAGGGCATTGCAAGCAGTGGGAACTGCCCAAGCAAAGGCATGAAGATGGGAAAGAAGCAGAGAGTGCCGGGGGCAGGAACAGGGACACAGGACGACTGAAAGGCAAAGGCTGGCCCTGGCCACAGAGGACGCTGGGCCAGGGAGTGCTGCCTCAGCTGTGGAACCACGGGAGTGACAGGGACAAACCCGTGTGAGGCTGTGAGAGACCGGAGATCGGGTGTCGATGCCGAGACTGGAGCTGCCCCTCTGCTCGAGGGCCCCTGCACACTCCCTCCTCCTGCCTTTGCTGGGCTGTTCTCTCTGCCCACGGTGTCCTCGCCCCACACACGCTGGCTCTGTCCAAATCCCCAGATGCTACTTTCTCAAGGTGGTGCTCCCTGATCGTTTCCAGTCCCCCCAAAGCCAGATGTGCTCTCTCCCCGCTCAGACCCACCCCTCAGTGCCCACGTTGGCGTTGTGTGATACATATTTGCACACAGCTCATCTTTGCTGCCGCCTTTCCTTGGTTTGACTCAGCACACATTTACTGGCACGTGCTCCACGCCAGGCCTCATCAGAGACTGGAGCACAGGGGTCAGACCCTTCTCCTGGATCCACTGGAAGACTTGTGTAGACCACATCTTAACAATACATTGTGTCATGTGCAACAGCTAGAATATGTGCTGGGCACAAGGCCAAGTGGCCTAACTCTGGGAAGTGGAGAGGCCTGGAGGGCTTCATGGAAGAGGAGGTAACTGAGCTGGAGATGCACAAAGGCAGGAAGAATGTGCCAGGCAGACAGGCAGTGCATGCAAAGGCTCAGGAGAGTGGAGCTGCCTAGAACATTTGCTGGGGTCAAGGGTGAAGGGTGAAGCATGGGTGTGTGGGGATGAGGGGACAGTGACAGGGAGGAGGACAGCGGTTGGCAGAGACCGGATGGTCTCAGTCTGCGGCACCCCAGTGGGCTTCCTCTACACTCCCACGCAGAGGTGGAGCTCAGCGAGGCTTTGTTGAGTGGGTGGGTGGGTGCACAGGTGAGGGGGCCTGGTGGGGGCTGCTGTGCAGTGGTCACTAGCCCTCTGCATACACCACAGAGCCCCAGGTCCCCCAATGCCCCAGCTCACAGGACCCACCCTTGTGTTGCTTGCCTTCTCTAAGCCTTGACCTTTGCCTGCAAAGGCCACAGCAGTGCAGGACTCTTCAGTTACGTCCAGTTATGTCCCTTCCCGCTGCTCTAACAAAGCACCAGAGTCTGGGTGGCTCATAGACAAGAGAAGTCTATTTCTCACAGTTCAGAGGCTGCGAGTCCAAGACCAGGACACCGGTGTGGTCGCGTTCTGGGGAGAGCCCTCTCCCGGCTTGTGGGCTGCTGACTTCTCGCTGTGTCCTCACATGGTGGGGAAGAACTAGAGAGCTCTCTAGGGTCTTTTATAAGGGCACTAATCCCACTCATGGGGGCTCCACCCTCATGACCTAATCACTCCCAAAGGCCTCCCTGCTAATACCATCATTTTGGGGGTTAGGTTTCAACATGTGAATCTGGGGCGACACAGTCAGTAATAACAAGTTACAACTGACAAAGGCAGTTCAAGCTGGCTTAAGAGCAAACAAAAGTACTGGCTGGCAGCTGGAAGTCCACAGGGTATTTTCAGCTTCAGGCCCTTCACCCACTTTCTCTGTCTCTCAGCTCTGCCTTCCTCTCTGTTGGCTCTTTCTCAAGCCCCATGGTGCCCCAGGAGCTCCAGGCTTAGTCCCATCAGGAGAAAAGAGCCCGCTTTCCCCGAAAGCGCTACCATTCAAAGTGCCAGGCGTGACGCTCAGCCCCAAACCAGTTACCCTGCTGAGGGAATGCAGTCACACACCCAAGCCCCATGGGGTGGATGGGGGTGGTTTTGGAGAAGAAGTGGGGCTCTGCTGTCAGAGGAAGGGATTCTGGGCAACGTCCCCACCCAGAGGCCGTGTGAATATACCCGGAGCCTGGGCTCAGGACAGGCTCTGGTCTCCTGTCACTCGATAGTGCCTCTGGGTCGTAAAACATCGAGGAATGCCTTTCCCATGTGTAACCTCTGCTCTCTCTCTCTCTCTTGTCTTCCAGGGGCCACTGGGTCTGGATGGCAAGCCTGTAAGTGATGACAGGGCTGTTCTAGGTGGTCCTGGGATGGGGCTGCCCCAAGGTATGGGAGTGACCGTAGGGCACCAAAGGGAAGGGCCATTGAGAACCTGGCTCAGGGCAGAGAGAAGCCATTTGGGTATCAAACTTGAGTTCAAATCCAGCTCCAACACCTGCTGACTGTGCGACCTTGGGGAGGCTTCTTCACCTCCCGAGCCTGAGGCTCCTCTCTGTCAAACAGGCACATTAATCCTCCCCACAGGGATTCTGGGGATGTGGAGAACTGTCGATAGCCCCATCCTTGGCATCTAGTCAGTCTTCAAAACACACAAGTCCCTCCCAGCAGGCCCCAGGCATGGAGCATCTCCCCATACAGTCTCAAGACTTAGATGGTGGTCATCAGGCTGAGGGGTTCTCAACAGCTGAGCCAGGAGCCTGTGGTCCACAGGCATCCTCAGCAGAATGAATAAGATCACAGACAGACAGCATAATAAAATAAATAATTGGATGTGGGTGGGTGGGTGGGTGGGTGGATGGATGGATGGAAGGAAGGAAGGACAGATGGGTGGATGGACGGACGGATGGATGGATGATGGATAGATGGGTGGAAAGAAAGAAGGACGGATGAATGGATTGATGAACAGATGGACGGATGGGTGAATAGATGAATAGATGGATGGATGGATGGATGGATGGATGGATGGATGGATGGGTGGAAGAAAAGTCAAATGAAGTAATGAATCAATGATTGTACAGACAGTTGGATACGTGGAAGAGTAGGTGAGTTAGTGGGTGGGTAAATGCACGATAGTTGAACAGACAAGTGAGTGAAGAAATGAATGACCTAACAAATGATTGAAGAGTTGACTGGTGCATTATTGAAGGATGGAGGAAAGAACTGACTGCCTGGATGGACAAGTTGAATGAATGAACAAGTGAATCCATTACTGGCTGAAGGGAGAATGGATGGTTTGGGGAGGGATGAAGGCAGTGAGCAGGTCAGTCCCTGACCAAGAATATCGGCCACAAGCTGGCCCGCCACAGCCTGGCCCCCACCTTGGGGACTCTGAGCCCCACAGTCAGTGCCCTCTGGCCTGACCTTCTTCCCTAGAAGGCCCGGTAAGGTGGCAGGATTGAAAAAGACACGTTTCCCTGCAGCCAGAGAGTGATGGCAGCCACCACCCCCACATTCACGCACGCCTGACTCTGAGAGCAGTGGCCTCCTCACCAACACCTGGCCACAGCAGGTGCTGAGCAGGGAGGGCTCTGCTCTCTGGGGGGCGTGGCTAGCACATATGGCCCTGTCCCTGCTGAGAGGATGCCAGGGCCCTCACTGGTGACCCCCGAGTCCCCCATCTCCCTCATGTTAGGACTGAGGTGTGGAGACTCCTTGGGGCCAGCACAGGCAACCCTTATTAAGAGCTGACAGGCTTGTGTGTTTTACCACTTGACCACCCATAGCTCTGCTCGGCATCACCAGCCATTCTGTCCTCAAAGCCTTAGGGAAGCAGGAAGCAGGGCTAGCCTTGTCCTTCTCACTCACACCTGTTCTTTCTCCACCTTCCTTCTCCAGGGACTTCCAGGCCCCAAGGGAGAAAAGGTAAGTGATGCTAGAGGCTGTCCAGATGCAGTAGGCTGATGAAGGATGCCAGAAACCTGCCGCCAAACCCCAGTTCCAGAGCGTGACCTTGGGCATGTCATACCCCTCCTAGAGCCTCAGTTTCCCCATCTGTAAAGTGCGGCTAGTAGTTCCTACCTCCTAAAATGGTTACGAGGCTTACATTTGACAATTTAAAGTACACGGAGGGTTAAATCTGAGTTCTCCTGGCACCGGAGCATGACAAAACTCAAAGCCCAGTCTGCTCAGAATGACAAGTTTCCACAGTAACTAACCATGAAATGGGGGAGCCAGGAGAGCCTGGGGCATTGAACAATGACTGTTGATGGCATTCTTTGTGGGAAGGATGCCCCCCCAGGAAAACAGGTGACAGAGAGCTGCTCCTGGAATCTTTGCAACCCTTTGTGAGAAGGGCTTCCCTGGTGTTTGGCACTAAATGTCACAGCCACACCCCTGGAGGGCTGGGACCTCCAGGTGCCTCAGAAGGGAGCAGGGGAGGGACCAGAGCAGACCTGGGTGTGGTGGGATGTGGGCGCTTCCAGGGTAGGGCTGGGTGTAGCTGGGCCACGTCCACTCCTGACACCTGCTGTGGTGTGGCCCACTTAAGGAAGGGCGGCCACAGTTCCAGTCCACCATCAGGGCTGAGCAAGGCACGAGATCTGGTGTTCAGAGCCTCAAGGTTGCATTCTGGCTCCACCACCAACTGTGTGGCCTTCCACAAATTGCCTGGCTCTTTGGGCCTCAGCTTCTCCATCTGTAAATTAAAACCAACCTCACAGAGCCATGCGGAAGACACACGAGGTCACAGTCTGCATCCTTTGTAGATAATGAGACACTCGTGCACTTGGCAGGTGCACTGATTACCTTCCTGATGGTTCTGGCTGATGCCACTGAGTCGTAGAAATGATTAAGGCAGGGGCTTTGAAACCAGAGAGAAATTGGTGTCTTGGCATCCATCGTTGCGTAATGCACTGCCCCAAAACTTGGTGACTTAAAACAATCAATTATTGTCCCTCATTGTTCCAAGGTTCAGGGATTCCGAGAAGACACAGTGGGAGCAGCTCGTCTCTGCTCCACCATGTCTGGGGGCTGGCAATAGATAACAGACCACCTGGTTCCAAGCCCTGGATCTGCTAGCTGTCTGACTTTGGGCAGGTTACTTAGCCTCTCTGTGCCTCAGTTTCCTCACTGGAAATGGAGATAAAAATAGAGCCTGCATGTTATATTTGTTAGAAGGAAGTGAGACCATGTTTGTGAAGCACTGAGCACAGAGTAAATGCTCAATACATGTGAAGAGGTAGTAAAAGTTGTGGTGATGTATCTGCCTATTTTTTCCTAGGGTGCACCAGGAGACTTTGGCCCCCGGGTAAGAAGTGAGCAAGACCCCCTCACCCACGCCACAGGGCTTGTTTTATGTTATAGTGAGCATATCTAGTGTTTCTGCTGGGTCCCTACAGCTTATCACAGAAAGAGGTGGGTGAGCAGCTGTCCCGCTGCATGTTTTCACTTAAAAGGCTGCAGGGTGGAAGCCCCTGCACAGACGGGGAGTCTCTGGCAGATGTCCCTGGGATGTTTTTCACCGTGGATGGGCAGACAGTGGGGCTAGCACTGGTCCCAGATCAGAGACTGACCTTCTCGAGGGCAGGTGGCTCCCCACGAAGAGGGAAGGCTGTGGGGTCAGTGGCCCTGAGCTCAGACTCAGCTCTGCCACTTGCCTGCCAAGTGACCTAAGCAAATTACTTTCCCCTCTGAGACTCAGTTTCTCCCACTGTGAGTGGGGGCGACAGCCCCTACCCCAGGCCGCTGTGGTGAAGGCTCATTGCAATCATAAAAGTGGGTACCCAGCACCCAGTGTGGGGCCAGTAGATCAGAGTGTCTGCCCAGCCCACCCCTGGCCCTCAGTGCCTCCTGGGCCCAGGGACTCAGAAGTGCCTTGTGCCCAACCTGGGGTCTCTTCAACGGAGGCTGAAGCAGAGTGGAGACCCCAGCTGGGGTGGGCCTCACAAAGCGGGTCCCAGCCCGAGGGTCACTTAAGCGACCCTAGACACGTGGCCTTGCCATTTCCTCCACAGCCCAGGCAGGAAGTAGTGGAGGCCTGACCACGGAGGCTGAGAGGTGGGCATCAGCTGCCCAAAGAAGGCAAGAGAGTGGTGTGCTCCTGGTTGTTTGTAAGAAGGTCGTGAGGTAGAAATTGCAGCCAGTGGGCCCATCACATAGGGCGAGCTTCTGCAAACGCTGGAGGCGGGAATGGAGCGGAGAGTGAGAGAGGGGAGGGCACTACATATGGGGAGTGTAAAGGGAAGGGGGCTGCAGCACGGAGAGTGTGGCCTGGGTCCCGGTCCTGCTCTGCAGCCTCGTGGCTCTGAGCCCCGTCTGTGAAGGGAGGCCAGCTGGGCCCACATCACAGGGCGGGCAGGAATGTGAGCAGGGAGCCAGGAAGGGGGCTGGCCAGGCTGGGTACCCCCAAGACAGAGCTGATCTGTGCTGGGCCTTTGATGGGAGGGTGATGGCAGGGCCGCACAAAGCTGGTGAGATTCCCTGAAGTCAAAGAAAGGGCGCCTGTGTTGAGTTTGGTACCTGCTGAGAAAAATCCTTTTGCGTGCTTTCTGGTGAGTATGGAAGCTGATCCTCCAAACAGAGAGGCCTGCTCCTCAACAGACTAGAACTCCCCCAGCCCAGGTGTCATAGAAGAACAGATCCCTTCCCAAGCGCCTCCCCTCTTCATGGATAAACTCCCTCTGGTCCCCATGTTCCAGCCACCTGTGAAACATCCTCCACCTCTGAAAGTTCAGTGGCTTAAAACAACAATGGGTCACTATCTCTCATGACCCCTTGGGTTGGCTGGGGTCTCTCCTGTTGCAGCAGAGGCGGCTGGGCGTGGAGTCTAAGGTGATGTCATCCTCACATGGCCACAGTTGATGGGCTGTTGGCTGGGAGCTCAGCTGGGGGGCACGCACATGCAGATCTCCCTGTGGCTCAGGCTTCTCCCCACATGGCAGTGGGGGTCCTAAAGGGGCATCCCAAGAGTCACACTCCAACAGGCAGGACGGGGGAACCGCCAGGCCAGTTAAGAGCTACACCCAGGATGGACACAGCATCACTTCCATGCATTCTATTGATCACATCAGTCACAGGGCCCACCCAGAGTCAGGGGGTGGAGAAATAGACCCCAGCTCTTGACGGGGAATGTCAAGGTCATGTTGCAGAGGAGCCTGTGGGATGGGAGCGAGCGTAGCAGCCCTCTTTGGAGAACACAGTCTGCCACTCCCAATTACCACGCTGCCTTTCTCTGGGCTGCTTTAAGTGGCTTTGCCTCCAGAAGTGACCTGTGGTTTTCTAAATCACCCTCCTGCCTTTCTGACCACAAATCCTGTTTCCTGACTAGATGGTTTTCCCACGGCTCAATCCGGGCTTTATAAGTAGAGACCATCACAGGTACAACCGCCACGTCCTCAAGGTAGCTGGCCAAGTAGCGTGTCTGGGCCTGCTGGTTTGCGAGCCTCCCTCAGCCCACCCCTGCATGTCCTGGGCTAGACCTCAGCCGTCAGATCCCTGCGCTGGCTGGCCTCAGTTCCCGAGTAACTCGGGAAGAATCTAAACACCTCTCCTAGGACCTGCTCAACTGTCTAACCCATTTTCTGCCTTAATAAGTAGAGTTCAGGCCAGTGGTTCCCAGCCTGGAGCCCTGAGCTATGAAAGGAACAGCGGAGGGTGGAGTGTCTTCAGATAATTCTGAATACGGTGTAAAATGAAGCAGGAATTACCCACCACCATCACCACCCACAGCAGGGTGGCCTAACCAAACTGTCTATACCTGGAGGTCTGTACCATCAGTCAGGACCCTGGCTGTGTCAGAATCATGAGAAGATCTGTGTGATAGACACTGAGAGCTGAGTTAATTTTTTAATTGGGAAAACTAGGGAACTGTGTCTTAGTGCCGTTGGCTCGAGAGGTGAGCTCATTCATATCATACAGTCTGTGGATGAAAACTGTCTAAAGGAGACCACCTGCCTCAGTGGCCAGAGGAGGCGCTGCCTCTCCTCGCTCTGTGACCCTGGATAAGTGATTACCCTCTCTGACCTCAGCCACTCCATCTGTAAAATGGGACAACAGCAGTGCCCTGGCCAGAGGGTCACAGAGTTGGGCGAGACAACCTCCAGGAAGTCCTCGCTCACCAGCACTGGGCACACAGCAGGGCCCCCTCCACAAGAGGCACCTACCTTTCTTGGCTACAGGAATGTTGGGAGCTGCTGGCCCCGTGAGCCGGCCGTGCCCTATTACTGTGCCCTATGCCAGGTGGATGGATACCACTGGAGCAGCAGGAAGTGCTGGTGGCACTGTGGTCTTCCCTTCTTGCAGGTGGGGCCACCAGGTGAGGGCTCTGGCTGCCTGGGGTCTGACCCGGTACTAACATTGGGTCCAAAAGTTGGGGATTTGGTGCTGCATGAGAGACTGTGTGGCTCTTTGTCAGCCTTTATTTTTAACTTTTTATTTTGAGATAATTGTAGATTCACGTGCAGTTGTCATAAATAATACCCCAGGTACCCTTCGTCCAGTTCCCCAGTGGTGACAGCTTGCATCACTGTCGTACAATCTCACAACCAGGAAATTGATACGATCCACCAGCCTTATTCAGATTTCACCCGTTTTCCACATTTGTGTGTCTGTCTAGTTCTCTGCAGTGTTATCACCCTCGTGGATTCGTGTGACCACCACACAGAGATCCCTCCTGCTGCCTTTTATAGTCACCTCCCTCCCACCCCCATCCCTAACCCTTGACAACACTAATCTGTGCTCCCTCTCTGTAATTTTGCCATTTCAAGAATGCATGTAGATCAGTCGTAGAGTATGTACCTTTTGAGACTGGGTTTTTTCACTCAGCACGATTCCCTCGAGATGCCCCCAGGTTGCTGCATGTGTCCCACTTTGCTCCTTCTGTTTACTGCTGAGCAGTGTTCCGTGACAGGGCCGTACCCCGACTGGTTAACTGTCCACCTGCTGGAGGACGTCTGGGTTGCTCACAGTTGGGGCTGTTATGAATAGAGCTGCTGTGAGCATTCTTGTACAGGTTTTGTGTGAACATTGTTTTCATTTCTCTGGGGCAAATGCCAAGAGCGCACCTCCACCACTTTTAATGAGGTGGGGTTGACCAACCAGGAAGGTCTCTCAGGAGGCCTGCGGTCCCCTCTCCAGGAGGAAGGGGGCTGGTGGACACTCATGCTTCGTCCCACACCCAGCATGTTTCCTCTCTCGCCTAAACACCATAGCCGGGCTTTAGGCACCGAGAGCTGGGGAGATGGCACATTCTTTGGAGTGTAAAAGGTCCTGTTGGCCTCTTATGCCGAGTTATAGGGACCCATCCCTTCATGTGGCCACCAAGAAGTGGCAAGAAGCCCAATAACAAAGCCCTTTCCTCTGAGCCTGCTGAGGGCTGGGAAGGGCAAGGCATCGGCCTGCCCATCTGAGGAGGCCGTTCTCTGGAGGCCATGACCCCTCCCTCTCACCCTCAGAGTCATGCCAGGCCCCATCTCTTTCAGGGAGACCAAGGGCAAGATGGAGCTGCTGGGCCTCCAGGGCCCCCTGGACCCCCTGGGGCCCGGGGCCCTCCTGGCGACACTGGGAAAGATGGCCCCAGGGGAGCACCAGGCCCAGTGGTAAGAGAGGGCATGGAGTTGGACTACCCAGGACCTGGTCCTGTACCTACCAGAACCCCAAATCCTGATCCCAGAACCAACCCCAACTCAGCCCTGTCCCCAGTCAAAACCCAGACCCAACTCTTAACCCAATCAAACCTTAAATCCACACTAACTGGGTCCCTAAACCCAGTTAAGACCTTGACCCCAAACTCATTCCCAAATCCTGATCCACACCCCCAATTCAGACTATTATCCAGACCCTAACTCTCACCCCTACGGACTCTGACCCTGCCTCCAAACCCAAGTGCCACCCCTCACTCTAACCCCAAATAGACCCATAGACCCTAACCCTGACCTTGGTTGCAGTCTCAGTCCTAATCCTGACCCCAACCCTGACCTGAGACCCATATGTGGGTACTTTCTCTGCAGATCTCTACCAACCCCTGTTCCCCGCTCTCTCTCCCTCTAATACTAACTAGTTAGGGTCAGTTGTCCTCTCATAGTGCTAACCCAAACCCTGGAGGCCACACCTCATTGTACTACTCCTCTCCTAATCCAGGGACTCCATCTGTCCTTCCCCTCCAATGTGGGGCCAGCACCTACTCGACTGGCTCATTTATTCCCTGTCATGTTGGGCACATAACTCCCTAAGCCTTAACTTTCTCATCTGTGAAGTGGATGGGGGTTTGGTGAGGATGAAATGAGGGAGTGAACTTGGGGCCCCAGCCCAGGAGATGTGGGCTCAGTGAACCATGGAGTCCCTGTATCCCCTCATTGCCCTCCTCTTTTGCCTCCTCAGGGTCCCAAAGGAGCGGCTGGGCAAGACGGTGAGACGGTCAGTATCCCGGCATTTCAGAGACCTGGGTTGGCAGCACCATGGTTGCAGGCCTGGAAGCCCCTTTCCCACACACACCCACACCAGGCTCATGCCTGCAGCTGTAGGTGTGCGCACACCCCCAACCAGCGGTGAGGAGCAGACAGGCCAGGCCCCCAGCCCCGCCTCCCTGGGGGGGAGCCTGCAGTCCACTGCACTGCTTGAGATCTGATGCAGATGCAGAAGGTGTCCAAGACGCAAGGAGTTGGGCCTAGAACAGGCAGCGCAGCCCAGTTTCTGCTCTCTGGGACTCAGTGTCACCCTTCAGAAAATGAGGATGACAAGGAAGACAGCCCAGGAGCAGCCTCCAGAGTCACGTTTAACACCTTCTCTTCTCTTGTTCCAGGGCCCAAAGGGACCCCCGGGGCCCCAGGTGAGTGCTCCTCACTCCCATTGCCCTGTCCATGGACTGGGGGCATGGGCTCCCTCACCCCTACCACCTCTCTCCGCCCGCCCCCATTGAAGCCCAGGAGGCCAAGTTAGGAGACTCAGTTCCATGACCTCGAGCAAGTTACTTTGTCTCTCTGGGCCTCAGTTCACTCATCTGTTAAATGGGGGCATGTTAAACCTTTCCTGCCCTCTCTTCGCACTGGGTTGTTAGGATCCAATAATAAAACACTCTAACTTTTAAAGCCCTCTCCAGATGTCAGCTCTCTCTTTCCTTCCCTCCTTGAGCAGCACCTGCTGGGGTGGGGAGGAAGGCTGTGGTCATCCCTAAAGGAGCCAGAGCCTGGGACTGAGCAGGAGGAAAGGGTGGGAAAGGAGCTCCATTTCATGGGCACCTGCCGCCAGCCAGGGGCTTTCAATGCGTTCTCTCTGATCTCGCAGCCACCCTCTGAGGCTGGGGGTGGCACAGCCCCACTTCCAGGCACAGTGACTTGCCCAGGGTCGTTCTGCTTGGGAGGGACCCAGTCAGGAGTGGAGTCCAAGACTGTTGCCCCACCACCCACGTGTGCCTCTCAGGGGCTCAGGGGCTCGGGGCTGCACCCAGCGTGGGTCATCAGGGCCGCTTCTACCAGAGGAGCAGGTGACCTGGTGTCCGGGCCATGCTCGGATGGCTCTGACCTCTCTCTTGTTCCCCCACTGTCTCCCCCTCAGGGTGAGCCGGGCGTTCCTGGAAAGAAGGTGAGGGGAGCCCGTGGAGGAGCTTTTGGCGGTGGTGTGGGAAGAGGCTGGAGAGAAGAGAAGGGCTGGGGCAGGCACCCTGCTCCTCAGCAGACCCGAGTCCTCACTGTGGAGGGCTGCTCCATCCTCAGTCTCTGAAGCCAGGATCTCGTTCATTCATTCACTCACTCATTCGCTCATTCTTTCCCTTCCTCAAACACATCGAATTTATTCTCACCTCAGGGCCCAGGACAGTGGTTCTCAAAGTGTGGGCCTGGGACCAGCACTATTGGCATCATTGGGGCTTTTTAGAATTGCACGTCCTGGAGCCCACCCCAGACCCACCAATCAGAGGCGCAGGGGGTGGGCTGTGCTCTGTTCAAGCAGCCCCCTGGGTGACACTGATGTGCACTCAAGTTTGGGAACCACTGACCCAGTGGTCTTCCCCCACCTCTTCCCGTGGCCCGGCCTCCTCCTCCTGCAGGTCTCAGCAAAGCTGTCCTCTGGTCTGGAAGACCGTCCCCAGCCACCTACTGAAGCACACCTCCCCCAGTCCCTCTCTATCCCGCCGTCCTCTTATATTGTCTTCCCAGCACTTCTATTCCCGGCATGCTGCTATGTATTTATCTGGATATTTCTTTGCCCTCGGCCTCCTCTGATCCATTGAGCAGGGACCTCATCTGCCTGGCCGGCCAGGGTGCTCCCAAGATACCTGCTGACTGAAGGAATGAATCCCCTCTCCTTCACCTGCCCATCCATTCCTTCTGCACACACCTGCTGTGGCGTGTTCTGAGCTGGCCCTGGGCTGGTGGGGGAGGGAAACAGGTGGATCTGACCCCATTCCTGCCCTAGCGGGCCGAGGAAGGGAGAAAGGAGCTGCCTTGACCCAGTGTGACCAGTGCTGGTGCCAGGAGTGGACTGGTGTGCTGGGGAGTGCAGAGTCGGGGTGGCCAATAGACGGCCAGAGGGCTGGGCCGGGTCTGAGGCTGCAGCCTCTGCTGTTCTCTCCTCAGGGGGATGACGGGACACCAAGCCAACCAGGGCTCCCTGGACCCCCAGGGCCCAAGGTAGGCGCATGTCCCTCCCCCGGAGCTCCCCTTGCCTCCCACCACCCACGGTTCCTATCTGCCTAGTAAAGCCCCTACTCGGCCCTTTCACATCATGTCAGCATGGGCTGGCGCCCAGGCAGGCCAGAGGGAGGCAGCAGGAAAGCCCTGGGCCCCACTCACCAACAGGCCTGGCATCTCATCCAGGCCATTTGCCTCCCCTCACACTCTCAAGTCCTCCTAGTTCCCATCTTAGGCAAGCCAGGAACTGGGTGTCGTCCTTGTTTCCCCAACCCCTTGAGACAGCCACCAAATCCTGGCCAGCCTGCCTCTAAAATGGCTCTTGAGCCCCTGAGCTGCCCCAACTATGCCAAGACCCAGCCCGGAAGGTGGTCGTGATCCTAGGTCCCCTGGGCTGGGGAGAGCCCTGAGTCCGTAGGGTCAGACCCATTCTTCAGGAACTGCTCTGGAAGCCAGCAGACCCTGGCAGCCCTCACGGCGAATGTCTCTGCTACAGGGCGAGCCAGGGAGCATGGGGCCTCGGGGAGAGAGCGGCGTGGACGGCGCCCCAGGGCCAAAGGTGACGTCACAGTGCGCTGCCTGGCTCCCGCAGGCCCCATTCAGACCAGTGCCCCCATCATAAGGAGGAGATATGGCTTCACCTCCAGTTTGCCCTTCTAAGTGGGGAGTCCTGGGAGGGCCAGGGCCCAGGAGTCTTGTTGGACTGGCCATCAGAGGCCGGCCTGGGGTGGGTGGCAGTGGGTCTGGGTGAATGACAAGGCCTCTGCCGAGGCCCAGCTGTGTGGCTAGGTCACCACGTAGCCTTGGGCTCCTGGGCTTCAGTGGCCCATCTCTATACAACAGGACACAACGGGGTCCCGCAAGCCCCCGCTCCCGGATCCCTGTTCCTGGGGTGCCAGTAGAATACATTAAGCCCTTAGGGCTCCAGCACGTGGGCCCTGCCCCTTTGTGCCCTTTGGAGAGGAGGGGACTGGAGAGGACGCGGGAACCTTTCGCTTCAGCTGTACACAGCTGGCTGCAACCCGACATCTCCACAGGGGGAGCCGGGCCAGCGAGGCACCGACGGAGCCGCAGGGCCACGGGTAAGCAGTCTCCCTCCGGCCACACCGATGGGATGCAGGACCCCTGTTCCTTCAGAAGCCCCTGTCCCCCGGAGACCCCAGAGGAGCAGTGGAGCTCCAGGAACTGGGGGTCTTTTTTTTTCTTTATAATTCGTTAGTGAGTTTTTCATTTTTAATCTCATAATACATGCTTTTGGTAAAGTGTTCAAAATGGATGTATAAAAAAAGAGTCCCGACCTCTCCCCTCTTTTCTGCTCCCCAGGTGAGTGTCTGCCCCCCTAGACTCTTTTCTTGGCATGTTTAAACATGGACCCTCGATTTGTCACAAATGGCGTTACCCTACCCCTAGGGGGGTGCCTTGCCCAACATCGAGGTTCATCCCTGTCGCCGGGAGCACAGCCACCCGGCTGCTCCCAGACCTTTTGTGACCAGCCCCTGTCAACACACCTTTAGGCGGACATCCCAGATCCTGTTCTCTGCCCTGCAGCCTTGAGCAGCCCCATCCCCTCACACTCCCAGAGGCCACTTACCTCCTCCAAACCATGTGTCTAACCCCGCAGCCTGGTCTGTGGGTGCCCGGGGGTTGGATCAGGCACTGAGCATGGAGATTCTGTGTAAACTGTACAGTTCTGCGCCGGCCATGTCCAAGGAGGCAGCTGGCAAATGAGGCCCTGGCCTGGGTCTCGCCCCCTCTGCAAGCAGCTGGCCCCAGGCCTGACCCAAGAGCTCACAGCCCCTCCCTGTTCTCCGGCAGAGAGGTGCCCAGTGGGGAGGGGAGGTGAGAGGGGAAGGGCGAGGCTGGCCGCAGTGCGTGTGCCTGTGTGGACGTGTGCACGTGCAGACACACACGTGTGGACAGAGCACACGTGAGAGTGTAGACGGACACGAGCGCATCACCAGGACTGAGTGGGAATGTTAGTGCACGCGTGTGCAGCTCTACCAGAGGTTGGGAAGTGGAGGCACAAGGGTGCATTTTTTACAGTGTTTTGGAGAGTTTGGCTGTTTTTGTTTATTTTTGTTTGTTTGCCAACATTTAAAAATCTGTAGAACTTCACGTCCAAATTAGACTTTCCAGTTTTCCTCGAGAACTCAGGGATCGGGCCTCAGTGGGCTTCAATTTCCACAGGAAGGTGAATCAGCCGCCCCCAGATCAGGGGGGTGTGTTCCTCAGTTGGCCCCAGGGCCCCCTTCCCTCCTGTGCGCCCCCTGCCTGGCCCCTGGAGTGTGCTCTCCATGCCCCAGTGAATGACAGGGGCCCATTCGTGCTGGGTTCCCGCTGGGCTACAGCTGAGCTGGCGTGCCTTCGTGGAGCCACGCGACCAGGTTCTCTGGGTGAAGTGCAGAGACGGCCACCATGGCTCTTCCCTGAAATCCTTCCTCTTCCTGCTCAGGGGCCCCCAGGCCTGAAGGGCGAGCAGGGAGACACGGTGGTGATCGACTACGATGGCAGGATCTTGGATGCCCTTAAGGTAGTGTTCCTGGCAGGACCCGACACAACCTTGTTCTTCATTTCCTGAGGGAATAACCACTTACTTTGTGTATAAATCCTGCACTTCTTTACACAAGGGACCAGGGGCAGTTTAGCACAAAGACCCCAGCTTCACCAGGTGCCTGATAAAGAAATCAGTGCTGTGTTGAGACCCACATGATGCTGAGAGAGCTACTGTGAATATGACACATCAGCCCCGAGCTCCCCAGAAGCCAAAGCAGAAAGGGAAGCTGCCCACTCAGGGGCAGGAGGCAGAGCATTTCCTGGTGTCTAATCCCAGCAGGCCCTCTTGGGGCCTTCCCAGGGAACACAGGCTGGAAGGCCAGGTCTTCTAATGATCGTTGGGGGAGGATAAGAGTGGCAAGGCCTGCCCCAGGAGCCTCGGGAGATATGTGGCCTCTGAGCCCTGCCTGGTGCCTGGCAAACTAGGGACCCATCACCAGTGGAGAGAGAGGTTAGGTGCCAGGGAAGGGAACTGGGGTGGTCCTCAGAGACCAGACTGGGCATCAGACACCTGACCCCACCAGAGCTTCAGTTCCAGTTCTCTCCCACAGGCCTCAGGGAAGTACAAGCTGATGGTAACTGTGGCCCACCCCAGGCCTGCACGGTGTGGTGTGGTGTGTGGTGTGCTGTGGCCCAAGGGCTTGCATGTGCAGGATGTGTCCCAGGCCAGCCAGGAGCCACTTAGAGAGCTCTATGAGTGCGGGGAGGCGGGAAGTTGATTTTGGATGCCATACTGGAATGATGACGTGATTTGATGGGCAGGGGGCTGCTGTAGTTGGTTCTTGAGCACAGAGAGGTGATATTAAAAAATACATATTTGGGGGAGGGTGGCTGGGGAATGGTGTGGACAGTGAATGAATGCGGGTGTGGGGACAGCTGGAGGCAGGGAGGCCACCTGGGAGGTAGGCCCTGGGCCCGGGGCCTGGAGGAGGGTGGGCGGAATGGAGGAAGATAGCAAGACCAGGACATCTCAACGGAGGCGCCAGCAGGAAGGGGCAGGTTGGTGAGAGGAGGTGCAGGGAGAGGACTAGCGCCTGCTGGCTTGAGGGGATGGGTGGGGTGTGGCCTGTAGGAGGGGCATGAGTTTGGGGGTGATAGTGAGCTGTGCTGGGCAGAGAACTGCAGGAAGCCTAGGTCAGGAGCTTGAGAGTGGGTCAGACCCACAGACACTCAAGATGCCATCCCTCACCCCTGAGACTCAGGAATTCCTCGGCACCAGCGGACAGCAGGCGACGGAGCTGATGGTCAGAGAGCTCACAGGAGAGGCAGCGAGGGCAGTGCTGGAGCACTGATGGGGATGTGATTTTTGGCTGGCCTTGAATGCCATGTTCAAGAGGCAATAGGGAGCCAGTGCAGATCTGGAGCAGGGGAGTGTTGTGAAGAAATCTATATCTGGGGGAGACTAGTTCTGAGGGCAGAGGGATTCTGGGCCCTCCTTGGTAGTGGACACTGTGATATCCTACCAGATGCCTGGTGCCACCTCCCTGGCCTCCCTCAAGACACGGGCCCTGACCCGGCTGTGGGAAGCGGGCTGTGAGGACCCTTGACCCTACTGCAGCCCAGCTGGACAGGAGTGTGACCCCGCGAGTGGAAGGGGGGGTGGGCAGTGAGGGCAAGGCCCTGCCTAAACACTGACTGGCTTGACTTTTGCATACAGGGTCCTCCTGGGCCACAGGGGCCCCCGGGGCCGCCAGGGATGGCCGGAGCCAAGGTCAGTGCAGATGCAGCTGTTTGCCCCCCAAGACCCCTTGTGTGGCCCGCCTCCCCCCTCCTCTCTGCCATGCCCCCTTTGCTTCTCTCCTGATGGCCTGGCCTGGCTTCTGGCAGCTCAGAGAAAGTGGGCCTGCTCCTTCCTAACCAAGCTGGACACCTTCTTCCTGGCCCTAGCTACTCTACTCCCTGGGACGCCTCATTTACACGACACCCATAAGTTGGCCCCTCATGACATCACAAAGTCCCATAGGTTACAAGGCCGTGCCTATGGCCTGCGTGCATCATTTGCACCCTGCCCACTTGGCTCAGAGGAAAGAGCCCAAGACTGAAAGCAGGCAGGGTCTGGTCCCAGCCATCGTCCCTGGAGAGCGTGGCTGGAGCAAGTCATTTAACCCTCTGAGCCTCAGCTTCCCATTCGGTAACCTCCCCACCCATAGACTGTAGCCCTGGGCTGCGTCTTCCCATGGGGCTGAGGAAATGGAGGAGAGGGGGTGGCTGGCACCTGGCACGGTGCTGGGTACCCAGTGGGCATCTTCCCAGAGGTCCAACTGCAGGACCTCAGCCAGGGACATGCGCTGGTCTGGGAGGCAGCCCGACCACAAATCCCTCTTGTGGGCTGCAGGACACCGTAACTCCCCTTGCTGTCTCTTCCCTTCCAGGGCGAACTCGGATTGCCCGGTGCCCCAGGAATCGACGGAGAGAAGGTCTCTGGGCCTTTCATTTCCTTGGTGATGCTGGTGCCTGGTGTCAGGCTGTGTGTGTGTGTGTGTGTGTGTGTGTGTGTGTGTGTGTGCACGTGCGCGCACACAGAGTTGGAGAGAGGCCACAGAACAGAGTATGCAAGTCCTGGTTCTGCCCTTAGGCCTCGGGCAGGCTGCTCACTTTCTGGCAGCCTCGGTTCCTCATCTGCAGGTGAGGATGGTAACAGGGCTGTTGTGAGAGTTAACTAACTCTGTGTGTGGAAGACGCTAGAGCAGTGCCAGCCTGGTGCAGCAAAGAGCCTTCAATGTTAGCTAATAGTCTTCCTGTCATTATTAGTGTTATTGTAAGTATGCACGTGTGTGTGACCCCACATCAACATGACCGTGTCCAGGGTGTCACTTCACATGCATGGGCATGTCTTTGGTGCTGGGTCCCTAGTGTGTGACATATCTTGGACATTACACAGTTGGTTGAGTGAGGGAACAAAGTGGATGGAAGGGTGACTGGGTGGATGGTTGGCTGTATGTGGGGGTTGGGGGCTACCACCACCAGCTCCTGAGATGTGAGCACAGGGTTGACCCCAAACCCTATAAGTGTCCCCTCAGTGGCTGCCCAGCCCTACTCACACCACCCTCTCACTGCATGTAGTGAGACAGGCATGGGGGCACCCCCTCCCTTACTCTATCCAGGCACCTCAATGCAGTCACCAAGTGGGCCTGAGACAGGAACCCACGAGGAGGAAGTGGGGGTCTGGCCTGGAAGTGGAGGTCCCCAGGACTAAGCTCTGGGGACCCACTGGGATGGAGGAAGGGAGAATGCCTACTGAGCCCCACTGATCCCTTGTTCTTGTGGCTTTCAGGGTCCCAAAGGACCAAAAGGAGATCCAGGAGAGGCTGGGCCAACTGGACCCAAAGGGGAAGCAGGAGAGATGGGCCTGTCGGGCCTCCCAGTACGTGCCCCTTGTGGGGTCCCGAGGTGAACGTGTGCCCACCATGGCGGCTGCTGGGGGCAGGGGCCCTGCAGTCTCAGCCCAGCCCAGGGCCACGGGGCCTTTGAGGGAAGCTCTGGGCTCTCAGCCCACGCTGCTCAGGTGCTCTGAGCCCCATTTCTTCATCTGTAGAAGGACCTCCTCCCTCCCCCTGAGGCCTCCATAAAGGTGAAGTAAGGAGGCCCCCACCAGGGGAAGCGAGTTGGCGGGTGGTTAGACCACGCTCTGACTGCGCAAGTTTGCGTCCTGCTCCATCTCCTGCTGCCTCTGGAACCCTGCACAAGTGCCCCAGTCTCCTTGGGCCTTGGTTTCCTCACCTCTAAAATGGGGGTGATGATTCCTCACTCCTGTGAGGGACTCACGGACAGGGCTGAGAACAGTAGCTGGCTCACGATAAGTACCCTCTGGCCCCATCATCGTCATTTTGATCATTGCTCTTGGCTGGACTGGAAGAGCTGCTGGGTGTAAGCAGCCGCCAGAAGTGGTGGAAGCCACCACTTCACCGCCATTGTCCATCCATGAGGCTCACTCAGCTAGAGAGGTAGTGCTGCGGTTTGGACCCGGGTCTTTGCTTTCAGAGCCCCTGGTCACCCCCTCCCCAACAGGAGAACTTAACGTGTATACCATTGTCAGTGTGCTGTCTAAATACTCCCTGTGCCGGGCACCCAGGGCGTGTCACACTGATTTAGGGAAAACTACTTTAAGCTGCAAAGGCCAATTTATTGCTGCTGCCAGAGGCGTTATTGGGGAGGGAAGGGGAGGTGCTGAGCATTGCAGGTGGTGATCTTGATGACTGACAGAAAGGGCTCACAGGCCATCCTGTCCTGCAGGGTGCCGACGGCCCCAAGGGGGAGAAGGGAGAGCCGGCATCTGATAACCTACAGGAGAGCCTGGTAAGAGGGGATGCTGAGGGCCAGGGTCTCCCCCCACCGCCCAGCCCAGGCCTTCTGGGGCCCTGAGCCTTGGGACAGACGGGCCACCTGGCCTGGCCAAGCCCAGGGCAGTGGGGGAGGGGGAGAGGGGGTCTCCAGCTGTGTCCTCTACCTGAGGCCCCTCTGAGAACCCAAAGGCCAGCTGCCAGGCCTCCCAACAGTCAGCGCCCTCCTGGGGACAGGAAGGAGCCCCGACCTAGTGCCTCAGAGCCCGATGCCCGGCGAGTGCTCCTCCAGTGTTTGAGGAGCTCAAGAACGTGGGCAGGTGAGGGGTGACTGATCCACATCTGACCCCTCCTAGGCCCAGATCATAGTGGAACCAGGACCCCCCGGCCTCCCTGGTCCCCCAGGCCCCATGGTAAGAACGTTTACTTGAAGCAGCTGGGATATGAAAAGGGTGGTGGGCCAGGCCTGGGAGCTGTGACCCAGAGGAGGATGGGATTCCCCAGGGGGAGGGGGCACATCAGGCAAGGAAGGCAAAGCCAGGGTCTGGGCTTGGGAGGCCGCAGAGGTCAGGGCCACAGGGGCCAGTGAGTGGCCTGCAAGCCTTGGTGGCCACAGCAAGGGAGCCCTAGACCTGAAGTCTGGACTCAGCCCAATGGCCTTTCTGATCTGCTCTCTCCTCCTCCTCCAGGGCCTTCAGGGAATCCAGGGTCCCAAGGTGAGTTCTGGGGCATGGGTGGAAACCCACCTACTCACTGCAGACTCACAGCCTGGACAGTTCCAGAAAGCCCTGCTAATGAGCACAGTGAGGGCCCCACACTCAGCCTCAGAGCAGCGCTTAGTCTCCCCAGGGCCTAAACATTCTGAATCCCCTGGAGCACAACTTCCTGATGCCCTTGGAGCTGGTGCCCCCACCCCCACGCTTGGAGCTCTGTTCTTTCATCTTCTCCCTCCGCCCAGGGCCCCAGTCTTCCTTGCCCCATGCCTCCACCTTTCTCTGTGCCTCCCCTTTCCTTGCCCTCTCCGCCACGCTCCCCGCATGCAGAGCCTGCACATCAAGTCTTGGGTTTGGTGTTACGTAATGTCGCGTCTTCTGCTCTTGAATTAAAGCTGTGAGTGTGGCCTGCCCATGTGCCCTGCTCTGGGGGGCCGACACAGAAGGGAGGCCAGCTGCTTGCCATACCCGGCTTCTCTCTCGTTTCCCCTGAGGGAGAGCACATCTCTGCTTCCCCAGCTCAGAGGCCAAGTAGGGGGCTCAGTCATGGCTTCCCGGGGCTGAGTGCGGCTGAGCATGTGGCCCGACCAGATGTGCTGCTTCTGGTTCTGTTTTGTCCTGAGGCCTCCCCCAGATCATGTTTAGAAGAGGCTGCTGCTGTCAGGGATGGGGGCCAAGGCTGGGGCTCAGAAAGCCGGTTGGTACTCAGCCCTGCCACTTCCTGGCTGTGCAGCTGGGCCGTCCCTGCCCGTGTGTCTCTCTTTCCTCATCTGTGAAATGGGTGTGGCCATAGCCACCGTCCCTGATTACTGAAGGAGCCCATGTGTGGGAAAGGTAAAATGCGCACACCCACAGCTCATTCTGATTATTTGCACAGGAAGGAAGCCGGGGCCAGGCCTGTCAGAGCCCAGAGTCTGTCCCTCTGCCCTGCATACCCCGGCTCCCACTCAGGCTCCAAGCCTTCTGTCCTGCTGTCTGTCTGACCCCTTCCCCCTAACTGATGTCCCCCCTTCACTTCCAGGGCTTGGACGGAGCAAAGGGAGAGAAGGGCGCGTCAGGGGAGAGAGGAGCCAGCGGCCTGCCTGTGAGTATCACGAGCCTTGTTTGTCCTTAGAGGCGCTGATTCCTGTAGCCACCACGCCTCTTGACCCATTCCTTTTCCATCCAGGGGCCAGCTGGCCCACCAGGCCTTATTGGGCTGCCAGGAACAAAAGGAGAGAAGGTAACCACCTTCCTTTAATGTCCCCCCGACTATTGCTGTGCATCCGTGGTGTCACTCAGCCCTGGGGGCTCAACCCCTGCACCTCACTAGTCCCAAGGCCAGAGTTCAGACTCTGTGGACAACTCACAGGCTGAACTTCCCAGCAGCTGTGCTCCCATACCCCCTTCCCAGCACCCTCACATCTCCTCTTTGTTTCTCCTCAGGGCAGACCTGGAGAGCCAGGACTAGATGTAAGTATCTCGCCATTTGCTGTGGTTGAGTCTCTCCTGTGTGTAGCTCCTGCCCTCATGCTGCCCCATACAGTAACCTGATCTGGTTGGCTTGGGGGCGACCCCCCTCCCAGGGCTGGGACTACAACTGACTGGTTCTCCCTGTCTCCCCGGTGCCAAGTCCAGGGCACAGCACAGAATAGGTACTTTATTGATGGATGGATGGATAGATGGATGATGGATAGATGATGGATGGATGGATGATGGATGGATGGATGGATAGATGGATGATGGATAGATGATGGGTGGATGGATGATGGATGGATGGATGGATGGATGATGCACTGGAGCGGGGAGGTGGAAAGTGCAGTGAGGAGCCTATTGCAATATCCTGGTGAGAGATGATGAGGCTAGGGTAGTATTGTGGGAAGGAGAGGAGGGGAAGTATTAGCCCAATGTTGATTGGATCAAGTGTCTTTTGGTTGCAAGTGACAGAAAACACAATTTAAACTTGTTTAAACTGACTTATAACTGAAAGTCCGGAGGTACAACATATGGATCCAGGGCTCAAGTGTGTCAACACAACCCAATCTCTCACCCTCTCTTGTCCCTGCTTCCTTTTTGTGGGCATCATTCCAAGTTCCACATGGTGATGAGATGGAGCCAACAGCTCCACACCTTTATCTCCCCAGGCCCAAATCCTGGAGAAAGCCTGTTTTCCTCACTCTCTATTCTTTTAGGAAAAGTCTCATCAACTCTCATGGCCTCAGTTGGGTAATGCTGAAACATCACCTGGCCATAGGAATGCAGTGCCCCGACTGGCCAGGCCTGCTCACATGCTCTGGCCTGGAGCTGGGGGTACAGTCAGTGGATTGTGAGAAGGGAAGGTGGTTCCCAGGAAAATCAGGTAGCTATTGCAAGGGAAATGGTGACCAGATGCAGGGCTGCAAGGACTCAGATGTCCACCCTAGACTTGAGGGAAAGAATATCACCTCGGAGAGCAACTGCCGACTCAAGGGCTGTGTTCCACCCAAGAGAAGGGTCAGGAGAAGAAGACAACACTGCATCCAGTTCAGGCTCTGGACCCAGGGAGGTAGTGGGGTGGAGCTAAAGAGACTCCATGCCACCAGCAATGTGGCCACAGCTGCCTCCTGGGAGGCATGGAGCTCAGAGTAGCATCTCAAAGCCACACCCACCTGCTCTACCTTGCAGACTCTTGACCCTGCACCCACTCCCCCAGGCCCAGCTGCAATGAGTCGTCTGCTCAGCAGGCTTCGCTGACCTCACATCTGCACAGAACAGCCCCTCTCCCTGGGACCCCATGGCGTCTGGTTCACACCTCAATGAGCATCAATCGTCTCCTTCTGCACCCTACTGCATGCCATGTTAGACTATGAAAGGAGTATCACATTTATACCCATAGGGTTTTAATTTATGGAGATGACTGAGTGATGACACGGAGAGGTCAATGCCTTTGAAAGAAGAATTTATTACTTACATTTCCTGAGAGGAGGGCATGCCACTCTGCAGGGCCACATGAGGAAGCACCGTGTTTGGTCAGGAGGCAGAAAGGAGCAGGGGAAAGCCTAGGCCAGAGTTTTTATGGGGTTTCCATGGGAAAGGCAGGGCAGAATGACCAGTTTAGGATTGGCCAGTCTGAATAATTCCGGCGGGCTTTGGGCTATAGGGCTGGTCTCTAGTTTCCTGGTACCTGGCCCTGGGATGATTTCTGGCAGGGGAAGTATTGGCCTGGTATGTGAGTGGTAGACAAAGGAAGTGGTTGCAGCATTGGTTGGTTTGCATATGAAAGGCAAGCTCCCAGCCTAGCCCTTCGCTCTAAGAACTGGCTAGCCCTGGGAGCTGGCCAGCAAGATTTTTAATATGTCAAAACATCATAAGATACAGAAAATGAAAAACATAATGTAAGAGGGAACACATCAGATTTGTTTCTCTGTCCCCAGCATCCAGCCCCTAGCGCAGCTCCTAGTGGACGCTTAGAAATGCTGATTGGATGTACGGACAGATGAACAAATGCAGGGTGGCTGGGTGTACAAGAGTCTGAGCCAAGGGTAGGGAACAGAGATTCTCGGTCTGTCAAAGATGGTTACATAAATTTCCATGGGTTTCCTGGGTCTCTGTCCCCAGCCAAGCCTGGGCCAATGCCAGCTGCATCTGACTGTGACACGAGAGAGCCCCTTGCTAGCGGTTCTGCCTGAGGGCTTCCATCTAGAGACTCCGAGAGTGTTTGACTTGGGAGGAAGCAGTGCTGGTGCCCTAAATGCATGCTTTTCCCTATGTCAGCCTTGTACCCAGCATATGTGTCACCCAGGAGTTGGGGCTGGGCCAGCTTGTACCATACATATGCATGGAGAGGGGGCAGTGTTGGATAGGAGAGGAGCAGAGCAGTTCTTTTCCAGTTTAACCTTTATTCCTTTTGTCAGGGTTTCCCTGGACCCCGAGGAGAGAAAGGCGACCGGAGCGAGCGTGGAGAGAAGGTGGGGGCAGGTGGAGAGAAGTGGGGGCCGCTAGAGAGGAGATGGGGGCAGAGGGAAAGAAGGCAGGAGTAGACGGAAGCAGGCAGAGAGAAGGCGAGGGGAGCGGGAGGAGGAGGGGACAGGCGGAGGCTAGGCTAGGGGCAGTGGGGCGGGGGTGGCTGCTGGCCCCAGTCCCATCTCTCTCAGAGGCATGGAGGTGTCCTGAGCCTGACAGCCATGACCATACCCCCATCTCCCTCCTTGTGCAGGGGGAGCGAGGCATCCCTGGCCGGAAAGGAGTGAAGGGCCAGAAGGGTGAGCCAGGACCGCCAGGCCTGGACCAGCCCTGTCCTGTGGTACGTGTCAGAGCAGGATGGGAGCCCCAACCCAGGTCTTTGCTGCCTCCTACCGGGATGGGCTTTTCTCTGTCCCCAGAGCTCAGTTGCAAGTCCCCGAAGCCACGCGGGCCCCACCCTGGGGTACTCACACTGCCAGGGCCACCACTGCTGTCACTGCTGTCATGGAAGCTCCTCTGGCTCTGGTCCTGACCACCCCCAGCACCACCACCCCCAGCACCACCACCCCACCACCACCGCCCCCACCACCACCACCACCACCACCACAACCCCCAGCACCACCACCCCAGCACCACCACCCCCCGCACCCCCCCCACCCCCACCACCCCCCACCACCACCCCAGCACTACCACCCCACCACCAGCACCACCACCCCCACCACCACCACCCCCAGCACGGCTTGGGGGACCCACCCCCTCTATAAAGGTGTTGGCCTGGCCAGGGGCAGAGTCTGTTTGCCAGGGTTGCTGCCCCTCTTACTCATCTTTCCGGGCCATAGAGGGGTTGGGAGTGCCCTTACCTCTCTAGGTGTCTATCCTTAGTCCCAGAGGAGGCTTCTCCTGGTCTGGATGGCCCCACCCTGTCCCCCTGCAGCTCCTCCATGTGCCCCTTCCCTCCCCTGCTCCCCACAGCCTTTCTCCTTTCCTGCTCTCTCACAACAGCCCCTGACGGCCCACCAGACCCAGTGCCTGAAATAACCAAAATTCAGTTCCCTTTTTCCAGAAGGCAGGGAGAGTTTACATGTCAGACTCTTCCAGCGGAGCTCAGAAGAGAGGAAAAACAAAACAGCTGAGTTTCCATACTAAAACTGACCGGATGTTCACACCTGGCCACCCCTACCAGGGTGTGAGGAGAGGGGCCTCCAGCCATGATGTGTGCGGGCCGCCTTCCAAAGGGGGGTCAGGGCCAGAGACCCTCAAGGCCCAGTCCTCTGACCTTGAATGAGTCACGTTAGCCCTCTGTTCCTCAGTCTCCTCATCTATGCAGTGGGGGTGCTAATCCGCCCTCCAGATGGCTGTGAGGAGGCAGTGAGAGAGACATGATGAGCAGAGTGGTAAGCATCCACACAAGTGCCAGGGACAGCAGGGGGACAGGCGGCCCAACCTCGCAGCTCAGGCCCCAGGCCAAGACTTCCCTCCAAGTCATTAAGCCTTTATCTTTGAAACAGGAGAATCCTAAATGCGGAGGCAAGCGGGGGGCGCCGGCCTTGAGGGGCCTGGCGAGGGGGCAGGGGCCCTGCCCTGCGGTACGCGGTCTGGCCTGCGTGTGCTGTGCTGTGCTGTGCTGGCTCTGCCTGCCTGTGCCCGCTGCTCTGCCCGCCCTTCCTCCAGCCTGCCTCCCTTTGCATTCCGCCCTCCTCCCCACTTCCCTTCGGGCCCAGCCTGTGCCCCGTGGATGCACGGGCGTTCCGGAGGTGTGCTCCGCGTGTCTGAGCCCCGGCAGTGTGCCCAAAACAGAGTGAAGTGTTTTCTGCCATGGGATCCCCCCTCCCCCAGGGACTCTAGACTACTGATAGGTCAGCCTTTGTCCCTCTCCAGCTCTCCCACCCTCCGGGCCACCTGAGGAAACCCACGCCCTGCTTGTGTGTGATTGCTGAGCCGGCACTGCGGTGCCTCCAGACAACCCCCACCCCGGGGCCCAGTTTCCACCCTGACAGCCTCGGCCCGTGCTGCCTGCCACTCAGATCCAGACACAGGGACAGGACGGGCCAGAGGGGGATCCTACTTCCTGGGCTGTCCTTCAAACACTCTTGGAGATATTCCTGAAAGTTCTCAGGCCCCCAGTGCAAGGGGCCAGAGCCACTTCACGGCTGCCAGGCAGGAAGCCATGTAGCCCCTCAACAGGGCCAGGGCCATGACTTGCTCTTGGCCAGTGGATGTCCAGCATGAGGCCCAGTTCTCCACAGTGTCCTGGTTTTGCCCACTGCAGGTATCCCAACAGAGCCCTGTGGGGTCGCACTCAGAACAAGCACAGTAAGGAGGCATTGTGTCCCATGTGCCAGCTACCCAGGTAGACAGGGCAGGCATTCGGGCCCTGCCTCAGGGGGCTCCAGTGGTCTGATGTGGCAGCTCCCTGGGCTACACCTCCCCACATCCGGGGCAGGAGTGTGGGGTGTAGAGAGCTGACCAGGCCCCTGTCCCCAGCACTGAAACCTTCTTCCTTTCCAGGGGCCCGATGGGCTGCCCGTTCCTGGCTGCTGGCATAAGGTACCCGGCAGGGAAGAGTCTCTGGGGCAGGCTGGGAGGAGAGGGGGGCCCCGGGAGCCTGGGACAGAGGATAGAGGGGCATGCCTGTTCCTGAGGAAATGGGCATGACTGGGGGGCGGGGCTCATGGTCCCCTCCTCACCTTCCGTCTTTCCCTCCTTTTCCAGTGATTCCCCAGCACCCAGCTCACAACCTGTACAGATTCGTGTGGACGTTTTTAATTTCTGTAAAAACAGAACAGTAATATATTGATCTTTTCTTCATGGGATGTACCACGTGTGGCCTTATAACATTTAAGAGTGTTCCCGGCCCAGTGCCGGAACGATCCGCATGTGAAGCTGGCAGGAAAGTGGACAGGCAGACAGAGGAACTGTGTACTTGAGGGGCACCCACAGGACTGGGCTTTCCCAGGAAGGAAGGAGACGAAGGTGCAAGTGCCTGGCTCAAGAGAGGCTGCAGAGATGTCGGGTCGGGCCTTCAGCCACCTGATTGGCAGAGAGACTCCGCTGCCCAGTACCCTGTGAGAGCTTGCCTTCTGACTCTGGAGCCCCTGGGGCCCACCCCACCCAAAAAGGCCCAGGGCTTGGATGGCAAACACAGCTGCTCCTGGCCTCTCTGGCCTCTGGACTCAGCCACAGCCAGCTGCCCACCCCCTCGGGCCCCCTGGGCCCTAGGTTCACCAGGGCAGGACAAGACTCCCGCCCAGCACTTGCAGCTGGACGCTGGGAGCTACGGAAAGCACCCTGAATGGGTCTCACTCCCAGCAAGCTCAGTAGGCCTCAGGAGGCCAGCCAGCCATGAGAACATGTGTCCTCCGGCCAGGAGCAGAGGCCAAGCACTGTGATTGCCACCATGCGGCCCCAAGTGTGGAGGACAGTGGGTCCCAGGTAGGAGTGGCTGCTGCTTCCTGTCTCCACACCACCCAGAGCAGGGGTGTGATGAGACTTTGCCAGCCTGAGGAGACGGGCCTCCAGCTCAGAGTTTGGGTCTCACTGGCCCCAAGTCTCCCACCCAGGAGAACTCTGGTCAGCCTGCCAGAAATGGTCCTCTGGGTAAGCTGTGCAGACGAAGAGAGCCTCAGGGCTGGTTCCCGGCCGGCCTGAGCAGGGGGCCTGCGACCTGAGCCGCCCGTGCTCTGAGAAGAGGCTTCCCCACCTCTGATAAGGGTCCCAGCTGCCAGCCCCGGCCCAGCTACTTGCCTCCCTTCTCTGTGTAGATGGACATCGCTGCGTGTAATAAACCACAGATGTGTGTCAGGGTGTGCCTGTCCTTGCAGACTACCCCTGGGGTGCCCCTGGGTGAGGTTTCAGCCTGGCCATTGCTGAGTAGGGAGGGACAAAGGGACCCCCTGGGTCCAAACCACCCCAGAAACCAGAGGAAGTAGTTCAGGGTCAGGGCAAAGATGGGGTTTGGAGTTAGGAAGACACAGACTCAAGGCGTGGTCCTGCCGCGTACTAGCTGAGCTCTCTATCTAGTCAATCACTTCATGAGCCCGTGCGCTCCTCTGATCCAGTAATCAGTGATTGCTGCATAACAAGTCACCCCAAAACTTGTTGCCTTAAAACAACGATCCTTTATATTTCTGTCTTACAGTTCTGAGGGTACAGGGCTCAGCTGGGTGGTTGTCGCTCAGGCTCTCCCACACCTGGCAGGTGATGCTGGCTGTCAGCTGGGACCCCAGGTGGCCAGAACACCTCTCTGTGTGGCCTGGGCTCCTTCACAGCATGGCTGCTGGATTCCCAGGGTGAATGTGCCAGGTGGAAGCTGTGTCGTCTTTCATGGCTAAGCCTCAGAAGTCATGGTGTCACGTCCTGCCAGAATCAGAGGTTCACCCTAATTCAAGGGAAAAGTGTCAGCATCGTATTTTAAGGGGAAAATGTGGGATAGTAGATCTTGTTGCAGCCATCTTAGAAAATTCAACCTGCCACCTCATCTGTAAAATGGGACAGTAATGCTTACACTCAGAGGGTGGTTGAGTGAGAACCAACTGCGTGGAATAAGCAAAGAACCTAGGACAGGTCAGGCGCCCAGAAGTGCCCACAGTTCTGAGTACCCTCTCGCCTCCCCACTCCAAGACCAAGCAAGGGCCACAGTCTTGCAGAGCGTTTCTACATCTCTTATCCCAGCTGGTCGTTATAACAACCCTGAGAGACAGACCCAGCAAATGTGCCCATTTCACAGGTGACAAAACCAAGCACATCCAGGGTGGTGCAGACAAAAAGGGACCTGCAGTGACAGTGTCTCAGGGCTTCTTCCTCCAAGGACTGAGGCCTAAGGAGGCCACAGTATGGGTAGAAGAGGCCCAGCCACACCCTGGCCAAGGAGGTGGAAGGTGTCAAGTCCCCACCTCTGTCTCCCTAAGTTGCTGGCAATAAGTGGCAGGCCACACTACTCAGCCAGTCATCTGGGTTACCGAGGAAGACAGTCGTGTGAAAAGGAAGAGAAACAGTGGTGCTGTGATGACTAATGGAGATCACTGGGTGTCCCAGTGTCCTTTGGAGTTCCAGTATAACCTCACAAATATATTGCACTCTACAGTTTGTAATTTGCTCCCCCCTCCACCCAGGTACCTCACTGGATCCCCTCACCAACCCTGTGAAGGACAGGGCCTATGTGGTTGGTGTCACTATTGCCACTTCACATATGGGAAAACTGAGGCTCTGAGGGTTAGTCGCCTGCCCAGTTGTGGTGGCAGGCTTGGGACCGGACCCAGCCTCTTGGATGTCCTCCAATTTGTCTTTCTGAAATTGCTTGGCAGGGCATGGAGTCTGCTAGGCAGCGCCATGAGGCTGGGTGATTGGCAAGCAGATCTACATGGGGGTAGAAGCCACATGTTCTCCCTTCCGCAGACACTGGAGGGAGTCCCTTTTCTGCTCCTTTGGGCAGGACAAGGCCATTCATGGCCCATTGCTGCCCCCTTGAGGCCTGATACCGTGTAGCCTCACGTCTGCAAACTTTTCAACTGCAAACATCAAAATTTAGAGCCTGCGGAGTCCCTCCAAGAGAAAGAGACTTTAAGAGAGTGAATTACTTGCTTGAGGTCCCAGTTGAGACACGGCAGGGTGCCCTGCCTCACAGCTGAGCCTCCTGGACTGAGGGGCCTCACGTCTCCCTGCCAAGAAGGGCAGCTCTGCCTGAAACTACCCCCTTCTGGGAGAGAAGGAAGCACATTTATCCAGTCCTGCTGTTGGCCACGGCAGCTAATCACATGGATGACTATCCCCTTTTGCAGATGAATCTAAGGCCTGAGAGGAGTGGGCTTACCCGCGTCTCCTTCCTCCTGATCCCTAGGATACTGCATGGGATGCTTTCGACAGTTGCAATGATTGGGGGACACTCCTGGCATTCAGTGGGCAGGGCTGGGGATATCAAACATCTGAAATGCATGGGACAGTCCAGGCCAATGATGAATCACGTCACCAAGAAGGCCAGTGCTGCCCACACTGAGCAACACCATGCCCTGGGTTCAAATCTTGACTCGGCCATTTCTTCCCATCCCCTGCCCTGTTCGTCTCCAGTGGCATCTGGAAGGCCAGGCATGACATAATGGACAGAGCAGTGCTTAGCATGGGGCCAGAGGCAGGAAGGAGTGGGCTTTTCTGAGTTGGAAGAAGGGGAGGCTTCCTGTTGTCATCCCGTCCCTGTTATAGATACTTTGGCCCAGAAATGGCCCAGCCTGGTCTAACCTCCAACTGTATTACCTCCTGACCCTGGACATTCCGGGAGTGGGTGAGATGTGGGCTGGGCCTGGCTGCAGGCCTCTCACCCTCCACCCAAGGCAGGAAGAGCCCCTGAACCAACCTGACTTCTCTGCACTGTCCTGGGCCACAAGGCAGGCTTGTGTTCAGACTCAAACAGGACCAAAGATGGGCCTCAAACAGGACTCTCAGACTCCTCCCTGCTCCCCCCACCCCACACACACACATGCACCAAACACATTACATTAAAAGCTGGAACCACAGGGCATAGTCACCTATGGGTCTGCCCACCAAAGAGGAGGAGCAGATCCATTGAGAAAACCAGCAACCTTGGTCCCACTCACATTTCACACACCGGGAGGGAGTCTTGATCCTCAGAAAACAAGTACAGGGTACAAGCAAACTCTCTTGGTTAATTTGGGAGGAATTTTTTTTTTTTCAAGAATCATACATAAGGTTCAATTCAGCTTTACCATTAAAAATAAGAAACTTCATTCAGTTTGGGAAGATGAAAAAGTTTTGGAGATGGATGGTGGTGATGGTTGCACAATGTGAATGTTCTTAATGCCACTGAACTGTACACTTAAAATGGTAAATTTTATGTTATATATGTTACCATATATAAATAAATAAATGAGACACCAAATGTTCTTTAATAAATGCCTTAAGCATTTTATTGTTGTATGGGGGAAAAGATGAAGAAATCAGCAATGAGGGCACGAAGCAGAGGGCTGAGAACCTTGAAAAGGAGACAAAAGGAGGGACAGCAGGAACCTCCCCTGCCCCCACCCTGCCCAGGCCACCCAGCTCAGGCTGCAACCCCAGGCTCTCGTTCCAGGGTCCGTCAAGGCCGAAAGTCCCAGGGCCCCAGCCCAGAAGGGGAGATCTCTCTGCTATCCCAGCTTCCCAGCTCCTTGGGGGCGATTTCTTCTCATTCACTGGGCTGGGAGTCACGCAGACCTGACCTCTGCAGACTTGCTGTGTGTCTGGGAGCAAAGCCTTTTCCCTTTCTGGGCCTCGGTTTCCTGGCCATGCACTGTAAGGCTCAGGAGGCCTCCCAAACTTCTTCTACCTAAACACTGCATGCTTCTCTCAGTGTAGATATATCTCACGTTCACCCTGCCTGAATTCTAGCAGGAGCCGTGCTGCCTTGAAGGTCGCGCCCATGACCTTCTTGGTCAGCCCCGGTAGCGGCCCCGCGCCCTCCTCTGCCCTTCCTGCTGCTCCTTCACGGGGCTGGGAAGTCCCAGGTCCTGCCCCAGCAGAGACAACTTTCTTGCTCCTACGCCGGGGCCTGGCACACATTCCCAGTTAGCGCTCGCGGTGATGCCACTTTATGCACCGGGAAGGCGACACAGACTGAGCCCCAGGCCCCAGGCGAGGCCTGTCCGGAGTCACCCAGAGACCTTCCGGGGAGGGAAACCGCAGGGGGCCGGAGGGCGAGGCCCGAGGACCAGGGCCGGGGCAGCGCTCGGCCAGGCGAGCACAAAACCGGTTCCCACTCGGCGCTTTCCACGGCCCGACACGAGCAGGGGAGCCTGCGGGGCTCTACAGCCCAACGAATTCTTCCACTAGCGCAACGCGGGCCACTCGGGGCGGGGCGGCGGGGCCGCGGCGGGGCGGGGCCTGAGGCCGAGCCCGCGAGGGAGGCCTCTCGGCGCCGCGTCCCCGCCAACGGCCGGACCGGCGCCATGGCGGCGGGCGGGCGCGCGAAGGCCGCAACGCTGGCCCTGAGGCGGCGGCTGCTCAGGTACCGAGGCGGCGGCGCGGGCGGGGCGCGCACGCACGACGCACGCACGTCCGGCGCGGAGCCCGCGGCCTCCGACCCCGCTGGCCTCCTCCGGGCCGCGGCTCCCGGCTTCCTGACAGGGCGGGCGCAGCCGCCTCCCCGCTGCGTCGGCCCCAGGCGCCCCTCGGCCCGCCCCGCCGCACCCCGGCCCCCGCGTCTCCCCGCCCCCGCCGCACCCCTCCCCCGCCGTCTCCCCGGCCCCCGCCGCACCCCCGCCCCGCGTCTCCCCGCCCCCGCCGCACCCCTCCCCCCGCCGTCTCCCCGCCCCCCGCCACACACACACCCACCCACCCACCCACTCCTGGCTCTTACAGCCTCTGCCCCCGCCCCGGGGAGGAGCTCCCACTGGCAGCCCGCCAGTAGGACCTAGGCCTACCCTGAGAGTGACCCCGCAAGGGATCGAAAGTTCAGACGCAGGGTGGCGGTGGGGTCGTTTCACAGGCAGCCTTGAAGAAAGGCCCCCCGTGACCTGTGAGAGGGCTCTCGGTGGGACGAGGGGGAGAGGCAGCTTCTGACTAGAGCTTAGAGCTGGCACCCAGCGGGGCCATGTGTCTGGCTGAGAGGCAGCTGCCTGGTGGGGGTGCCCTCCCTCACACCCATCCCAGTAAGGAAACACTGCCTTCGGGAGCCCCCGTGGGTCTGGGGCGGCCACCTTTTCCCGGCCCCAGGGACTGGTGCGGGCACGTACGGAAATGAATGAGGCCACTTAGTCTTCAAATGACTTAAACAATTCAAGTTTTAGCAACTTCTTACCCCATCCTTTTCCTCCGTTCCAGCCACCTATGGAGCGGGGGACTGGAGGCAGGGAAGCAACATCTTGCTCTTCAAGCTTTTGTCCTTTCCAGAAACTGGGAAGGAGTGGGGGAGGCCAGTGATGGGTGGACCTTCCCTTCAGGTCTTCAGACATGGCTGTCCACTCCTTGCCTGTCCCCACAGCTCTTCCTGCAGACTCTTTTTTCCTGAGGATCCTATTAAGATTGTCCGGGGCCGAGGACAGTACGTGTACGATGAACAGGGGGCAGAATACATCGATTGTATCAACAATGTGGCTCACGGTCAGTATGGTACCTCAGGCTGGCGGGGCAGGAGAGGAGGGCCAGGCTGTGAACCTGGTCCAAGGGTGATCGATCCTCAGGTTGCAGAAAGGTGCGGGGGACTTGGGTTCAGCTTACCCAGCATCCATGTCAGAGAAGGCCCAGTCCTTGTGGTGTGGCTGTAGAAGTTTCCAAGCGGTAGCTCTGCTAAACGGGGCAGGAATCAGAGACCTAGGTCTGGGGGTCCAATTCCACCTGAGACCATGGCGAGCTCAGAGAGTAGCAGTCGGCCCAGCCGTGACCAACAATGCAGCAGGGCCCTGGCCATGTGCTGGGGGTCATGGCAGGGCTTCAGCCCCAGTGACCATCTCAGGTACTGGGCAAGGAAACTGAAGTAGGAACTCAGTTACCCAGGTGGGGTGGCCAGAGCTGACGGAAGGAAAGGGAGTCTGTGACTCAGCAGGCAAATTGGAGGTTAATGAAGAAGCAGCTAAAAGCAGGGACTCTAGTGCCAGACCACCTGGGTTCATGTCCCTGTCCTCGACACTTACTAACTTTGTAATCTTGGGCAGCTCACTTAATTTTCTGTGCTTCGGTTTGCTCACCTGCAAAATAGACACGATAGTACTAGGTCCTCACCTCCAGGTGTTTTGGAGGATTAAGTAATTTGTGCAACTTGCCTTGAGTGTGCCTGGCACTTGAGCTCTCAGTGTTCGCTGTTGTCATAATCCTTGGCCGTTGCCAATCAGCATTACCTCCAGCCCCCACTGACTGGTGACGTCAAGCCCACCAACAGACACTCACACCCCCCTCCATACCCCAAACCCCACACCCCTCATATTGTCAAGCAGAAGGCCTCAAGAAGCTTCCTTTAAGACATGGGTTTTCGGGGCCTGCCCGGTGGTGTGGTGGTTAAATTCATGCATTCCGCTTCGGCAGCCCGGGCTTAGCCGGTTCGGATCCGGGGCGCCGACCTACGCACCACTCCATCAAGCCATGCTGAGGCCGCGTCTCCACATAGAGCAACTAGAAGGGTGTACAACTACGACATACAACTATCTACTGGGGCTTTGCAGAGAAAAAAAGAGGAAGATTGGCAACAGATGTTGCTCAGGGCCAATCTTCCTCACAAAACAAAAAAAGAAGACATAGGTTTTCTAGATAGGGTTTCTGCCAGAATCTCAGGGACCCTTTTCCAGGTCTCTCTTTCCAGAACTGACATCTCTGTCTCCCGCCTCTGTCCTCAGACTCCCCTCTTTCCTCTCCACCTCTCCCTCCATAACTGCTTCTCCTCCAGCCGGGTTTGCAGATTGGGGCTGGGGGAGGCCCCCTGGGATCGGTTGAGCAGAGCTGGCTGTGTGATGGAGATGGCCCTCTTCCAGTTGGGCACTGCCACCCTCTCGTGGTCCAAGCAGCACACGAACAGAACCAGGTGCTGAACACCAACAGCCGATACCTGCACGACAACGTCGTGGATTACGCGCAGAGGCTGTCAGAGACCCTGCCGGAGCAGCTCTGTGTGTTTTATTTCCTGAATTCAGGGTAAGTGGACCACAGCCAGGCCCTGGCAAGTGGGTGAGACGACAAAGAAGAGAGTTGCTTACCTGGGCACAGCCTAGTGTAGCCGACCAAGTGGGGACTTGGGGAGAGGCAGCCCTCACTGTGCCAGGCACCCAGCTGTAGACCCTGGGCTTACTCTGTCAGATCCAGTTTTGTGGGGGACATGGCCTGCTCTGAGAGGATCAGAGAAGGCTTCCCTCAAGAAATGGTGTTAGGCTAAGAGCTAACTAGGAGATAACTAGATAAGGAGGAAGGAAGTGTGCTGCCCACTCCCTCAGAAGTGTTCTTGTCAAGGCTGGTCACCACACAGAACAGCTTGTGCAAAGGCCCTGTGGCTGGAAGGGTCATGGCACCTCAGCACACCTGAGGAACCAAAAGGCAGCCAGTGAGGGAGGGGAGAGGGTGTGAGTTGACGCTGGGGAGGGAGGCAGGGCCCATCACCCAGAGCCTTATTGGCCAAGAGAGGAATCTGTTTTTATCCTAAGAGCATTGGGAAGCCCTTGGAGGGTTTTAATCAGGCAAATGATGTGATTGGGCTGGGGGAGAGCAAGAATGGACATTGTTAGGTGCCACACTAGGAGTGGCAGTGGAGACAGAAATGGCAGATGATGGTGTGTACACAAAACCAGCCCAGCATGCCTGGGAGAGAACATTCCAACAAATCATAGGTCGTGGCATTTGGATTATAGTAATGATTATTATCATTATCATTGCCTTTTTTTTTTTTTTTGCTGAGGAAGACCAGCCGTGAGCTAACATCCGATGCCAATCCTCCTCTTTTTGCTGAGGAAGATTGGCCCTGGCCTAACATCTGCCCATCTTCCTCTACTTTATGTGACACGCTGCCACAGCATGGCTTGACAAGCGGTGCTTTGGTGCGCGCCTGGGATGTGAACCTGCGAACCCCAGGCCATCGAAGCGGAGCATGCGCACTTAACCGCTGTGCCACCGGGCCGCCCTCATTATCATTGCCTTTTACGAAGTACATTCATCTGTCCCCTCAGTAATTTCTAGGAAGTGGAGTTTCCCATCTTCATTTTACAGATAAGGAAACAGCAGTTCAAAGAAAGGAGCTAGCTTGCCCAGGGTCATCCACATAGGAGATGGGGAAACCAGAACTGGAACCTCTCTGGGAAGAGTAGGGAGCTGGGTCTAGGAGTTAGTGCTTCCTTGGCAGTGGAGAAAGGGACATTTGCTGGCTTATTGCACCAGATTGATTCTGTGGATTCCAGTGACTTCCATGTTGCTAAATCCAGTGGTCTCTTTGCTGCCCTTGTGTTACTCTCTCAGCAATACTGACAGTTACCACTCTCTCTGGAAGTGCTTTCTGGTCCTGGTTGCAGGACACTGTGTGCTCCTGGTTTCCCACCAGCTTCTGGCCACTCCTCCTCTGTCTCCTTTGTGGATTTTTCCTTCTCTATTCCTCCCAGGCTGGTCCCATGCCATTGTCCTCTCTCAGCCCTCTCCCTACAGTGATATCATCCGTTTCCATGGTCTTAAATACCATCCATGTGCTGGTAACTCCCAAGTTTGTGTCTCAAGCCCAGATGCCTCCCACCCTCAAAGTTCTAACCGCCCACTTGACTTCTAGAACATCTCCAATGTCACGTGTCCAAAAGACAGTCTAGAGTTGGTTGTCATCTGCCAACACCTGGTGTGGGACCATGGCTGGCTTTCCCTGACATTCCCAGGCACCTCCCCCAGACCTTCCCAAGAGATCATCCCCCCTTACTGCCACATCCACCCTGTCTCAGCTCGTAAATGGCAGCACCATCTGCGTCTCTGCTCAAGGCAGAAACCACACGGCCTCCTCCCAGTCCTGCCTCATCTATCTCCAGGTTGTCTCCTACCTCTGGCCACCTTGCTCCACCTCAGGGCCCCACCTGCTCTCACCTGCATGTCCTCCTTCTCGGGCTCCTCACTTCCACTTTCATTCCCTTCTACTCCACTGGACCCACACAGCCAGAGTCTTCCTCCTCAGATGGGAACTGAATCATGTCCCTTCTCTGATTAAACCTCCTCAGTGGCTTTGCATGGCAGTGAGAAGAAAATCCCGGCTTCTTCCAAGGCCCTGTGAACATGGCCCCTGCACGTCTCCCCACTTCCTCTCCTGCACTGCCCCTGGCTTCCCTTGTCCTCTCTCGCTTCCCTGAGCACACGGAGCTCTTTTCCCTCTCCTCGGGGCCTTTGCGCATGCTGCTTGCTCTACCTGGAAACTTCCCCCTGAGGATTCAGGTGGTTCCTCCTCATAGAGTCCTTCTCTGACCCCTGTATTAGTCAGCTCAGGCTGCTATAACAAGATACCACAGACGGGAAGGTTTAGACAACAGAAATTTATTTTCTCAGAGTCCTGGAGCCCAAATCCAAGATTGAGGTGTCAGCAGGTTTGGCTTCTTTGAGGCCTCTCTCCTTAGTTTGCAGATAGCTACCTTCTTGGTGTGTCTTCACATGGTCTTTTTTCACGCGTGCATACCCGTTGTGTCTGTGTGTCCCAATTGCCTGTTCTTATAAGGACACCAGTCAGATTGGATTAGGGCCCACCCTGATGGCCTCATTTTAACTTAATCACCTCTTTAAAGGCCCTCTCTCCAAATACAGTCCTATCCAGAGATACTGGGGGTGGGGGGGTTCAATATATGAGTTTTGGGGAACACAATTCAGCCCATAACACCCCCTTATCTAAAGTAGGGCCCCGTCTGGTTCTCTTGGGGCACGTATCAAAATGATCATTCATTCTTTCTTTGTTTTTTGGCTTTCATGACACATACTAGAATATAAGTTCAGGAGGCTCAGGGCCTGTCTATCTTACTGCTTTCCCCCCCAGGTCCTAGCACATAGAAGATGTTTGATAAATTTTTACTGGATGAATAAGTGAATAACTAACAAATGGTGTCCTGAGAATCTTCTTGCTGCTGGAAGGGCTCCTCCTTCCCTCTGGTTTTCTCCATAGGAAGCACGTATCCGGGAGAGAAAGCCCTTGAACAGCTGTCTGAGCAGTGCCCCCTTTTTCTTTTCCGTAGGTCTGAAGCGAATGACCTGGCCCTGAGGCTGGCCCGCCAGTACACAGGACACTGGGATGTGGTTGTATTAGACCAGTAAGTGCTGTTCCCAGAAGCCTAGGCCTGCTGTTTGTTGGGATGAGTGAGGCTCTGACTTTAGGTGCCTTGGGCAGGAAGGATGAGGACCTGGCCACAGAGACATCCCCAACACACACCAGGGGGCTCTTTCCCCCGGGCCTCTTTTCTGGGAGGGCAGCTTCTGGGGAGCAGAGAATGCTTTGTAAGGTGGTAAGAACTGGTCCTGCATTTTAGGTGTTAAAACTGTTCCGACACTAGCTCCCATTGTGGCGATTATCTGCCATGCACAAGACCCAGGTGAAGGGTTAGAGCATCATCATATTTAAGATTCATTACAGGGCCGGCCCTGTGGCTTGGTGGTTAAGTGCGCACGCTGCGATGCTGGTGGCCCGGGTTCGGATCCCGGGTGCGCATCGAGGCACCACTTCTCCGTTCATCCTGAGGCGGAGTCCCGCATACAGCAACTAGAAGGATGTGCAGCTACGACATACAACTATCCACTGGGGCTTTGGGGGGAAAAAATAAAATAAATAAAATCTTTAAAAAAAAAAAAAAAAAAATAAGATTCATTACAGGGCCGGCCCGGTGGCTTAGCGGTTAAGTGCGCGCGCTCCACTACTGGCAGCCCGGGTTCGGATCCCGGCCGCGCACCGACTCACCACTTGTCCGGCCATGCTGAGGCCATGTCTCACATACAGCAACTAGAAAGATGTGCAACTATGACATACAGCTATCTACTGGGGCTTTGGGGGAAAAAAAAGGAGGAGGATTGGCAATAGATGTTAGCTCAGAGCCAGTCTTCCTCGGCAAAAAGAGGAGGATTAGCATGGATGTTAGCTCAGGGCTGATCTCCCTCAAAAAAAAAAAGATTCATTACAACCCTGAAGGAGAAACCCCCCACTTTGCAGGGGAGAGAACTGAACCCAGAGAGGTTAAATGACCGGCCACTGTGACATAGCTAGTCAGCAGCCTTGCAGGAAGTCTTGCTGACTCCAAGGCATGTGCTCATTCCCAGCCCTGGGACTCGGAGGCTGTAAAAGAAAGGTTGGTCTTCCCTGTGTCTTCCCCGGCTGGGGAGTCCGTGCCCCTTGAGCCTGAGCCCCCTTCCTTCTCCCCCACAGTGCTTATCACGGTCACCTGAGCTCCCTGATCGACATCAGTCCCTACAAGTTCCGGGACCTGGATGGCCAGAAGGAGTGGGTCCATGTGGTATGCACTGCCCGAGTGGACAACAGGTCGGTGCTCGCCCCTCAGCCCAGGTGACACGGCACTATCACTCCCCACAGGCACCTCTCCCAGACACCTACCGGGGCCCCTACCGGGAGGACCACCCCAATCCAGCTGTGGCCTATGCCAGTGAGGTGAAACACGTGGTCAACAGCGTACAGGAAAAGGGCAGGAAGGTAACCGCATCTGCATGGGTCCACTGAATAGAACAGTGAACATCGCTTCCTCTGTTGCCAGCCGGGTGCTAGAGGCTGGGAACCCCGAGAGAAGTGGGAACCAGGCCTGCCCTTTGGGAATCTGGGCGGGGTTACGTGCTCAGCGGAGAATTTAGACAGAGATGTGTCCTGGGCGTTATAGGAGTCCAGGGGTCCAGGCCGGACTGGTGTGGGTGTGAATGAGGGCCCTGGGAGGAGGTGCTACCTGACTTAAGTAATATAAGCTGAGCAGGAGTTAGCCACTCAAGGTGGGGTGGGGAGTAGAGGAGGAAAGGCATCCTACACAGAGGGCAGCCCGCACAGAGGTGAAGAACCATGTCAGTGTGGGGCCAGGTGGAGGCGGGCAGGACCCATATGCCAGATGACCACAAGTGCTGTGCTGAGGGGCTAGAGGCCACGGGGAACCTCTGAAGGGTTTTAAGAAGAGAGTAATAAGACCTGGGGATGCGTGTGAATGGTGCCAGCCTGAGGGCAGGTGACCTGGGGAGACTGTGAGGCCGACCCAGGGCAGGTGCAGAGACAAGAGAGAGGCGTCGTACCTGGAAGGGCAGTGGCTCAGGTGACAGGAGAGGGGGGTGGTTAGCGATTGGTCTGAGGGCTCTGGAAGGCTTCACTGAAGGAGTGACAGCTGAACACAGGATGTACAGCAAAGTCAGGCAGGCTGCGAGGCCAGAAAGGTTGGCAGAGCCAGACCAGGGGAGCCTGGCCTGTACGTTTCAGGCTCTGCACCCCCTTACATAAAACCAGAAAAGAGGTTGCTCTGATGGCAACAGAGGTAAGAGACCGGTTTCCCACCCCATCAGCCTTTCCCGCATCCCTGCAGAGCCTCTGAAGCAGCTCCAAGGCAGGACACAGTTTGGAAGTCATGGCTGTGAGCAGAAGGGGTGATTGGGTTTTAAACACGACAGCGATGAGCTTAGTGTCCGGGTTGAGGCATCACCCTGGTAGCCAGTGGAGGGTGGACTGGAAGAGGCGTCCAGTTAGAAGGCGTCTGCAGGAGGCCAAGGCAGAAACCAGCAGATCTGCCAGGAGGCAGGAGCGTCCAGGTGGAGGAGAGTGGATGCGGAGATGTTACAGAGGTAGAGTCAGAGGCTGTGCTGACTGATGGAAAAAGGAGGGGGCTGGTCCAAAGATGGGGGCCAGATTTCTGTCCTAGGTGGGAGGGATGGGAGTCACCAGATGGGGGCAGAGAAGGAACAGGATTACGGGGGAGAAATCAGTGGATTTTGTCTGGGGCATGCTAAGTACAAGCGGTCTGGAGGCATCCAGGTGGTGACAGTTGGTTTGGGGCCTGAAAGAAAACTGAATCACAGACTTCAGATGTGATGTGGAGCCCAAAGTTGGGGCGTAGCGAAGTCAGTAACTCCTCCTGCTTAAACCAACATTAGCAGGATGCACTGAGCTTGCCACTCAGCACCTCCACAGTAGTGTTCGCAAAGTCCTGTCTCATCCACAGATTGCAGCGTTCTTCGCAGAGTCTCTGCCCAGTGTGGGAGGGCAGATCATTCCCCCTGCTGGCTACTTCCTGGAAGTGGCAGAGTAAGTAGGTGGGAGGGGCTGCCCCAAGGAGGGCAGGGCTGTAATGGGGTTTTCCAACCTTTGTTCCAAATTCCAACCTCAGCCTGGCCTGTTTGCCAGGATTTTCAGACAAAGCCCTGAAGAAATAGTGGCCCCAAGAAGGCCAGCCATCTGCCTAAGGCCCCCACCATACTGCTGGCAGATCCAGGATTCAGAGTCCCAAGACCTCCCAGCTCCTGGTCTGATCCCTCTTACCACAGTCCCCCATCAGCCATCTGTCCTCTGCCACAGGCACATCCACAAGGCCGGAGGGGTCTTTGTCGCGGACGAGATTCAAGTGGGCTTTGGCCGAGTAGGCAAGCACTTCTGGGCCTTCCAGCTGCAGGGGGAAGACTTTGTCCCTGACATTGTCACCATGGGCAAGTCCATTGGCAATGGCCACCCTGTAGCCTGCGTGGCCACAACCCAAGCTGTGGCGAGGGCATTTGAAGCCACCAGCGTCGAGTACTTCAACACGGTGAGTGAAGGCTCCAGGGCAAGGGAGTGCCATGGGTTCTGCTGGGTCCCAGAGAGTCTCCTTTTCTTAATGAGCAGAGGCCACAGGCCTAGCACTGTGCCCAGCACAGAGACTTCTAAGATGCCATCCTTGGAGGGTTACCACAGATCAGAGGAAAAAATACACAAAACCTCTTTAAAATTAGCATCAATCCAAAAGCTGTCACAGAGATCATGCCTTATAAAATCTATGGAAAGAATACAAGAGGCCCTCTGTCCATCCCAGCAGAAGCTGCCTGCTGTATGCAGGCCCTGTGCCAGGTGCTGGAGCCAAAGAGCTGACTAAGATGCGTGAGGAACTCGGTCTGTTTGGGTAGTGAATGGTATTGGGGCAGGGTTCACACTGCCATAGGAGCTTAGAGGAGGGCATGGCTCCCTGTCCTTGGGGTACAGGGTGGAGAGCTTTCCCTAAGTGAAGTGGATCCTTCTGTTGCAGGAGAAGCCACAGCATGTTTGGTGGCACCAGGAAAGCAGTCACATGGTGGGTGAGGAGAGCATGGTGGTCACCAGGGGCTTCATCAGAAAGAGCCAAGGAGTCTGGACTGATCCTGAGGGCAGTGAGGAACCATGGAAGGGTTATAACTGGGGAAAGATGAGATCTGAAATACGCTCTAGAAGGATCTCTGGCAATCAGTATGGAGAAAGAACTGGAGGAAGGGAGACTGGTTCAGGCAAGAGAGGAGAAGACCTAAATCTGGGTATGGGCACAGGGAAGAAGAGGAAGGGACAGAGAACAGGGGAAGAACAACTCACTGTGACTTCTCAAAAAAGAGCCAGTTTGAGGGGCCGGCCCTGTGGCGTAGTGGTTAAGTTCACACACTCCGGTTCGGCAGCCCGGGGTTCACAGGTTTGGATCCTGGGTGCAGACCGACGCACCACTTGTCAAGCCATGCTGTGACAGGCGTCCCACATATAAAATAGAGGAAGATGGGCACAGATGTTAGCCCAGGGCCAATCTTCCTCAGCAAAAAGAGGAGGATTGGCAACAGATGTTAGCTCAGGGCTAATCTTCCTCACAAAAAGAAAAAAGAGCAAATTTGAAGTGGGGACTGAAACATGTCAGGATTTGGCAAGATGGTTGAGATTTGGCAGAGAAGGTCATTAAGGGTGAGGGCTGGTGTTTTCAGCAAACCATCATTATATGCCCAGGTGACACATAGACAGAGCCTCTGCCCTGGACACGTTCGCCACAGGGGAAGGGAGACTCATAGACACCTGCTCGCATTGGCGTGGAGAAGGGGTTAATGGAAGTAGTGCATTCGCAGCTCTATAACTGCACAAGGGGCTCCAGGCAGAAGGGCGGAGAAGAGCATGGGACAAGCAGTGGATGCTTCGTGTGGATGGTGAGTCTGAGGAGAGCTGAGTCTGGGAGGATGAGGGGAATTAGTCCTGTGAGGAGGAAGGGAGTGTGTTGTGTTAAGTGAAGACAAACAAGCCAGTGGAGCATCGTCCTGAGTTTTGTTTCTTTCTTTGTCTTATTTGAAGTGCCCATAGTTAGATTGTGTAATCCTTGGTTCCTGAAAGACTCATCATCTGTCCTTGTGTCACCCTCTTTTAGTTGATCAGTTAATCAGTTACTTTTATTAATGTCATAAGCATCCAAGAGGCCATCATCCCAAATAAAAGTTAGGACCTTGACAATAACCTGCCTTTATCCATATGGTTTGCCCCCAGTCCTATCTGCTTGCCTCCCTTACCCCAGGTAACCATCACTCTGAATCCCATGTTATTTATTCTAGTTGTTACTAAGGATCATCCATATTGCTTGTCACTGAAGTTCATTTGTTTTGAATGCTTTATAATATCCCATTGTATAAATATACAAGTTTATTCATCCATTCCTGTTGATGTGCTTTGGGCTTGTTCCATGTCTTTTGCTATTATGAACAGGGCTGCTATGAACAATTTGTATAAGTCTCTGTTGAGCATGTACAAGAGTTTTTCTTAAGAATATACCTAAGAGTGGAATTGCTAATCATAGAGTCTGCGTTCATCCTCCATTTTAAGAGATAATGACTTCTGTTTTCCACAGTAGTTCACAAGTTAGCACCCTACCAGCAGTGTATAAGAGATTCTGTAGGTCTACATCCTCATCAACAACTGTTCATTTCTGCCAATCAAGTGGGGTGTAAAATGGTGTTCCCTCGAATCAGCAAATGATCTTGATATGCCATTCCCTGATTTCAAATTATGTGAAACATCTCTTCATGTTTATTGGCCATGTGTTTCCTCTTCTGTGAAATTAGCCCTGAGCTAAGATCCGTTGCCAATCCTCCTCTTTTTGCTGAGGAAGATTGGCCCTGAGCTAACATCTGTGCCCATCTTCCTCTATTTTATATGTGGGACGCCTGCCACAGCATGGCTTGATAAGTGGTGTGTAGGTCTGCACCTGGGATCTAAACCCACGAATCCCGGGCTGCTGAAGCAGAGCACACAAACTTAACCACTACGCCATCGGGCTGGCCCCTCTTTTGCCCATTTTTTGATTGAGTTACTACTGCTTTTCTTATTTATTTGTGGGAGTTTTTTGTGTCTATGTATATGTATGTGTGTATGTATATATGTGCATTTGTACATATACACATATATTTTTTTATATATATATTTTTTGTGTGTGTGTGAGGAAGATCAGCCCTGAGCTAACATCTGCCAATCCTCCTCTTTTTTTGCTGCTGAGGAAGACTGGCCCTGGGCTAACATCCATGCCCATCTTCCTCTACTTTACATGGGATGCTGCCACAGCATGGCTTGCCAAGCGGTGCATCGGTGCGCACCTGGAATCTGAACTGGCGAACCCTGGGCCGCCACAGCACAGTGCACACACTTAACCGCTTGCGCCACCAGGCCAGCCCCATATATATATTCTTGATACTAATCCTTTGTCAGCTATGTTGTGAATATGTTCATCCAGTTTATAACTTGTCCTTTCACTTCCTTTACATATTTTCTGATGAATCAAAGTTTTTAATTTTAGCATGGTCAGCTACATCAATCTTTTCTTTTATTGACAGTTCTTTTTGTGTCTTAAGAAATCTCTTCCCACACCTATGGTCTACAAGATATTCATGTGCATTTTCTAATAAATATTTTAACATTTTGTTTTGACATGTAAGTCCTTAATCCATCTGGAGTTGATTTTTGTATGTGGTTTGAAACAGGAATCACGTTTCATCCTTTCTGCATGTGAATAACATTTTTTTAGCTCCCTTTATTCCCCATTGATCTGACATGCTACCTCTGTTATATAACCAAAGTTAAAAGTGAGCAGGGCTGTTTCTGGGCTCTTATGTCTACTCTTCTGGTCAAGTTGTCTGTCTGTTCCTGTACCACATTGCTTTATTACTAGAGCTTCACAATACATTCTGATATCTGGTAAAAAAAGGTCTCCTTTGGCCTGTTTTTTCTTGTTCAGAAGAGTTCTGGCCATTTCTGGACCTTTATTTTTATTGAAATTTTAAAGTTATGTTTAAACATTTTATGAACAACTCTGTTGGGATTTTGATATGGGAATTACTTGAATCTATAGGTGAATCTGAACAGAATTTATTTATATTATTGAATCTTCCTATTCATGAACATGGTATACCTCTCCATGTTTTATAATTTCCCCTGTATAGATCTTGTACATCAATAGATTTATTCCTAGATATTTGAAACTTTCTGTCATAAATAGTGACCTCTCTTTGTCTGTCTACTCTTTGCTGCTGGTGTATAAAATACAGAGTTTTGTATATTAATCTTTTATCAACCCCCTTGCTAAACTCTTCTATTTTTTCTAATAATTTGTAGGCAGACCTTTTGTTTCTTGTTTTTCCTATGTAAAAAATCATATCTTCTCCAAATAATGCCAGTTGTTTTATTGCACTGGGTGAGACTTCCAATACATGGTTGAAAACAAATGGTGACAGTGGGCATACTTGTCCAGTTTATAGGAATGCTTATACTACTTATCCATCTAGGATAATGTTTGGTCTAGGTTTTTATTTTATCTTTTATTTTTTTTTTATCTTTACATTTTTTTATTCTTTTTATATTTTTTATTTTATTCTTTTATTTTCTTTTATTCTTTACAAGGTTAAGAAAATTTCCTTCTATTCCTAACTTACTAAGACATGTTATTTTGAATAGGTGTTGAATTTTATCCTCTTCTTTTTATGCATCTATTGAAGTCATTTTTTTCCCTTTTAATCTGTTAATATGTTGAATTATATTTATGAATTTCCTAACATTAAACTATCTTTGCATACCTGGGACAAATCCAACTTGGACATGGAGTATTATAATTTTTATACACTATTTGCTTATATTTTATTTATGAATTTGGCATCTATTTTCAGGAGTAAAATGTGACTGTCATTGTTTTCTTTTCTTTTTTTTGTGAGGAAGATCAGCACTGAGCTAACATGGGATGCCAATCCTCCTCTTTTTTGCTGAGGAAGATTGGCATTGGGCTAACATCCACGCCCATCTTCCTCTACTTTATATGGGATGCCGCCACAGCATGGCTTGACAAGCAGTGCATCAGTGCATGCCCGGGATCCAAACCAGCGAACCCCGGGCCGCCACAGCAGAGCACGCGCACTTAACCACTGCGCCACTGGGCTGGCCCCTCATTTTTTTCTTATAATATCTTTGGTTTTGGTATCTGGGTTATACCAGCCTTGTAGATGAGTTGGGAAGTATTTCTTCTTTCCCTTTTACATAAAATTGGGATAATCTGTTCTTTGAAAGTTTGGTAACTACCTATAAAACCATCTGGGCCTTGTATTTTCTTTGTTGGAAGATGCTTAATTGCTGCTTCAATTTCTTTAAAAGTTATATAGGACTTCAAGCTTTTCATTTCTTCTTGGGTTAGTTCTAGTGAGTTATATTTTCCTAGGAGTTTGTCTCTTTCATCTTAGTGTTCAAAATTGTTGACATATGGTTATTGTATCTTTTTTTCGTGAGGAACGTTAGCCCTGAGCTAACATCTGTTGCCAGTCCTCCTCTTTTTGCTGAGGAAGATTGGCCCTGGGCTAACATCCATGCCCATCTTCCTCTACTTTTTTTACATAAAGTAAAAAAAGTTCTTTTTTTACTTTTTTCTACTTCCTCTACATAAGCGGTACGTAGGTCCGCACCCGGGATCTGAACCTGTGAACCCCCGGCCCCCAAAGCAGAGTGCACACACTTAAGCACTACACCACTGGGCCAGCCCCTCTTAATATCTTTTTAATCTTTATCATTATGTTCCCTTTTCATTTACAGTATTGTTTGAGTCCCTTCTTCTCTTGTTTTCTATTCTGCTTTCTTTGGGGTTTGTTATGTTGTTTTCTAATTTCTTAAGACAGATACTTAACTGTTTTCTCTATTAATATAAATATTTAAGCCTATAAATTTCCCTCAAGCACAACTTTTACTGTATCCCACAAATTTTAATATATACTGTTCATTATCACAGAGGTTCTCAAAAATGTGATCCAGACCCTGAGGATCTCCAAGACCATTTCAGGGATCTGCAAAGTAAGAACTACTTTGATAATAATACACATTATTTGCCTTTTTCACTCTCATCCTCTCACAGTTATGCAATGGAGTGTCCCAGAGGTTACATGATGCATGTGATACCACAGCAGATTGAATGCTGAAACAAATGTGAGACTCCAGTTGTCTTTAATTAGCCCAGATATTTAGGAGATTTGCAAACATGTACAAATAAGGCCACTTCTAATTTTTTTTTTTGGTAAATATAGTTATTTTTCATAAATATGTGTTATGATAACGTGCAATGGGTTTTTAAATTACTTTTAAATGGCATATTTAAAATTATTATTTTGATGTTAATATTTTTCAAATTTCTGTTTTAATTTCTATACAGTAAATATTAATAAATATAACCCATGCAAACAAAAGCTCTTTGGGTTCCAGAATAATTTTTGAGAGTGTAAAGCGATTCCAAGAACAAAAGTTTGAGAACCACTGCATTATCATTCAATTTTAAGTTTACAAATCTTTTTATTAACTTCTTACCAATAACACTGAAGTCAAAGGTCATGTCTTGTGTGATGTTTACTCTTTGATACTTATTCTGTAAAATGTGTTCAGGTGATCTGGTACTTGATTGTTCTACATGTCCTTGAGAAAAATGCATTTTCTCTAAATGTTTGCAGAACTCTGTAAATGTCTCTTAGGTCACACTTGTTAATTGTGTTGTTTGAATCTCCTATATTCATGCTGGATTTTTTTTTCTACTTATTCATAATTGATGGGGCCGGCCCTGTGGCGTAGTGGTTAAGTGCGCATGTTCCACTGCTGGTGGCCCGGGTTCGGATCCCAGGCACGCACCAAGGCACCGCTTGTCAGGCCATGCTGTGGCGGCGTCCCATATAAAGTGGAGGAAGATGGGGACAGATGTTAGCCCAAGGCCAGTCTTCCTCAGCAAAAAGAGGAGGATGGGCATGGATGTTAGCTCAGGGCTGATCTTCCTCACACAAAAAATAAATAAATAATTGAGAACTGTGTATTCAAATCTCACACTATAATGAAAAACTGATCGAATTCCCTGTAATACTATCAACTTTTGCTTCATATATTTTGAGGCTATTAAGTATATACATATTTTTTATTTCTATATGTTCATTGGGAATTGAATCCTTTTTTTTAAGGTATAATTGACACATAAGATTATATAGTTTCAGGTGTACACAACATAATGATTTGATATTTGTATATATTGTGAAATGATCACCACAATAAGTCTAGTTAACATCCATCACCACACATAATGACAATTTTTTTTCTTGTGATGAGAACTTTTTAAGATCTACTCTCTCAGCAACTTTCAAATATATAGTACAGTATTATTAACTATAGTCACCATGCTGTACATTACATCCCCAGGACTTATTGATTTTATAACTGGAATTTTCTACCTTTTGACCACCTTCACCCATTTCCCCCACCCTCTTTGTCTTTGTCTTTTGATAATTTGGTTGTTGTGTCTAGGTATGGCACTCACTAGTTTATTCTACTTGGAGTCCATTGAGCTCCTCGGATGTGTAGATTGTTGTCGGGTTTGTTTTTGTTATTATTTTTAATCAAATCTGGGAAGTTTTTGACCATTATTTCTTCAGATTTTCTTTCTTTCCCTTTCTCTCCTCTCCACCTGGAACTCCCCTTTGCATATGTTGGTATGCTTGATTGTGTCCTGAGGCTCTCTTCATTTTTTTCATTCTTTTTTCTTTCTGGTTTTCAGACTACAATCTCAATTGACAGATCTTCCAGTTCACTGATTCTTTCATCTGCCTGCCCAAATCTGCTGCTGAGCCTCTCTAGTAAATTTTTCATTTCAGTTACTTATGCTTTTCAACTACAGAATATCTATTTGGTTCTTTTCAATGATTTTTCTTTATTGATATTCTATATTTGGCAAGACGTCCTTTTCATGCTTTGCTTTTTAGTTCTTTTTTTTTGTGAGGAAGATCAGCCCTGTGCTAACATCTGCCAATCCTCCCCCCCACCTTTTTCTTTTCTTGTTGAGGAAGACTGGCCCTGGACTAACATCCGTGCCCATCTTCCTCCACTTTATATGGGATGCCACCACAGCATGGCTTGCCAAGCGGTGCTTTGGTGCACACCTGGGATCCGAACCGGCAAACCCCGGGCCTCCCCAGTGGGATGCGCACACTTAACCGCTTACGCCACCAGGCCGGCCCCTTTAGCTCTTTACATACGATTTCCTTTAGTTTTTTTTTTTTTTTAACATATTTATAACATTTGATTTAAAGTCTTTGTCTAATAAGGCCAACATCTGGGCTTCCTCAGGGACAGTTTCTAGTGATTGCTTTCTTCCCCCCTTGTATATGGGCATGCTTTCCTCTTTCTGTGCATGTTTCATAATTTTCTCTTGAAAACTTGACATTTTAAATAATATGATGTGGCAACTTTGGAAATTATATTCCCTCCTCGTGGTTTGTTGTTGTTGCTTTCTCTTGTTGTTTGTATAGTGCCTTTTCTGAAAGAATTCTGTAAAGTCTGTGGTTTTTTGTTTGTTCGTTTTTTTGTGAGGAAGATCAGCCCTGAGCTAACATCCATGCTAATCCTCCTCTTTTTGCTGAGGAAGACCGGCTCTGAGCTAACATCTATTGCCAATCCTCCTCTTTTTTTCCCCAAAGCCCCAGTGGATAGTTGTATGTCATAGCTGCACATCCTTCTAGTTGCTGTATGTGGGACGCAGCCTCAGCATGGCCTGAGAAGCGGTGCATCAGTGCGCACCTGGGATCCGAACCTGGGCCGTCAGTAGCGGAGCGCGCGGACTTAACTGCTAAGCCACAGGGCCGGCCCCGTGTTGTTTGATAAAGTCATGCATAATCGCTGTAATCTCTGCTTGGTTAGCTCTCGGTGATCATCTAATGATTAGACAGACATCTCCTTAAATGCCTGGAACCAAGTAGTCTCTCAGCTTTGACAAGCAGCTGTGTGTGTGTGTTGGGACATGCCTTCAACACTCAGCCAAGTTTACAACTCTATCTTAGCCTTTACTTCCTCCTCCTGCACAGCCTCCAAGTAGGCAGTGGTGAGAGCTTAGAGCTTTGCAGGTCTTTCCTAAACATGCACATAGCACTGGGCATGAACATATCCCTAGGCATATGCATGGCCTTCTAGATTCCCAGGACTGTGTCAAAGCTTTTGTTCATTTTCTTTCTATTGTTCCTCTGGGGTGATCTCGGGGGCAAGACCTATGTATTGTGCTAGTTCAGCATCTTGGCCAGGTCATGATTCTAAACCAAAGATGCTATTACTAGATAGACACTCCACCTTTTAATGAGTTCACAGTTAATATATTATACGATAAGTAGGATCAATCCATCCCTTGTGTCCATTCCACACATAATGTTTTGGACATATCAGAAAGCTGCCTCATAGCAGAATCACCTAGGAAGCTTTTTTATGATCTCAAGTATGGAGCACTGCCTGTACACTTTCAAGGTGGTCTACAGGATACCACTACATACCCATTAGAATGGCTACAATTTAACAGACTGACAGGGGCCGGCCCAGTAGTGCAGCAGTTAAGTGTGCATGCTCTGCTTTGGCGGCCCAAGGGTTCGCAGGTTCCGTTCCCTGGTGCGCACTGACGCCCCACTTGTCAAGCCATGCTGTGGCAGTGTCCCATATAAAGTAGAGGAGGATGGGCACGGATGTTAGCCCAGGACCAATCTTCCTCAGCCAAAAAGGGGAGGATTGGCATCCCATGTTAGCTCAGGGCTGATCTTCCTCACAAAAAAAAAGACTGACAATTCCAAATGTTTTTGACAACGTGGAGCAACTGGAATTTCATAGACTAATGGTAGGAATGTACTATGGCACAACCACTTTGGAAAACAGTTTCACAGTTTTTTATAAAGTTAAACATACATTTATCATAAAACCCAGTAGTTTCACTCCTAGGTATTTACCCAAGAGAAATGAGAATGTGTGTCTACAAAAAGATTTGTTATAATTGTTCATAACAGTTTTATTCATAATAGTCAAAAATCAAAATAACCCAAGGGTCCATCAAGAGGAGATTGGATAAACAAATTGTGGTATGTCCATACAATGAAATACTGTGTAGCAACAAACTACTGATACACATAATAATATGGATAAATTTCAAAAACATGCTGAGCAGAAGCAGCCAGGCACAAATATTCTGGGATTCCATCCATATGAAATTCTGGAAAAGGCAAAAGCAATAGTGACAGAAAGCAGGTCAGCAGTTGCCTGGGCCAGCGGTGGAGTGGGGCACATGGAACTTTGGGGAGTGATGGAAATGTTTTATATCTTCATTGTGGTGGAGGCTCCAGAAGTATATACATTTGTCAAATCACACTGAACTATACACTTTAAATATACAATCATGCATCACTTAACGAACAGGATAGGTTCTGAGAAATGCCTCACTAGACGATTTTGTCATAGTGTGCCCATCATAGAGTATACTGACACAAACCTAGATGATATAGCCTACCACACACCTCAGCTCTATAGCCTACCACACACCTCAGCTCTATGGTACTAATCTTATGGGACCTCCCTTGTCCTCGTATATGTGGTCCTTCATTGACCAAAACGTTGTTACATGGTGTCTGATTGTATGCAGTTTATTGTATGTAAATTATCTCAATAAAGTTCATGTTTTTCTAGTTTTTTTTTTTTTTTTTTTGCTGAGGAAGATTTGCCCTGAGCTAACATCCGTTGCCTATCTTTCTTTTTTGCAGAGGAAGATCTGCCCTGAGCTAACATCTGTCACCACCCTTCCTCTATTTTGTATGTGGGCTGCCACCACATGGCCACTGACAAGTGGTGTAGGTCCGTGCCTGGGAACCAAACCTGGGCCGCCAAAGCAGAGCGTGGCAAACTGAACCACTAGGCCACCAGGGCTGGCCCAAGTTGATATTTTTTTTAAGATGTAGTTTGAAAATAAATAGGGGCCAGCCTGGTGGCATAGTGGTTAAGTTTGCACATTCCACTTCGGCAGCCCGGGGTTTGCCAGTTCGGATCCTGGGCGCAGACCTACTCACCGCTCATTAAGCCATGCTGAGGCGGCATCCCACATAGGAGTACAACTCTACAGCTGTGATACACAACTATGTACTGGGGCTTTGGGGAGAAAAAAGAAAAAAGAAGAAGATTGGCAACAGATGTTAGCACAGGGCCAATCTTCCTCAAATAAATAAAGGGGCTGGCCCCATGGCCTAGAGGTTCAAGTTCCGCATACTCTGCTTCAGCGGCCTGGGTTCACAGGTTCAGACCCTGGGTGCAGACCTACACCACTTGTCAGCCATGCTGTGGTGGCAACCCACATAGAAAATAGAGGAAGACTGACATGGTTGTTAGTTCAGGGCTAATCTTCCTCAGCAAAAAAAAAAAAACAAAAAGATGATCTGCAGGAGACACCCCTGCTTGTGACTCTGCAGCACACATCCCCATTCAGACACCTGCGGGGGCCAGGTGAAGGGAAGAAAGTCAAAGCACTCAGAGTGCCTGAAGGCGACAGCTGATGCCCAGTGTAGTGTGATAGGCCAGGTTTGTTGTAAGCTGGAAATACATATGTTTGTGTAAAGTCTCTTAGTTTAAAACATTAGCAGCTAATTCAAAATTTTTAATAATGCCACACAAGCCAAACAAAATGACTCTTTATGCTGCACATGGCCCACAGGCAGCCAACTTGTGGTCTGTGCCCTAAAATCTGCCCTGGGCTCAGCCAGCAGTCATGAGCTTGAACCACAGAGTGACTTTTCCTGGGTGTGGCCCTAGCACGTTGCTCTTGACCCGCCTTGGAGGAGGTGATGGGAACTAATCCAATGTGGATCTGGGCCCAGCCCGTGAGATGGGGCCCCAAAGCCTCTGGACAAAAACCAGCTCTATGGCAGTGCACAGTACACCCTTTTCTCCAGTTCTGCATCTTCTCGGGGCTCTTACTGCACCCCCGACCTGGACTGCAGTCACATTAGCAACTGGAAAGGTGGGACAGACCATGGGGGCCTCAGGAGAACCCCATTTACTGCTGATCACTCTGAGCCCTGAGAGCTTCAGGCCTGTGCTCTCATCACTGCCCTTGGAATGTGTGTGGCAGTTGTGCTGCCCTCACCGTCACTGGGGCATGGCCCTTTGTTGGGTGTCTGATGTGCCTTTGTCCCTCGACTCAGTTTGGGGGCAGCCCAGTGTCCTGTGCTGTGGGGCTGGCCGTCCTGGAAGTCTTAGAGAAAGAGCAGCTGCAGGCTCATGCCACCTGTGTGGGCAGCTTCCTGATGGACCTCCTCGGGCAGCAGAAAGCCAAACATCCCATCATCGGGGACATCAGGTGAGGCTCGGGCAGCAGTCACCACTAACTGCGCACCTGCCAGGGGCCAGGCATGGTTTCTTCTTCTACCTCATAACCACCTAACCAGCTGGGATGGGGGAATTGTTATCTCCACTCTACAGAGTAGGAACTGAAGCACTAAGAGGTGCTGTTGCCCAAGATGGTACTTCAGTGGGGGGTGGAGGGTGAGCCAGGATCAAACTGAGCTCTGACCACTAGCCTTTCCTCTGTCCACACCAAGGCCCCCCTCGCCATCATAGTTCCTTCTTGAAACTGTTTCACAACCCTGAGGGTTCTTCCGGCTCTCAGCCTCCTAGGAGGCAAAGGTACAAGCCCTGGTGGACTTTCCAATGTGGGCTTGGCTGAGGCCCAGAGGATACGAGCCAGCCTGTGGTCCCTCAGGCTGACCTCCTGAGATGTTGCCTTCTGCTCCAGGGGCGTTGGGCTCTTCGTTGGTGTGGATCTGATCAAAGATGAGGCCACAAGGACGCCAGCAACTGAAGAGGCTGACTACTTGGTGTCCAGGTACTTTTTCTTGAGACAAGCTTCCTTTGTGGTGTTTAGAGCCCTGATGGAAGGAGCCTCCCCTCTTGCCTCTCCTCTCATCCACTGTGTTCCCAGGCACTCTAGGCCCACAGAGAGTTGACTGAAGGAGGCGGCATCTGGGCTTCTGAGCGGGGAGGGGGCAGCCAGTCTGTGTGGCCGTCCGCTCTGCCCAGTGCCTGGCAGCAAAGCCTTCAGATGGGCACGGGCCGATCGCAGCCTGAGCAGCCGCCTCTGCTGAGAATGCCGAAGCTGGAGGGGCTCTCGGTCCCGGGCAGTCCCAACATCGTGACCCAGGCTGCCCAAGGGAAGCACCTTCACCAGAGCCACACTAGGGTTGTGGCAGAACCAGAATCTGGGCTCCCCATTCCCAGAGTGACAGGTCTTGGGGGAATGTGGATGACTCAGAAGCCCCTGCCCCAGCTGTCTGCATGTTCTTTCACTTGAACCCAGGCAGGAATTGAGCCTCAGGACCCTCCCTCTTCTTGTTTGTTTGTAACTCTCTTTTTATCTCCATTCCTCACTCCTACCCCCTTCCCGCACCTTGGAAAACCCTTCTAACACTTGACGTGTCCTTATTCCAATTGTGAACCTTGCATCATTCTGTGTTTCAAATTGACATAAAACGTACTGATGTAAAAATCTTTCCTGCCACTTGGTTTTTGAGACTGACCCCTCCTAAATGGCCGTCCAGTCCCTGCCTTCTCTACTGGCCAGGCACATGGCCAGCTCACCCACCCATTCCCCCAGGGAGTCTCAGGACTCAAGCATTCAGAATGGTCGGTGGGAAGGAGGGAGCCAGATCAGCAGCGAGCCTGACCTCCTCCACCTCACAAACACCCTGGTGGTTTCTCCAGCTCAGAGAGGACACTAGAACCAGGGCTGGGTCTTTCACTTGCAGTCACCCTGTGGGTGGCTGGGTAGGATTCTGGATTTGAAGTCCAGACCTTGTTCTTTCTAGCACAGCCATAGTCAGTGCCAGGAAGAACAGGATGGGAGAAAGGAGCCGGAAGGCAGACTGAGGACACCCTGCTCCCGGCAAAACTTAAGCAATATAATGAATAAAAAAAGGGATGGGGGGTCAGAGAGTGTAAATACAATCACATCAGACCCCTTCTCTCAGTGGCCAAAATACCTTTCTAGGTTAAAAGTGTAAATATGGAATATTAAAAATGATTCTTAGGCACTGATGTTAAGGAGAGTAAAGTCATCTTCCTAAAAAAAAGCAGAAATTAAAACTGGGTAGTCCTCTGGGATTGCAAGAGTCCCTGTGGGCAGGAGCAGAAACAGGGTTGGCAGGGAAGTTACTGAAGCTAGGTGAGGGGTACATGGGCTTCATTACACTACTCTGTAAATGTTGAACCTTTTCCATATAAAAAGTAAACCATACACATCACAAACCCTAAGATCAAAAATACAGGGAGGCTTGCTGTCCACACTGTCCCCCTGTGGCTAGTCCTGGGCTGACCTAGACTGGGGCTCCACGTATGGATGAGGCAAGGCCCCTGCTCTGGGGAGCAGGCTCGGGGCCAGTTGTAGGGCACCCCAGGCAGGGGGCCATTGATGCTGGGCCACAAAGGATGGACAGGAGCTTGGGAGGGGGTAGCCAATGCCATGTCCTAGTGGGAACTGCCCTGTGAGGGGCTCCAAGGGCAGTGTGGCTGGAGCCCCAGCCACGAGGCCAAGGCCAGGCTGAGGAAGGCCTTGAAGGCCATGTGAAGGGCCTTTGGCTGGTGGGCAGCAGGGCCCTGCTGTGTCCTGTCCTCACAGGCTAAAGGAGAACTACATTTTGCTGAGCACTGATGGCCCCGGGAGGAATGTCCTGAAGTTTAAGCCCCCAATGTGCTTCAGCTTGGACAATGCACGACACGTGGTGGCAAAGCTGGACGCCATCCTGACAGGTGAGCTTGGAGCCCAAGGGGCAGCTGACCATGTTTCTAGAACCCAACCTGAAGTCACTAGAACCTTCCAGCATGCCCAAGGAGGGGGCACAACAGCTGAGTCAGGTGTCCTCTGGACAGCGCAGGGAGCAAGGAGAGAGGTCCTCCTGGCCCAGGCCTCCCCTATTCCTGCCTGGGCCTGGAGGGCTTCCTGAGAACTGGGTAGGTAGAAACTGAGCCACCCCCCCACCCTGCCTGGGCAGGCACCCGTGTGGGGTGCAGGACTAGGGAAGCAGGGCTTGGGTTTATCCAGCCATTAGAACTACAGTGGGAGACCTGGTTATGTGTCCTTAAAGCCACTGTGAGATGTGGCTGGCAGGACCTTTATGCTTTGCTTGAGGCTAGGGTCACCCTCAGCTGCTGAGTGGCTGAAATGAGATTTGCACCAGGATTGAGTGAATGCAAAATGCAATTCTTCTCCGCATTCCCAATCACCTAGGATGTCAAGGTCAGCCCAGCGTCTCCTCCAAATCCATTTACAAATTAATCTTAATAAGCAAAATCCTATCTCCTGGTAGAGATCAGAGCAGCCCAGCAAGCAGCCCATGTCTTTCAGCTCTGGGTTACTTCACTGCTGCCCCCAGGGCCCTGAAGCTAAGGGAACCCAATTCCTCCTAGACACAATCAGAGATGGTGCGAGACCTGCTGGCGGAAGGGAGGGTATTTGCCAGCAGGCTAGGGGAGGAGAGGCTGACTAGGCACAGAACTAGCTTAGGTTTCCTTTTCAGAGGCTTCAGTTGAGCCTGGAAGTCACAGGCAATCTGAGGGCTGGCTTTGTCCTTTCAGGAGATTGTTGCTGACCCTGTAGCTGGTGGCCCATACACATGGGTAAAGGGTGGGACATGGGCCTGTCCAGGGGGCCCAATATCCAAACTGCCATCCCAGAAGCTTGGACACTGAAGGCAGCAGGAGTCTTCAGAGGACAAAAGTTAACCAGCTTGGGTGGCTCGCTGGTCTTTTTCAGACATGGAACATAAGGTGAGAAGTTGTGAGACCCTGAGGCTCCAGGCCTGAGGCAGCCCTGCTGAGTCCTTCTCTAGGTGAGTGGGTCTTGCTTCTCTTAGAGACCCAGAACTGGGGTCCTTACCATCAGCAGCAGCTCCTTCACTCCTCAGCAAGCCAAACCTTTCCCACATGTTAGTTTCAACACTGAAAGGCTCTGGCTGCCTTGGAGTCTCTCCAGCTACTCCCTACCAAAAAGTCTCCAAAATACTTAGTTTGCATTTAATAGCTACAGCAAGAGGGCTTGAGCAGGAACAGCCATTTCTTCCCCCCAGCCAGTTCCTTCTGGAGGTGAGGGGGAAACAAAACTCCCTTTGCCAGGCTTCATCCACCTAGAGCTCCAGCCTGCTGCTGCCTCCTGCAACCAGCTAGGTCCTAGGCCTCAACCACCAGATTTGGGGTGCTCTAGTTCAGCCAGCAAATAGGCACTGCCAGAGCAGGCTGTTACGTACGTGCTGACCAGGAGGGAGCACCATTGTGCCCAAACCCAGCTGGCCCATGACACTGTCCTTGCTGGAAGACAGAGAATCCCACTTCCATTGCCAAGTCAAGACAGGCTTTGCAAGGTGCCCCAGAGTCTCACTGCAGCATCCCCACTGGGGGTGTTAACCCTCACTGTACCATCTTCATCCCCTTGAACAGTTGCCTCAAACCGTCAGGCCATTTCCTTTTTCAAAGGGGCTCAATTCTTAGGCAGGGTAGAGTCATTAAAGGAAAACTAACCAAGGACGTGGAGAATGTGTGGTTATGCCCAACAGGATGCTGTTAGGAGGTCACAGAGGATCCTGGAGCTCCGGAGCACCTGGCCCCACTCCCTTCACAGCATACCCCACTCACCCAGGCTTGGGGGTTTTTAAATTTTTATTTCAAAAGCTTGGATAGCTTCAATATCCAGGTCGTGGCAAAATCAGGACACGTGTAAAATACCTTACAATACATTAGATTCCCAAAAGGTACCAAAAAGTACAGTAAAATTAACACTTCCATTACAGGAAATGTATGACACAAATAATATAAAATTAAAAGGTGAAAAACAGGTGACACTGGTTTCCTAAGATACAATTTACTCTTTACAACCAGGGTCCACAGGTCCAGGCTGCAGAGCAGCAGTGGGACGCAGACTCTCTAATCTGGTTCTGGGTAACCCGGTAATAAAATCAGCCCGTAATACCACTCTGGCCTGAGACACCACACGCTGCCTAGACAACTAGAGCTCTGGAAATAGTACACAGGAGAGTGATTTCCAGGGGACATTTTAAATAAGATGCACATGGGACAGGCCATAGAAAGTATGCCAAGTTAAATTTGGTACATAATTGTGTTCACTCGATATCCAAACAAAGCGTGTGCGGTCGGTCGGGCACTCCTGCCGAAGCCTCAGTATGGCTTGTAGTTATTCTGATGGCCGCCACGTCGCTGGCTCTTCCCGTAATTTGTACTACCCTGACCTAGAGACAAGAACAACAGTGATAGCAGCTACGACTCACTGAGCATTTCCCCCTGTGCCAGGCGCTTGACATGCATCCTTACTGGAGCCAATGACCCTGTCCAGTAAGGATACCTTACCCACCCTTCCTGAAACCCACAAGGTCAAGAGCTCAAGTCGTCTAGCTCCAGTGGCCAAGCCAGGCCACAAAGCCCAGCCGTCTGACTCCAAAGACCCTGCTGCCAGTGGCCCCTGCACTGTCTGTCCTGCCTCCCAGGGTGGGTGAGTGGATGGGGCTTCCCTCTCTCCTACTTACTGTAGTCGTAGCCGGGGCCGTAGCCGTAATAGCCATAGGGCGAGTAGTCGTAGCCGCCATAGCCGGGCCCGTAGCCCTGCTGGTAGCCGTAGCCCTGGTTCCAGTAGTTGCCGTAGCCCTGATTCCAACTCTGACTCTGACCTGTGGGGGGAGCAGGGCACAGGGGCCCATGGACCATTTAGCACACGCAGGAGCTAGGATGGAGGGAATCCTGCCCTTTGGGTGGCGGGGTTACTATGGCAACTCAGAGGTAGAAGCCAAGGGGCTACTGTCCTGGTAGAGAGGGCCCTGGGCCCAGCCCTACACCTGAAGAGACCCAAGCTGGGGATGGGAAGGCCAGGACAGTACTGAACACTAACTTCACTCGGGGTAGACGAGGCAGGAGCTCACTCTCACTCCAATCACCCCTACCCTCCCTGGCAGCTTGGCCCTAAAGATGGAGTTCAGGTTTTGGAGTCAGAGGAGCCTAGGACTGAAGGAGGTAAAGCGCCTGGCACAGCCCTGCCCTACATTCTGCCCACCCGCCCAGGGGTACACCAATGCTCAAGACAGCCACAGAGCCAAGCCCATTGGGCCTCCATCCCTCAGAGTGGGGTGCAAACGGCCCCTCTGCCCTGGGGCCCCAGGCCACATGAGGAAACGGGCTCTTCCACTTCAAGCAGCACAGCCTTGACTCAGGAAAACCACTCCTGTTCCTGCCCACCCTGCCGCACTGAGCACCAGAGGCCAGAGCCCCCAAGACAGGCAACAGAAGCTCCATGCAGGCAGGGAAACAGGACCCATCCTCATCCAGGCTCCACTCACCTCCTCCACTTCCACCGCCACCACCACTGCCTCGATTCCCTCGGTTTCGGTTCCCGCGGCCCCCAGAGCCATACTGCTGCTGTTGATAGACCTCTTTGGGCTGGGCCACCTTGATTTCACACTGAAAGCCAAAAGTACAGTGGGTCAGGTCACTAGGACAAGCTCTGGGCAGAGACTGTGCACAAAAACCTTCACTGACAAACATTCAGATGGCAGATCTGGTCCATCTGCTAGATTACAAAATATGCTGGGGTGGGAAACCACATTTGGGCTAAAAGCTCTCAGAACCACATCTAAAACCTAGACAGACCAAGACTGACACTAGGGCCTTTTTGGCTCAAACCTTTCCCCAGAGAACGTCCAGGGGATGACAGATACAACCCTAGGTCAGCTGACGGCAGCCCTAGGACAGCTCCACGTCTAACAACTGGAAGGAGAGGGATGGCTGGGCTAATGCCAGCCCAGTGTAGCAGAACACCATACCAGGTGTCAGGCCTGGTGCCACCTTGGTCCTACTGGCAAGGGGGTCAGAGAAGGCTTCCCAGATGAGGAGTCTTAGACAATAAGGAGACTTTCTGTTTTTTTTGTTTGTTTTTACAGACTTTCTGATTTTTTCTTTTTATAGAAGAAATGAAGCATCCCACTCAAATATGCTATTGAGGGTGACTCTGACCTCCAACTTACAGAGGAAGAAAGAAGCTGAGGCGCAGGGCAGGGCTTGCTGGAGGCCATCCTGCTACCCCTCCCCACCCACCACTGGTTTGTGGTTGGGGTGGACCAGATGACTACATCCCCTCAGGGCCTAAAGAGTCAATTTCCTTTTTGCTCAAAAATCTGCCCACTGTGGGTGGGGGTAGGGTCAAGGACCTTCCACTGCTCCTGCTTAAATAAATCTTAAGTATTTTTTAAACAAAGTACCCTGACACATATCACCCCCAACTAAGTTCAGTAAAAAAAAAAAATCTTACACGAGGTGTCCCCATACATACCCCTATTAAAAACTGGCGAATTACCCCCACCAACTGATACAATCTGATGTTTTCTATCCTATCGAATTAAAAATGCTGAATACAACTAAATACACTTATTTGAAAATCACTACCAGCAGTTTGACTAATGCTGCTCTACAGGCTCTTCCTGAGAAAAAGGCCTCTCTGTGTCACTGTCTACTGCACTAACAATGGATGACATCTTACCCAACTGCCTCTAGGATCCAATCTCATTTTAACATAAAATTTAAGAGCCCAATTCAGAATCCAATCTTTCTAAATTCCTAACCAAGACTGAGGCTTCCAGGAGCCCTACCCTACCTGTCCCACCTTATCTGGCTGCCACTCCTGCTCAGACAGAGCCTGCCACACCCTGCCACAGTGAGCCACACCCTCAACTCCCAACCGCCTCGACACCTGGAGAATACTCAAAGCATGAACTATCCTCTCTCTTGACTAGAGTTCAGGGGGAAGAGCTGCACTTCTCACCACACAGGACTCTGCTCATTTAAAGGCAAAACTGGCCCTGGCTATAAGCTGGCCAGGACCCAGGGAGCTCTTTGGGAAGGATCTTTGCCTGGGATGGGGGCTGACTAAACCAGCATCCAAGAGGGACAGATAACGAACTTTGATTTGGTTGTAGCAGCAATAAACAGAAAAGCTCTCCAGTAGTATCCACAGCAGGAAAAGACTTCACCACAAAGGAAAGAAATGAGTGAATGGCAAAGTTCTAGAATCTGCTGAGGCCTTACACACCTTGGACTCTAGATCCAGAACCTCTGACCTCTAGCTTTAAATCAGGAGTCAAAGGAGCTACTCAACCTGCTCTCCCTGTCCCATAGAAGCCACCCTTCCTCCCCTGCTTCCCTCACTTCCTGTGTGTTTACTGCCAGGCCTGCCAGTCTAGGAGCTCCTTAAAGGACATGACCATCTGCCCCAATCAGGGCAGCAGACACTGCAGAAAACCGTAACGGCTGATGACCCTGGAGAGCTCTTGGAGGTAGCCCAACCCCTAACCCACACCTCCAAGGGCCAACTCTCCAGTGGCAGAAGGCCAGGCACACAACTGGGAACACCTTACCTTACTTCCACTGATAGTGTGAAACTTTTTCTCCAGAACCTTCTTCACGGGTTCCTCTTCTTTAAAGGTGATGAAAACAAAGCCTCGTCTTTTGTTCGACTTTGGATCCATTGGAAGCTCAATGGCCTCGATCTGTAAACATAGGCAAAAAGCTCAGGACCACTGCCTCCCCTGCCCCAGGGCCCAAAGGGAACTCACAGGAGAAAAGGTCCATGAAGGCAAGAGTGAAAAAGCAGCCTTCTCAAGGGAGGGCTCTGGCCAGCCAAGGCTACCAAGGACCAGGAAGAAGGCAACCTCAGGGCAGCTGGCAGGCCACTCCCAGGGCCACACACTCACCTCCCCAAACTCGCCAAAGTACTCTCTGATCTTCTCCTCAGTGGCTTCCGGATTCAGACCCCCTACAAAAATTTTCTTTACTGGGTCCTTCTTCATGGCCATGGCCTTTTTGGGGTCAATAACACGGCCATCTAGTCTGTGTTCCTTCTGGTCTAGGACCTGTTCCAACAGAAGACAATCAGGTTCTAGCTCAGCAGCATGACCCTGGACAAGGCCCTTCTCTTTGAGCCACAAGACACCAACACAGGCACACAAAACATGTTTCATCCCCTTCCAACTCTACCCTCAACCTGATTTCCCAATCCAATCCTCTCCACATTTCAAGTACAGGTGATTCACTTAAAGACCTATGAATCACTCCTCACCGCCCCCCCCAAAGCCATTGCCCATGCTGTATGCCCCTCTTCCTGCCCAGGCAGTCCCAGTTTAAGGCCCATCTCCTCCAGAAGCAGCACAGGCTGAAGCTGGGCTGCTACGCTTGGAATCTCACTCCACCCATTACTCGAGTTACGTGATCTCTTCTACTGAAACTTCTCTGAGCCTTTGTTTTGTTTTCTGTAAAATGGGGCTAAAATAAAGCCTATCTTGTAGCAACTCCGGATTCTTTTCAAGTCCTCACACTAACGCATTTGCTTTAACAGTGTCCAGAAGAGGCACAAAAGGATAATAAACATCCATTGTCATCTTCCTGGACCACTCCAGCCCATACTCACTCCCCCACACTCAGTGTGTATTCTTAATCCCTTTAAAAACAGGAACATAAATTCCCAACCTCTGCTTTTTCCAAAGCACTCAACCACGTGCAGAACACAAACTAATCATCCTGTAGGAACGGTGTCCTTTGAGAACAGGCTGAGACTGCTGAGGTAAAGTGCCCAGCTTACCTTCTCCACACTGGTTGCATCTTTGAACAAGATAAATCCAAACCCTCTTGACCGGCCAGTGTTGGGATCCATTTTTATGGTACAGTCAACAACCTCTCCAAATTTGGTAAAATAATCCTTTAGATCCTTTTTGCTGGTATCCCAGCTCAGGCCACCAACGAACATTTTTCTGAAATGGTAGGATGAAACACATGGCAAGCAACTCTTATTAGAAAGTTGTGATTTTAGAAAAATTGGCCCAAGCAAAGCTTTCACTGAAGACCTTTAATACAAAGCCACCACTCCCCCGGAACAACGGTCTACCCTAGAGTCCATAAAAGTTCTACCTTTGGAGATTATGAGCAAACCTCCACTACCCTCCCAACCAACCCTGAGCTAACAAAACTTCAAGAAACTATGCACCCCCAGGCTGGGCGAGGGAAAGGAAGGACAACCCGGCCGGGAATACAGGCCGTGAGCGCTCACAACTACAACTAATTCCCCTAACAACCACGTATCAAAGGGCTATAGCCCCTTCCAGCCAGTCGCCAGCACCTCCGAGAAGCCGCTCTCAAGGAACTCGAGGCTTCCGGGGGCCGAGACCGCGTTCAGACCGTGACTCCACCCCCCGCAGCCGGCGGAGGAGGGAGGCCGCGACCGGGGCGCGCGCCAACTCCGCCTACGCAGCCCGGGCAGCCCGACACCGGCTCGGCCCCGGGTCCGAGCGCACTCCGCTTCTGGGTCGCCCGCCCCCGCCCGCGCGAGCGGCCCCGGGGCGGCGCCAGAGTCGACCCAACAAACTCCTACAAACTCCGGCACGAGCGGGCGCGGGAGGCTGGTCTCGGGCCGCGAGCAGGCCCGGCCGCCCGGCCGCCCCTCCCCCCGCCGCGTGGCGCCAACAAAAGGCCGCCCCGGAACAAAGGCGGCGCCCCGCCGGCCCGCGGCCGCACCTACCCCGCGTCCTCCTCGTTCTTGCTGGCGTTGATCTGGTCGCCCTCGGCGCCGTTCTGGTTGCCGGCCGGGGGCGCCGCGCTCCCGCCGCCAGCGCCCGCCGGGGCTCCGTTGCCGACCCCGGCCGGAGACTCGCCCTCGGGGGCGGCCTCGTGTCCGTTCTCGGTGGCGCCCGTCGTCTCCATGGGCTGCTCCTCACCCGCTTCCGACATGCTAGGCCGGGGCGCGGCGGCTCCTGCAAAAAGCGGCCACAGGCGGCCACAGAGCGTCAGGCCGGCGCCGCTCCCGCCGCCGGCCGCCCGCCCGCCGCCCGCGGGCCCGGCCGCTCACCTCGCCGCCGATGACGCCGCGGGGCCCGCTCGTCCCCACCAGCCGGGAAGGCGCCGCGGGCTCGGCCGCGCCCACGCTCACGCTGCCGGGCCTCGCCTCCGTCCGCCGACGGAGCCGCCGCGACCTCGCGCCTCCTCCTTGGCCGCCGCTGCCCGCAAGCCACCGACAGACACTCTCCCTCCGGCCCGCGCGGTGCCGCCGCCTCACAATGCCGACTCGTGGCGCTCTTTATAATGCCGGAGCCGGGTCCACATCGCAACAAGGCGCATGCTCATTGGCTGCGTCCTACCGTCACTCAACCCTGCGCCGCCGTCCCATTGGCCACGGCGGCGCGCGCACCCTAGCTCCGGGCGGGCTTTGTCCTCATTTTAGAACCCGCGCGAGGCAGAGGGGTGCTGGGGTCGGGCGGGAGGACGGCCTAGTCCCGCGCAGCGGAAGCCGAGGCCCAGCGGCACACGGGCCCGAGACGAACCCTCCGCCTTCTGAGGCCGCTGGCTTTCGTCCCGGTGCGCCCCATCCCAGCATTGGCAGTTTCGGACACTCTATTTCCGAAAAGAGGAAACTGGGCTTGAGGAACTCTTGCAAACCTAGGTCGCCTGGCTGGAAGTGGCAGAACCCGGGCTCCCGAGATTGGGCGCGTCGCGTCCCGCACGTCCCTCTGCAGGGCTTGGAGGGATTGGGACGCAGCCCGCCCTCCCCCTTGCCCTTGGTGCCCTCAGAGCCCCGCGATCCCGCCGTTTCAGCCGCCTCCCCCGATGACTAGAAGGGGAGGGGGCGGAGTCCGCCGGGTGTTTGGTGCCAATGGTGCTCGGGGAGGATGTGGCGGGAGAAACGGTGGGACTATGGTGTTCCGCAGTCTTAGGTTGCCTGGCACCACCTTGACGATTAGCGTCGCATTTATACTTTTGATTACTTAGAATTTTTCATTTAAGTTAATTCACTTATTTTTGCTGGAATTTATTTTTAAGAGCAATATACTACTTCCGTGAAATCATGAGGTTTTGGTGAGAGTGGGGAATAGTTCTTTTTCTAATATACAAAACCCCTTAATATTATCTCCTTGAGCACCAAGCTTGAAAGGCCTGCGTCATCCCGTGATTCTTTTTAATCTTATGGGTGATGGGCCCCAAATGGACCAGGATTACAACCTCCGAAGCCTGAGAATTACCAAATAGCAACAGAACACGAGTAGCTGGCATCTCCTGCTGGCTTCCTCCAGCCAGGCCCAGTGTGGCGGGCGGGCGTTCTATTTTCTCATCCGGTGGTCCCCTAACAACCCTATGGAAGACGGTACCATCTCCAATTTATAAACGAGAAAACTGAAGCGCAGAGCTTGGCTCAAGTCTCACTCCCTAATCTTGTCAGCCAGTGGAGTTGCCCTGAGAGTGAAAATGTGGCAATTTCACATTTGGAAAAAATAATCAACTTAAGAAAATCTGAGGATTTGGCCACACAGCCTGCATTTCCCCCAAGGTATCAGTCAACTAGAGCTGATGAGCAAATGCCCTCTGGTTCACCCCAAGGCCCACCTGACCGCTTCACTTTCAGGCTAGATTCCATGACTGGAATTCACACATTTCCATAAACCCTTGGTCATGTCACTGAAATCTGGCTGTAAGGCTTGTAGGGAAGTCCCTAACAAACACCCCACCCAACCTCCACTCCAGCCCTCACCCACCCGCAGAAATGAGGGCTAGGGATGTGGTTCACAAGAGATGATGGGCACAGCTGCCCAAACAATGATAATTCAGGCAACTAAGTTCAAAATGAAATAGTCTAAGTGCAGCCACAGGACGTAACTATTGAGGGCATAAATCACTTACTCTCTTGCTCTTGTCCACATGGATTCCTTTCCAGAACCTGGGAAACGCTTTCAGAGACACATCAAGTGCAAGGATAACAACATTTGTTCAGTGCTTCACAGTTTGCAAAATACTTTCACCAACATTACTTCATTGGAGCTTCAAAATAGCTTTGTGCAATTATCCATAGTTTGTATAAGAAAATGTTGAAAGCACACAGCTAAAATTGTGTCCTCAAAGCCAGCACTTCCAACTCCACGCTGGGGATTGTTTCCGGGGCTCCTGGCTACTGTAGCACAAGGGATCTCTCAGCCCCTGAGTTTCTTGGTCTAAATTAGATCTCTCATATCAGATTAAATTATTCTGAGGCTCAAATGAAGCGATGGCTTAGAAAATACTTCATAAACTATAAAGAACTGCAGACAAGTGGGGCTCAGTCTCAGCACAGAATGCTGTTATTTTGCATCCAAGGGTGCTTCTGACAGAGGCAGGGCACTGGGCTGTCTGGAAGCAGCAGGAAGTCCCTCTGACACATGGATCTCAGTCTTGTTATTGGGTCCCAGTTACGGATCCTGAGTGGAGGGCATCTTCCACGACATTGAGGTTCTCAAAACAGTAAGGAGCCCAGTCACCCCCAAAAATCCCTTAAGTGGCCCACAGAGTACAGTCTCCTGGCTCTGGGGATTCATGCTGTCAGGCAATCTATGTGTAAGAATATATACAATCGCCAATCTAGAATAGGCAGGACAGACACAACATGCATTTTGAAAGTTTTTTAAATTACACAAATTAATTTTTCTCACATTCTCCTTTTTTGATGCTAAGCCTGCAGGGTGGAAGTTGCAGGAGTTAACTGCAAATATGTTGTGACTGCTGTGACCAACTCCCACTCGGGCTGCTCCCCACACCACAGTTCCACGGGCCCGGCTCCCCGGCTTCAGGGCTGACTTTGGATCCAGCCAGTGGAAACTTTCCAAAACACAAGTCAGGTCTTGTCACACTCTGAGTGTGCGTGAAAACGCTGGCTGGCTTCCCAGTGCCCTGAAGGGGGGAATACGGGTGAGAGAGACAGTTGGGGCTCACAGAAATCATGCCCCCTGCCAGCCTCCCTTGCTGTGTGGTCTGTGAGTGGACGGGTCACTTCCAGATCTGGGTAGTTGAGACCAGGGACCTCCCCAAGACCTCTCTTCCCCTGGAGACCATGTGTTCTGCATGACAGAGCTACATATGGAGAAGAGCTGTTCAACCCACATCAGACTTGACATGAGCAAGAAATGAACCTGTGCTGTGTGAAGCTGCTGAGATTGGGAGGTTTATCTTGAATTGCAGCCTCGCCAAGCCTGACCATTCCACATGGCTTGTGAGGCCCAGCATGGCCACATCTTATGCCCACTCTCCACTCTAGCTAGGCTGACTTTCTTTTATTTTCTGGAACTCACCTGTGCCTGTCTGCATCAGGAGGTGCTTTTGCACCTGCAGTTCCCTCTACCTGGAATACTCTTCCCCAAATTTCACCTGCCTACTCTATATCTATTGTGGGTTGAATTGTATCCACCAAAAAGATCTGTTCAAGTTCTAACCCTTGCTCTCCGGGCATGTGACCTTACTTGGAAACAGGGTCTTTGCAGATGTAATGAAGTTAAGATGAGGTCAAACTGGAGTAGGGTGGACCCTTAATCCAATATGACTGGTGCCTTATAAGAAGAGAAGACACAGAGAGAGAGAGACACATACACAAGGAAAGCGCCATGTGATCATGGAGACAGAGACTGGAGCGATGGGTCTACAAACCGTGTCTTATAGTCACTTCAGGCTGCTGTAACAAAATACCAGACTGGGCAGCTTAATCAACAAACATTTACTTTCTCACAGTTCTGGAGGCTGGGAGTCCAGGATCAAGCTGCTGGCAGATCTGGTGTCTAGTGAGGACCTGCCTCCTAGTTTGCAGTTGGCCATCTGCTCGTTGTATCCTCACAGGCAGAGAGCAAAGAGAGAAGCAAGCTCTCTCTTGTCTCTTCTTATCAGCTCACTAATCCCATCATGAGGGCCTCACCCTCATGACCTCATCTAAACCTAATTGTCTCTCAAAGGCCCCATTTCCAAACACCATCACATTGGGGGTTAGGGTTTCAACATATGAATTTGGGAGGACACAAACATTTAGTCCATAGCACCGAGGAACACCAAGGACTGCCAGCAACACCAGAAGCTAGGAGAGAGGCATGGAACAGAGTCTCCCCTAGAGCCTTCGGAGGGAGCATGGCTCTGCCAACACCTGGATTTTGAACTCCTAGACTCCAGAACTGTGAGATAATAAATTTCTGTTGTCATACGCCACCCAGATGGTGGTGCTTTGTTACAGCAGCCCTGGGTGACTAATATAACATCCATCAGACCTCCACTTCCTCCAGGAAGTGCTCTGTCATGCCCCAAAGAAGGGCCCCTCTCAGAGCATGGACCACACAATATTGACATTGACCATGAGCTCAATGAGATCCTGCACAAAGTCTGTCTCCTTCACTCCGACAACTTCAGTGGGCACACCAATACCTGCAGAATGAATAAAAGATCTCTTAATCCAGGGTTACAAACTGGTTACTTGTGGGCTGAGTCTGACTCTCAGATGTGCTTGCTTGCCCTACACAGCATTTTGAAAATCTTTTTTTGTTTTTTTTTTGTGAGGAAGATTAGCCCTGAGCTAACATCTGATGCCAATCCTCCTCTTTTTGCTGAGGAAGATTGGCCCTGGGCTAACATCCATGCCCATCTTCCTCTACTTTTTTTATATGTGGGATGCCTGCGACAGCATGGCTTCATGAGTGGTGTGTAGGTCCGTGCCCCAGGCTGCCAAAGCGGAGTGCACGATCTTAACCACTATGCCAGCGGGCCAGCCCCCCTCATGAAGTATGATATTTCTAAAAAATGTTCTATTTCCAGTTACTTTTGGAAAATTGTTAGATGAAGTCACACTGGGCCGCAGTCCCATGTGTTCACACCCAGCAGGAGCCGAGTCACACTGCCCCCCGGCAGGAGGGGCAGGTGCTGTCCAGCTCACCCCAGCTCCCAAACTCCCACTAGGTCCTAACGTCGTACTCCTGGACCTCCTAAATTCATTTTCATTGACTGAAGGCATCTGAGATTCAGTCCCTAACTGGGTCTTGGTGAAGCTCAGCTTCTTCATCTTTCAAACAGGAATGACGACCCCTGCCTCTCAGCACTCTGCCACGGATCAGAGAACGTCCGCCGTGTATATAGCACAGGGCCAGGCAGGTAGCAGGTCTATGTGAGAGCTGCTGGCACCAGGAACGATGAAGACAATAGAAGCACCCAAGGGAACACACCTTCACTGCTGGGCTCCCCTCATGCGTCTCAGACGGAATCCTCAAAAGAGACTTGGAAGATCTGGAGCAACTGCCAGCCAGTGGTCCTCCAAGGTCAAATTCTTGCAACAGCTACCCCGTGCCTAGCTTGAGACTCAGAGGCAGCCTCTGTCCTGCAGAGGCCAATCAGAAATGTCTGGGACACCTTTCTGGAATCAGACCTCAATGGAATACGTGGTTCATGTCCAGACCTGATCCTCCACGTCTCCCCGGAGCTCGCAAGGCTGCATACACGGGACACGGCAGGCAGAGGGGCCCAGCCTGGCTTCATGTCACAGTCCCCTGTGTAGCTTGTAAAACTTCAGATTCCCAGGCCCCTGGGGCTGGACGCTCACTTTTATCAAGCATTCCAAGCACCCGGTGGTGGGATACGGATGGATTTAGGACCCACTGCTCCCAGCAGGTTGGGGAAAAGCCTACAAAACTGAGGAATGCCGGCCTCCTCTCCAAGAGGCAGTAGCGCCTCCTCAGAACACCAGACTTGGAGGCTCTTTACGTTTACAGTTTAGCACAGCCACTAAAGTCAGTGTGGGCCCGGGGGACTCTCTTGAAGCCGCAGTTTCTGATTATGCAACAATTCATCTATTCACTCATTTATTCACATCTCAGCTTCGATTGCCATCAACATGCCTACAACCTCAGGACAGACCTGTTTTCTGAACTCTAAACCCTCAACATCTCTCCTGAATTGTCTCCAAGGCACCTCAATCTCAGCATGCCCAAAACTGAACATATGGCATTCCCTGAGCCCAGGCCCTTGGCCAGTGTTGTTGGCCACAGAGACCGCCTCCACCATCGAGCCACCTGTGCAGGCCAGGCACATGGGAGAGTCAGCCCTCACACCCCTCTCTCTCACCTCCCCCATCCAACCCACCATCCAAGCCCGCATGTGCCTTTATCCCTCTGTCACCTGCACTCAGGTTTGCACTACAGGAACATCAGGCAGGGTGGGCTACACTGTAGTAGCCAATAGATCTAAACACCACAGAAGACTGTTTCTTACAGAGTAACAGTCCTGGGCGGGTGTTCAGGCCAGAGAAGCGGCTCTCCTCCGCGTGGTCATTTAAGGCCCCAGGCCCTTTCCATCTTGTGGCTCCGCCATCCCCTTGGGCCTTGTCATCTGCACGCAGCTGGAGAGTGAAATGAGCAGAGAAGAACTAGTGTGAGAGTCTTAATGGTCCAGGCCTGGAAGGGGCAAGCATCACTTCCATTCACATCTGTTGGTTAGAATTCTGTCACCTGGCATCACCTTTCAGCAAGGGACACTGAGAAATGAGCTTAGCTGCTTGCATAAGGAAGGCAGGGACAGAATAGGTGCCCAGTCTTCACAGTAGGCTTTTGTGTTAATGACAGTGAGGGGAGACCCTAGAGGAAAGCTTTTATTCAGTCAATCAGCCTTTCAGAGTATGTCCCCAAATGCCTGTCCTGGGTAACCCACTGGCCTCCACCATCAGAGGCCGCCCCTGCCCTGCCCCTGGGAGCTGAGTCTACTTGCCACATGGTGAGATGAATGCTATATCGGGGAAGCAAGGAAGGACAAGGACATGCCAGAGGGACACTGAACCAAGCTGGGGATGTGGGTGGGAAGGACAAGGCTTCCCACGGGAGCAGACACCTGGGCTGCACCATGAAGACTGAATGGGGGTTCTCCAGGCAGTGATGGGGAGAGCGGGTACAGGCAGAGGAGAACGACTGAGCAAAGACTCAGCACTTGAGAAAGCACAGACTGTTTAGAGAACTGCAAGTAGCCCCACGTGACAGAGAGGAGTTGAGACTGTGTCGTTGGGCAGGGTGCCATGACAAAGGGTCCCATTTATCCACAGGAAACAGGAAGTCAGTGAGTACTGTGATGGCAATAGTCGATGAAAGGAGAGGTGGTGAGAGACGTTAAGGAGGGTGAGTGGGCAGAACTTTGTGTGTGTCCATGTGTAGTTATGACCTTGACTCCATGCATGGGGCACGATGGGCAGTAAGGCTGGAAAGTTGGACTGGAACCACCTGGTGGAGGGCCTTGAATGCCAGGTCTGGTAAGGAAGGCAGTGGGCAAATGCCATCTGCCTCTCTCAAGGAGAAAACCATCCCACTGCAGGTGATGGCCCCCTCGCTTCCTGGCTATGCCTGTCTCTAGTGGCATAGTCTGTTTCATCCATTACTTCTAGTACATTAGTCCCTGATGGCTAGAAAAGGATCAAGAGATGATCCATTCCAAAGATCAAGTCCAAACTTCTCATTAACAGAGAAGAAAACTCAAGGTCAGAGAAGGGGAATGTCTTAGTCCGTTGGAGCTGCTATAACAGAATACCAGAGCCTGGGGGGCTTCTAAACAACAGGAATTTATTTCTTGCAGTTCTGGAGGCTGGAAGTCCAAGATGAAGGCATCGGCAGATTTGGTGTCTGGTGAGAGCCTGCTTCCTGTTTTACAGATGGCTGTCTTCTTCTTGTGTCCTCACATGGCAGAAGGGGATGAAACAGCTCTCTGAGGGCTCTTTATAACGGCATTAACTCCATTCATGGGGTCTTCACCCTCATGACCTAGTCACCACCCAAAGGCCCACCTCCTACTACCATCACATTGGGGGTTAGGATTTCAACATATGAATTTTGGGGGGACACAATCATTCAGCCTAGAGCAGGGGGTAACATGTCCAGTGGCACCGGGCCTAGAGCACGGGCCTCTCTGTCCAGTGTCCTCTCAGCTCCCAGCGTTCCTCCGACACACGGGCACTGGGAGACAAGAGACAAGAGGCACACTGAGGTTTCATCCTTCTTCCCCCCACAGGGCTGAGTATGAAAGACCACAGATATGGACACAGCAACTCCGCCTTTCCCTACACCGAGAAACAGGAAGCCACAGTCTGGTCCCATCTCCTTGGCACCTCCCACCTCCCTCCATAGCAGAGGGGAAAGGCAAAGCCGGCTCCTGGGCATGAACAGCAGCGCAGGGAGCCACATCTGTTCCCAGCCAAGGCCAGGGCAGCAGGACTCCCCAGGCTGGGGAGAGAGGGCTGGTGGCTGGCTGAGGAGAGAGGAATAGTCTCTAGTCAGCACAGGGAAATGACGGGGAACTTCTCATGCTGTGAAAAGGAAGGATTCCTGGGGTGAATGCATCTTCACATTCTATGTCTACATTCTGCTAGTGAGCTGACCCAACCACTTCTCCAAGCAAGGGGCATGTTCTAGGCTCCGAGCAGAAGACAAGTTCACACTGTCTCCTGATCCAGGGGGTCAGGAGTTGGAAGCTCCTCAGGGCAGGGTCCTCATCCCGCACTCACTCACCTGGCCGACTGCTCAGCAACTTCTTGCTTCTTGCCATCTGCCTTGCCCCACAGCCTCTCACAGCCACCCTCAGAACAGCTTAACCCTGCTACTGCCTGAAGCCGCCCCCACCTCAAACCCAGTTCTGTGGAAGCCTTCTTGGTCTACATACCTGCCTCATGTGCCCCTCCCCCCCCTTAATGAAATCCACTGTCCCCACAGGGCCCCACACTCCACTCCTGAATGCCCGGCCACACCTCCTCCCACCTCCCTCAACACAAACAGAGGGGTCTTCTCACCCCACGCCCCCTAGCCTTACTCCCCAAGCATCGGAAATATGATGCAAGCCACAAATGCAAACGCATGTGTAATGTAACATTTTCTAATAGCCACATTAAAGGACTATTAGACAATTAGTAAAAAGGTAAAATGAAACAGGTAAAATCAATTTTAATAATATATTTTACTTCGATTAATCTAGCCAAATATTATAATTTCAACATGTAATCAAAATAAAATTTACTGAGATGTATTTTTTGGATTGTCTTTGAAATTCAGTGTGTATTTTACACTTATGGTGCATCTCAATTCGGACTAAATACTTTTCAAGTGCTCAGTGGCCACTGCACTGGACAGCACAGATCTAGACCAGGGGCTGGCAGACTGTGGCCTACAGCCCACATCTGGCCTGTTGCCTGATTTTGTATGACTCTTGAACAAAGAACGGTTTTTATACAGTATTTTTAAATGGTTGAAAAGAAATCAAAAGAGTAGTTATTTCATGACACATAAATTGCATGAAATTCAAAGTGAGTGTCCATAAATAAAGTTTTTTTTTTCCTTTCTTTTTTTTTTTCTGAGGAAGACCAGCCCTGAGCTAACATCCGTCGCCAATCCTCCTCTTTTTGCTGAGGAAGATTGGCCCTGGGCTAACATCCGTGCCCATCTTCCTCTACTTTATATGGGACACCGCCACAGCATGGCTTGACAAGCAGTGCGTCGGTGCGCACCTCGGATCCGAACCAGCAAACCCGGGGCCACGGCACCAGAGCGTGCGCACTTAACCGCTTGCACCACCGGACCGGCCCCATAAATAAAGTTTTTAATTCTGTCATTTAATCCCATACAAAAATGTATGGAACTCTGTTTCATCTCTTCTTATATTATGTACTTACCTACATAACACCCTCCATTTCGCCTCTTGGCCCACACAGTGGAAAATACTTACTATCTGATCCTGTTTGCCTAGCCCTGTTCTAGACCATTCGCCTGCCCCCTAAACTCCAAGACAGGAGCTCCAGATTTGGCTTTGGAAGCAGGAGGCCCAGCTCTAATCCCAGCTCCACTATGTCCCAACTCTGGGATTTAGAACAAGTCATTTCCCCTTTTTAAGCCTCAATTTTCTTCCTTTGAAAATCAGGCCAGCACTCAATTGGGTGTAAAAAAGCCCATTCACTCGTTTCCAGTCTCCCAGTCTCATTCCAGTTTCCACCCTCCTCACCTCCGCTGCAACACCTGCCCACCCAGACCCTTCACCTGACTCAGTATCTCGTCCAGGTGATGCGCACCAGTCACCTTCTCCCAGCATCCTCAGCAACCTCCGCCTCCACTGGCCTGAGCCCCACATCAGTGGCTTCTGGATCACTTTGGCAGCGCAAACCACCATCTGCCCGGAATGGCCTCCTCACTTCCTCACCAAGTCCTGTTTCCTCCAAGATGACATCCCCACCACCCCAGCGTGCCTCCTGCTCACTGCTCTGCCCCTCCTCGGGTCTGACTGCAGCACTTCCGCACGTCCATGGCACGTCCACCGGGTGGCCTGGGCATGCACACGGCTCCAGTCCCTCCAAGTGAGGACCAATGCCCGTCCGGGCCTGGCCTAGCCCTTTACACACACGGGAGTCCCCAAAAATACTTCCCACTGGCCTAGAGAGGCATGGGCCAGATTTCCAGGAGCATTCTTTCATTCCCCCTCCACCCCCATGAAAGAACTTCATCACTTCTGACGTCCGACATCTTAATCCTGCCTGCTCCCTGTCTCAGCAGAGTCTCCTCCCAGGCACACCCCTGCCCACCTGCCCCGTCCTTCTACTGGCTTCAGCCTTTCCAGAACCAGCTCCATCATTCTTCCTCCCCAGCCAAGATTGGCCTGGTCACTGATGTATGCTGGGCTAGTCTAGGCTCTAGCGCCCAGCTCACCCACTTTCCTTGGTCATGTCCTGCCAGTAAATCCTTTCCTCCTGGGGAAGCGTTCTTTCTAACACTGACCCTCTCTTTGGCTGCTAGGTCAGAACTACTTCCAGCAACGAAGAATGATGTCCTAGAATTGAACTTGTTGCCAACAAGTATGCTTGTCCCCAGTTAATGTTCCTCCATTTTGCCAAAAAGTTGAGAACCAGCCTCCCGCTGGTGGGGCTCTGAGCCCTGACCCAGGATGAGATCAGCTTCCTCGTGCTGATGTAGGATTTTCTGTCTACATTCTAGCCACTTGTCCATTTCTTTTTCCCCCCACATTTTTATTGAGATGTCATTGACATACCATAAAATCCACCCACTTAAAGTGTACAATTCAATGGCTTTAGCGTATTCACAGTTGGGCAACTGTCACCACAACCTACATGTAGAACATTTACATCACCTAAAAAGAAACCCCTTACCCATTAGCAGTCACTCCCATCCCCACCCTCCTCCCAGTCCCTGCAACCACTAATCTACTTTCCATCTCTATAGATTTGCCTATTCTGGACATTTCATATAAATGGAATTGTACAGTATATGACCTTTTGTGTCTGGCTTCTTTCACTTAGCATAATGTTTCCAAGGTTTATCCATATTATAACATGTATCAGTACTTCATTCCTCTTTATTGCCAAATAATTTTCCACTTCTTTTGCTGGTTCCTTCTCAAAGGCCGAATCTCAAACATGTTGAAGGATCCCAAGGCTCAGTCCTTGGTCCTCTCTTCATCTCTATCTGCTCAGTCCCTGAGTAATCTCATCCAGTCTCTTGGCACAAAATACCACCTCTAGGCAAAAGACTCACAAATCTCTCTCTCTGGTCTGGCCCTTTCCTGTGAGCTCCAGATGCACAGGTCCCATGGCCTCCTCTACTCCTCCCCTTGGAGGTCACCTCAGGCACCAGGCTTGACACACCCAGGACAAGAATACCACAGATGGAGCTCAGTTATGAATATTGACACAAGAATGCTAGTAAGTACAAGCAAACACCATCCAACAGCACATTAATAATAATTCTAAAAAATTATTATTAAATCATAATGGTTATTAAATCATAACCAAGCAAGGCTTATTCCAGAAAGGCAAGGATGGTTTAATATTAGGAACTCTGTTAATATTATACACCATATTAATAAATAAAATGAGAAAAAAAAGTCTTATCAATATATACTAACAGGTCATTTGATAAATTTCAACATATATTTTTAGTAAACAATCTTGACAAAACAGAATAAGATAAACATTTACAAAAACAACCCAAATGTCATCTTCCAGAAGCACTTTCATTAGGGTAAGAAACCATACATGGGCCGGCCCTGTGGCTTGGTGGTTAAGTGCGCGCACTCCGATGCTGGTGGCCCGGGTTCGGATCCCGGGTACACATCGAGGCACCACTTCTCCGTCCATCCTGAGGCCGAGTCCCACATACAGCAACTAGAAGGATGTGCAGCTATGACATACAACTATCTACTGGGCCTTTGGGGGGAAAAAATAAAATAAATAAAATCTTAAAAAAAAAAAAAAAAAAAAAGGTAAGAAACCATACAGAGTTGTCTTCTTCCATTTATTATTTAACCTTTTATGCAGGTACAACTAATGCAGTTGGACAAGAGAAAGAAATTAGAGGCACAAAAACAGGAAATCATTTGCTGATCATCATTTCCTGATAATATGCTTATATATATGGAAAACGCAAAGAGAATTAACCCAAACACTATTCTAAACTATAAGAGAATTCAGTAAGGTGGCTTTTATATATGCCAACAATAATCAGAAGATTTAAAAGAAGAAAGGACCTAAAACACCTAGGAATACACTTACAAGAAATATTCAAGATAAAGATGAAGCAAATATGAAATGCTGAGCACACCAAAGATCTGAGCAAATAGAGAGGCCTCTTGCATTTCTGAATAGTATAATTCAACATCAAGATGTCAAACCTCCCCAGACATGTGATAAATTAATTTGTTAACGCTATCCTAATAAAAACACCAACAATTTTATAGGAACAATCTCTTATTGAAAAAAGCAAGATGCAGAATGCTGTGCATAGAATGCTAGCAATTCTGTAAAAAGGGGACAAAACAGCATTTGTGTATATGAAGATAGACATAGGATATCTATGGAAGGCAGTGTAGGAAATGGGTCTCATTGGTTGCTTCTGGTTAGAAAAATAGGTAACTGAAACGGGGACGGGAGGGACACTTTTCACTGTACAACTTTTTGTTATAAAGTTTGAACCATGTCAATATATTACTTATTCAAATTTTTCAAAACTAAAAAAAAAAACAAAACAAAGAATCATATTACTATTTTTAAAAAATCTCTTAAGGGCTCTGTGTTGCCAGCTAGTGATTTAGGTACTGAAGACCTTCCACAATTAACCTCCAAATAATGGTAATGATGACAATGGAAGGTGAGGAGAGGGAAAGCCACAACCACCACTGTCACCCAAATCAGTCAACTCCAGCAAACTTGGGCCCACGGGCCAAACCCAGCGCCTGCCTGTTTTTATAAATAATGAATAGTTGCAACAGAGATCGTAGAGCCCACAAGGCCTGGAACATTCACTATCTGGCCCCTAACAGAAAACGTTTGTTGACCCCGGATCTAAGTCGAATTGACTCTGACGCCCAAGGTCTCCCAATCAAGGAGGGACACCCTCAACCCAACCCAGTTTCCCCCACCGTCTGCTCCACTCTAGCCTGGCTGGTCTCCTCTCTGTCCCTTATGAAGAAAGAGAAAAATAGATTTCTCCTTCTCAAGTGTAGAAAAGGAAGATGAGGGGCCGGCTCCGTGGCTTAGCGGTTAAGTGCGTGCGCTCTGATGCTGGCGGCCCGGGTTCGGATCCCGGGTGCGCCCCAAGGTACCACTTCTCCGTCCAGCGCGAGGCCGAGTCCCACGTACAGCAACTAGAAGGATGTGAACCTATGACATACAACTATCTGCTGGGGCTTTGGGGGGAAAAAAATGAATAAATAAAATCTTAAAAAAAAAAAAAAGAAAAGGAAGATGAAACAGACAGAAGCCGAGCAACGTTGGGTTCCTTAGGAGTATCGGGGTCTGTGGAGAAGGAGCACAGGACTAGGAAGGGGATGATGGCTGTATCCTGAATCCCACCTCTCTCTATACCCAACTGGAGGCCAGAGCTAATGACCAAATGAGGGAGGGAGGAGGTGAGCCCGTCCCTGGTTTGCTCTGTGGTCGGGCAAGTCCCTGCCTCTGGAAGCCTCATCATTCCCCTCTGTTACAGGAGGAGGGGCAATAGAGGTCCTAAAGACACTTCCAGTTCTCACATTCCGAGAGGAGGGCCGTGACTTCCCTGCCCCCTCCAAAGGCAATGTGAGAAACCAGCTGTCAACAGAGCACAGTCAGGGCCGGCCCCATGGCTTAGCTGTTGAGTGCACGTGCTGCGCTACTGGCGCCCCGGGTTCAGATCCCGGGCGCGCACCAACGCACTGCTTCTCCGGCCATGCTGAGGCCGCATCCCACATACAGCAACTAGAAGGATGTGCAGCTATGACATACAACTATCTACTGGGGCTTTGGGGGGAAAATAAATTAAAAAAAAAAAATTAAAAACAGAGCACAGTCATAAAATGTTCATAAGGCAGAGGCGGCCACAATCACCTCCTGGTAATTCCTTACTGCTCCTCTGGGTGGGTGTACACTCAAGGGACAGAAGACCCGAGCTTCTGGCTAGAGAGGGCTAGGAGAGGCCTACTTGACAGATGCCAGCCCCAGGGGGTGCAGTGGGGCTTGGGCAGTGACAATGTCACCTGCTTTCTCTATCCTGTCACAGAGGCCCTTCTGCAGCAACTCCCAGATCTCCACCCACACCTGGGACCTGGGTCTCCCCGCAGTTCCAGGTGCAACCACAGTGGCCTGCGTTTACCCAGCACTCACTTTCTATGCATTGATTCTCTCAACAACCTGATGAGGCTGGGACAATTATCACCCACTCCAAGTGCTCCAGGACCTCTTTTCTCTGCTAGCCTGTCCTGCCCTGCCCCTCCACCTGTTTTCAATTCAGTGAGTGTATCCAGAAATCCAGTGTTTGTTTTCTACGGCTGTTGTAACGTATGACCACTTAGTGCCTCAAAACAACATGCTTTTATTCTCTCAGGTCCGCAGGTCAGAAGTCCAGGATGGTATGGCTAGGTTCTCTGCTCAGCACTTTACAAGGCTCAAATCAAATTTTCCACCTGCTGTGATCACATCTGGTGCCCAGGGTTCCCTTTCAAGAGAGAGTTCATTCCCATTGTCGGCAGGATTCAATTCCTTGTGGTTGTAGGACTGGGGTCCCCGTTTCCTGTGGTCCAGGGGTCATTCTCAGCTCCCTGCAGCTACTCTTTGGTCCTTGCAATGGCCCCCTCCATCCTCACTGCTGGGTTCAAATCTATCTGATTCCCTTCTGCCACCAGCTAGAGGAAGCGCTCGGCTTTTAAGCACTTGTGTGATTATGTTGAGTCAGCCTGGATAATCCAGGACAGTCAACTGTGCCAAATAATGTACTCACAGGAGTGGTATCTCATCCCACCCACAGGTTCTGGGCATTAGGGTAGGACATCTCTGGGGGGCCATTTTAGAAATTCTGCTACCCCACCTGCCCTCTTTCCCACTCCCACACCCAGTCTCAAAGCCCTGCATGTTGCTCACACCGACGCCCTGAGCTCCAGTCTCCCAGCCGACCCCTCCCGTGGCTCACCTAGGCCTCCTCAGCGGCTCCCACTCTGTCTTCATCTTTCTCCTCCTGCCCCAGGCATACTGCCCACTCCCCTGTTTTCCCATAGTAGCCTGAATGATCTCACAAGAGCCCAGAGCTAACCAGGTGAGCCCCCACTTCAGCTCCTGCAGTGCTCCCCAGTAGCCTCCAGATCTAAACAAAACTCAGACAAGTTCATTCATTCAAATGTTTTCTGAGCACTGACTCCCTGCCAGGTACCGAGATCCACAGATAGTCTCTGCCCTCCTGGAGTTTTCTGTGATGTGGGACAGAGGGACCCCAACGATGGGTATGGCTGTGGTGAGCACTGCTGGTGGCCATCCGAGTCGGCCCTGCAAGGCCTTTCTCTCTCTAGTTCACCATCACTCCCTCCAACGTCTAGCCCAGTGTTTGACACACACCAGGGGCTCAGTACACTTTTTGGAATGAATGGAAAGTCCAATGTGCAACAGTGGAGACCCAAACCTCCTCAGCATTCCCTCTACTCCTGACAGTTTGCCAACTCCAAAGAAACTGCTGGCAGCAAAGCCTCCGTCCGCTCAGAGCTGTAGCCCATGGGTACCCACGCGGGCATGCTCTGCTCTGGCCTTAGCTGTAAGTTGCAGCCAAGGCCCCAGGATGTTGCTTCTTGGGGATCAGCTATTTAAGGAACAGAGCTAGCTCCATGGCACGATGTCTGGCAGGCATGCCAATGTCGATTCCAGGAGGCCTAGGAAAAAGGAAGAGATTTTCTGGGCACAAGAACAGAAAACGTGCCCATTGGGCACGCTCAAGAATCCCGTTAAACAGTGGGAGGCAGCATGGTGCCGTGGAGAGGGGGCAGGTTTTGTACACGCGCACACACACACCCCAACAACATCCCACCAACCTTTACCAAAACAACAAAGAAAATGGAAGAGGTTCCCAAAGAGGAGAAATTTCCCCGATTTTTCAGAGCAGGCAAAGCCAACGGCAGAGGGTGACAGATGAGGCGGGTGATGAGAGCCGTCAGGGGGACCACAGAGGAGAGCCGCCCCACGCGGCACCCACGGGCACAGGACAGGTGGAGCGGGAGTCCAAATGGAAACAGCGGCGGCACAGGCACCCACTGCCTCCTCCTCCAGGCAGCCCCAGACAAAAAACCCATCTGGGAAAAGCATGGGCTTTGGGTAGGGTATTGGTGGCCTGCAGTAGAGCCTGCCTCAGGGTACAATTAGGGATCAGGGGCTGATGGTGACTCAGCGGCCACCCCTCCCCACCATCTACTGGAGCCACCGCCCACAGCCCACAGCAGCCCACCTCCCACCCAGAACACAAAGTGTCTCATGGAAATGCCTCAGCTTTCCATCTGTTAAATGTCAGGATTAGGGGGTCCCTAGGGTCCCTTTGACTTCTAAAAGTCCAGTCCTCCTTTCTAATTTTATCCCTGTCAGAAATCAGAGCCCCATGCCCCTGCCTGCCCCAGGTCACCAGCTGGGAAAGTGGAAGGGAGAGTCAGTGCTGAAGCCCTATGGTAGAAGCTGCCTGGTAACACGAGCCCCCCAGGCCCAGCCCTCAGCCCCCTCAGTGCCCACACCTGTCCAGGTGGCCCACAGGGCTGACTCAGCTTCACCTGATCCCACGGCCACACACACAGTTCTAGCTCATGCCCTGCTAAGGCCAGACTTCCCAGTGTTAGAGGGCCCCTAAAATCTGTCCAAATACTAACCCCTGGTACCTATGCACGTGACCTTATCTGGAAATAGGATCTTTGTAGATGTAATCTAGCTAAGGTGAAATCATTAGGATGGGTCCTAATCCAATATAACGGGTGTCCTTATAAGAAGAGGAAAAATACCACATGAAAATAGAGACACACAGAAAGAAGTCCATCTGATGATGGAGGCAGAGATTGGAGTGGTGTGTCTACAAGCCAAGGAATGCCAGCGGTTGCCGGCAACACCAGAAGCTACGAGAAAGACCTGGAGCAGATTCTCCCCTGGAGCCTGCAGGGGGAGCATGGCCCTGCTGACACCTTGATTTCAGAATTCTGGCCTCCAGAACCGTGAGACAATAATCTGTGTTGTTTTAAGCTACCCAGTTTGTGATACTTTATTAGGGCAGCCCTAGGAAACATACACCCAGTCAGTCCCCAGTATCTGCTTATTAAACAAATGAATACTTCTCTTCCCGCCACCACCAATCTATCCATCATCACGAGGGAAAGGAGAAGCGAAGCAGGCCTACCCCTCACCTTGGAGGAGTTCATGGCAAGAGCACAGACAGAGCCCCTGAAGCCCCCTCTTCTATTCCTACTTGCCTCACTCTGTTCTGTACAGTGAGGGAGCCACATGCACAAATGTGGACACCCCAAGCCACATGTCCATGCTCTGTCCACGATCCACCCACCCACACCTCAGCCACCCTTCAGACCTAGAGGGACAGCTCTCTCTCTGAAGAGTAGATCAGTGGAATGGGCTGGGCACACCCTGGAAATGGACTCAGGGCCAACTGGACAGGGAATTCCTGCACCTGGAGGACTGGAGGAGGGCAGAGACATGTCCCCTTCGTCTTGCAGATTTGTCACCCTGGCCCTCTGAAGCTCAGGCCCAGGGGAGAGCCCGGTGGCCCAGAAGGGAACCTCCACACATCCAACACGTGCCCAACAGCAGCCAGGGGCTTTCCTGGCAGCATCTCATTCAATCCTCAGCCCATTTTAAAAGCGAAAAGTAAAACTGAAGCACAGTAAAGTTGAACAATTTGTCCAGGGCTGAAAAGCTGATAAACTGTATATCTGGCATCAAATCCTGGTCTATTTGACTCCCAGACCTTTCCTTTCTCCACATAGCATGCTTTTCCCTAGACTTGGTTGAATTGGTAAACTACCAAAGCCCTATTAGATATTAAAAATAGTTAAAAAACAAACAAACAAATTTAAAAAACCAAACACTACAGCCATCAAAGCAGTGTAGTACGAGAGAAAGAACAGAGAGGCTGGGAATGGACCCGAACACATACTAGAATCTAGCAAACAGCAGAGGCAGTCTAAATGGATGCATAGAAAGAGAAAGACTTGGATAAATGACATCAGGACACTACAGGCCATCGGGAAGAAAGTCAAGCTGGAGCCTGCCCTGCTCCAAACACTCACATTAAACCTGATGATCACAATTTTTCATATAAACAGTGAAACCACAAAAGCACTAGAAAAATTTCCTTAAAGTACAAAATGCTTTTCTAAAGCGATGAGAGACAACCCTATAGAAAAACCGGACAAGAATAGGACAGGGAGTTCACAGCAAAAGAAACACAAATGACCTATAAAAATAGGACATGTCCAGCCTCCCTGTGAACTAAAGAAATGTAAGTGAAAGCAAGACACCATCTCTCCAGATTGGATCATCACCACCCTCCTCCCCCTAAAAGAAATTGCTAAAACCCAGTCTTGCCAAGGGACAGAGAGACACTCAGAGCAACTGTACACCCTACCTCTTTAGAGGACAGTTGGACAAGACTGCTTATATCAGACGATAAAGGTTAGGGACTTAACCCCGGATAGATTCACAAAAGTACCAAAGATACAGTACAACATTCATTGCAAACTTATCTGAAATAGTAAAAACACTAAAAACAAACCCAAGTCCATCAGTAGGGACTGGTTAAATAAATTATGGAAATCCATACAATGCGATACGACAGAGGCATTAAAAGATTTATCTCTCTTGTAGAAATAGAAAATTTTCCGAAGACATACTGATGTCGAGGGGGCCGGCCCCATGGCTTAGCGGTTAAGTGCGCGTACTCCACTACTGGCGGCCCGGGCGCCACCGACGCACTGCTTCGCTGGCCATGCTGAGGCCGCGTCCCACATACAGCAACTAGAAGGATGTGCAACTGTACAACTATACAACTAGTATACAACTATCTACTGGGGCTTTTGGGGGGAAAAAAAAGGAGAAGGATTGGCAATAGATGTTAGCTCAGAGCTGGTCTTCCTCAGCAAAAATAGAGGAGGATTGGCATGGATGTTAGCTCAGGGCTGATCTTCCTCACACACACACAAAAAAGATATATTGATGTCGAAATAAATTGCCAGAACAGTGTATTATTTAATAGTGTAAACAAACATATCTATATATATACACTTGCATATACATACAAAAAACTTAATAGTGAATACATCTGGAGAGCTTAAATGAGGGGAATAGGGGTTAGAGAAGAAAGATGTTTAACTTTTCACTTTATACTCTTATGTACTATCTGAAAATTTTTTTAACATAAACATTATCATCTTTAAAATAATAAATTTTAAATTCCAAAGCCAAAACCCTAACCCTAAAGAAACCCGTCTTCCTGAAGTGCTGAGCTGGCTTTTCTAAGCTCTCAGCTTTGTGCAGAAAGGTGTGTCCCAAGCAGCTGTGACCGAGGAAGGGTCCATCCTCCAGAATCCCACTTGATGGTCCCTCTTTCCTCAGGCTCTGTCCTGAACTCTCAGGCCTCATTTCTGAGGAGACACCGATTGTCACTAAGGAAACCAGTCTGGGACGTAAGTTTCCATCGACCATCTTGACTAATACCGGCCATACTAACAGCGACATAACCGGCCTACAAAAAATTAAAGCAGATTTCCAATAAATTGCATAAACGATATATGGTTATCTATATATTTTTTTCTTCTACTTGAACTTCAGCTCCTAAAGTAAGCATCTATCTTGCTAAGTAAAAAGTCAACTAAAAAAGTCATCCTCAATTTAAAAATGGGCAAAGGATCTGAATAGACGTCTCTCCAAAGGTAGGCAAATAGCCAATAAGCACATGAAAAGTTGCTCAGGATCATTAGTCACAAGGGAAATGCAAATCAAAACCACAATGAGATACTACTTCACACCTCCTGGGATTACTATAACGAAGAAGTCAGAGAACAGCAAGTGTTGGTGAGCTTGTGGAGAAACTGGAGCCCTTGTTCACTGCTGTGGGAACGTAAAATGGAGCAGCCGCTGGGGAGAACAGCCTGGCGGTTCCCCAAAACACTCAACACAGAGTTGCCACGGACCCACCAGTTCTAGTTCTAGGGATCTACTCAAGAGGACTGAAAACATATGTCCACACGAAATCTTGTGCATGACTGTTCATAGCAGCACTATTCACAATGGCCAAAAGTTGGAAACAAACCAATCCACTGATGAATGGATAAAACGTGGACTATACATACAATGGAATGTTATGTAATAACGGAGTAATGACACATGCTACAACATGGATGACCCTTGAGAACATCATGCTCAATGCAAGACGCCAGACACAAGGGCACATACTACACGATTCCATTTCTATGAAATGTCCAGAACAGGGAAATCTATAGAAACAGAAAATTAGAGGTTGCTTAGGGCTGGGAAGGATGAAGGGGTCAGAGGGTGATAGCTAAAGGGTGCAGGGATTCTCTTTGACATGAGAAAATGTCCTCAAATTGATTGTGGTGATGGCTGCACAACTCAGTGAAGCTACTAAAACCATTGCATTGTATACTTTGAACGGGCAAATTGTATGGTATGTGAATTATACTGCAATTTAAAAAAAAATCATCCTCTCCAACTTTTTAAAAGATGGCGCCTTAGTCCATCTAGGTCTAACTTTCTCACTTTATAGATGAGGCACTGAAGCCCAGAGAGGTTAAATGACTTACCCAAAGCCATTTGTCACTTAGAGCCCTGGTCTACTGTTCATTAGCCATTATGGTTTCACCCACTCTACACTGCTTCAAGCGAGTTCCAGTGGCCATTTGAATAAAATCAGTAAAATCACACAAACCACCTTGGATCCAGCACAGAGCTCTGGGCCTGTTTTAGAAATACACAATATGGTTTACTGAGGACCTATTTGTTCTTAGCACTTCATTGTCTCACAGCTCAAAAAGCTGACACTCGTGACCCAGCCAGGCCGAGGTTCCTGCACTTTCACTACTGAGCCATATCTCATATCCTTTGAGCTAAAGTCTATCGCCAAGTCACAGAGTATGAGCAGAGTGAGGGCGTGGAGACAAGTGGATCTGGGTTGAAATCCAGCTTTGTGTGAACTGGATGGAGCCATTCCCTTTTATGGGCTTTAGGAAATTATGAGTAATATAGATACTCTTTGCAAGAGAGATTACATGTAATGTGCTTGGCACGTAAATGTTAACTTCCTCCTTCCATATAAGAACTGAGAGGCCTTAGTGACGGAGACCTCGGTGAGGTCAGTCAGGCACATTTGCTGGAATTTGCTTGAATTGGGTTTCCCAGGGATGAAATTCTCCATTACTTGGCTGGACAGAGTTCATCATGTCCCATGCACACATTTGGCAGTGCCTCTCCCCATTGTGATCCTGACACAGTGTCATTCATTCTACAAGCTGAAAACGTTCACAGGAACGCCACTCAGAAAGAGGAACAGAAAACCACCCTGCAGAGCCCTGCCAGCTGCGTGCTCAGAGGAGCTCTGCTCTCACAGGCTCACTGCCCCTTGGGGACGGCTTCCCAGGGAGGGCCAGAATGGCTACTAAGGAACCTGGGATGAGGGAGAAGTGGGGGATAGAGCAAGGTCATTTGCATTAAGGTAAAGCTGACAGTAGTCACCAGTCCTAAAACTCAGGAAGGGGCTATCTTTTCTTAAAGAAATTCCAAAATGAAAACATTTAAAAGGTCAATTTTTTGTTATATTGTGCAAACTTTGTTTACTTTCAAATTATTTTTTATTGCTTATATAATGTATTTTCTTTCTTTCTTTTTTTTGGCAGGGTAAGGAAGATTGGCCCTGAGCTAACATCTGTGCCCATCTTCCTCTATTTTGTATATGGGACGCCAACACAGCATGGCTTGATGAGTGGTGCATAGGTCTGTGACCGGGATCCAAACCTTCGAACCCCAGGCCGCCAAAGCAGAGCACACGAACTTAACCACTACACTGTGGGGCCAGCCCTATAAATAATGTATTTTCATTGTTCAATATTTTTCTCTTTGTGAAAATTATTTTTCTTATTAAAATATTAAATTAAAAACCTATTTGTTTTTTATTTAATGACTTTGCACTTGGTTACAGGGCCACTTTTTAAGTTGGCTTAACTGACCTGCACTGCTATGGCCACCTGTAGGCTTCTAAAGTTCCACTGACTGGCCTGTTCCACCACCACAAAAATAGCAGGCCTACCACTGCATAATCAAAGGCAATTAATTTGCAGCAATTATCTAATTGATATTCACCCAGTGTTCCAAGACGCAGTGGAAGAAGTAAGTTGGAGATACAAAATCCACCAGTCTAGGCCTACTCCCCTCTCCAGCGTCACGGTCCACTAAGCCTTTACAGATAACTTTACACTGGGCGCCTACTCAGAGTCCCGCGCTCCCCCGCCCAAGTCGCAGCCCCAGTGCGTTCCCCACAGTGTTCACGGCTGCCTTCATGCTGTCTGCCCCTCAGCTCAGCTAGCTGTCTCCGCGATGCCTCTCGTGTGTGTGATGCCAGGCGGTGTAGGAACCACGAGGAAAACAGAGAGTTAGGGGATGCGGTGGGAGGTCGGGGCGGGGGGCTGCAATTTTAGATCAGGTGGTCCGGGGAACCTTTCCCGTGGGTAACATTTGAGCAGACCCCTGCGGGAAGAAGAGGAGTGAGGCACGGGCTTTCTGGGGAAAGGCGGTCCAGACTCCGGCGCTCAGGGAGTGGGGCCATCCCTTGTCGTAAAAGGGAAAGCAGAGTGTGAGAAACTGTGCTAGAACGAAGAACCCTTAGCAGCGTCAGGCTTTACCTTAACCTTGGCACCTAGGGCACACCACCCAGGGCCAAATGAGGATCAGACTCTAAGGTGGCGTGGAATCCCACCGAGCAGACTGCCCCTTCCTCTACTCGGGTCCCAGATCCCGCCGTCAGGCAAGGATCGCGTTCCCTTAGTCGTGGTCATGCCCCAAAGACACTGCCTCCTCCGCCCGCTCCTGTAGGTACAGGTTACCGGGGCTCTCAGATCCGCCTAAGCCGCTGTCCTAGCCCCGCCCCGCCTCCTTCTAGCCCCGCCTCCCTCCGGGCTCCGCCCCCTCGCCTCGGAGTCCCCCTCGGCCCCGCCCCTAATCCGCTTCGCCCCGCCTCTCTGTAGGGGGAGTGGCCCCCGCCCCTACGGCCGAGACTCCGCCCCCCTAAGCTCCCTCTTTAAGGAGCGGAGCGTCCACAATTGGTCGGAGTCTGAGACCTGGTCTCCTGGTTGGTTGTAGTATACGGCCGATTCTCCGCAGAGGGGATGACCCGGAACTGATTCCTCCGCCGCGTGGACTCGTCGCAGGGGGACTGTTGCCGCGGCAGCTGTGATGACCAAGATAAAGGCCGATCCGGACGGGCCGGAGGCTCAGGCCGAGGCGTGCTGCGGGGAGCGCACTTACCACGAGCTCCTGGTGAACCTGAACCCCATCGCGCAGCCCCTGGCTTCTCGCCGCCTCACGCGGAAGCTCTACAAATGCATCAAGAAAGGTGTGGCGGCGCCGGCCGGCCAGGCTGGGGGCGCGGGGGGCGCGGGGGGCGCGGGGCCCAGGGCCCCGACTGATTCTTCTGTTGTTGCAGCCGTGAAGCAGAAGCAGATTCGACGCGGGGTGAAGGAGGTCCAGAAATTTATCAATAAGGGCGAGAAAGGGTAAGAACGCTCCCGCCGGACTTTGCATTTCTAAACGGTAACGAGGGTAGTAGTGCTCGGTACAAGTGCTCTGACTCAGCCCCACGTGCGGAAGATAAGCAAGCAGTTGGTGAATTCCCTTCAGTACAGCTACCGATACATCACTTAGACGAGCTCAGAGGGACACCACGGGGCACGTGAATTCCATGGGAAGCGACTTGTATACACCACTCACTTAGGGTAGACCCCAGCTTCATTCACTCAGCGACTATCTATGGAGTGTCTGCTTTTTTTCCGGCACTGTGCTATCTGGAGACAATGACATTAATCAAATAATCAGACGCACAATTACAAGTTGTGCGATAGGTAACTATGAACGAAAAGTACAGGGTGCAGTGAGAATGACTTCGTTCCCCCTCGTCTTTCTTTTCTGGCATTTATCAGAATCTGAAACTTATTTGCATTTTTATTCCCTGTTTCTCCCACTCAGGGCAGACAGTAAGCTCTTTGAGAACAGGATAAAGCCTCTCACTGCTTTCTCCCCTGAAGTGTCTGGTACACTGAGGTGCCCAAGAGATAAATAATGCTGGGGGACTTGATGCTCAGTAGGGACCTACGCGGGGGTAGCTGAGGTGTGAAGATATAGGGATTAGTTTTGGGGGTTCTGCAAGGAAGATGGGTACCAGGGCACCAGAAAGAGTAGTGGTGGGCAGAAGTGCTACCTTCTCATGGGGCTTTGTAAGCTTGTGGTAAGTATAGTTTAGTTTTTGGACTCAGCTTTGAGAGGCCATTGAGAGTTAAAGCCAGGATGTGACATAATTATGTTTACCCCTTAAGAAGATTTTTTTGGCAACTTAAGAAGGATCAGAGATGCAAGAGTAGACTTGAGGAAGTTGAGACAGGAGGCTGCTCTAGTGTACGTGACGGCAGTTTGGATTAGGTTGGTGATGGCAGAGATGGAGAGAACTGAAGTGGATGGATCTGAGAGGACTTGCCGACGTAGAATCAGGAGGTATGGATTCCAGCTGAATGGACAGAGGGCCTGCTTACTGAGATACTGGACAGTGGAGGGGGGTCCAGGAAGATCCCGAGTTTGGTTTTAGACAAGTTGGGGTTTTTTCTTTTTGTGCTGAGGAAGACTGCCCTGAGCTAACATCTCTGCCCATTGTCCTCTATTTTGTATGTGGGATGCTGCCACAGCATAACTTGATGAGTGGTGCGTAGGTCCGTGCCCAGGATTCCCACCTGTGAACCCTAGGCCACTGAAGTGCGTGAACTTAACCACTATGCCACCGGGCTGGCCCCTTAGACAAGTTTTTGAGGCACCTTTTAGACACGTGACCCCTCTCCCCACCAGAACCATCAAATAGGCAAATGGCTGTATGGGTCTGGAGCTTGGAAGAGAGAGGGCCAGGCTGGAGAAACAGATTTGGCAGTTGTCAGCACATGCATGGCACTTGACGCCATGGCTGTGGCTGGGGTCAGCTGGGGAGAAGGTACTGAGAGGGCAGCCAAGGACCAGGCTGAAAGGAACACCAGCATTTAAAGTCTACTCAGAGGAAGAGGAGAGCCCATGAGGCAAAAGGAGAACCAGGAGAGAGTGGAAGCCGTGCTCTGAACCAAGAGCTCTTTCCTTGTGTTTGCCTATCTCCCCGCCGGAGAACAGACTCTTCCTCTGTCTTCAGGGCTCATGAGGCCCTTGCCCCAGAGCCCTAGCACCTTGCCAGCTAGAAGCCCTAGCTAAGGATTCTCTGGCAAATCTTCATTGGTTCCCTGTCACTCTTGGGACTGAGCCCATGCTTCCTAGGCTGGCACTCAGGGTCTTTGGGTGTGGTCCCTGCCAATCTCTCTAGCCCTGTCTGCCCTGGTCCCTATCCTGGATTCCAAAGCCATCCCAGGCTCCTAATAGCCAGCCCCTGTGCATCTGGTGCCATTCTGATTCTCTCAGCCTTAAATGCTTTCCCCGCCCTCAGCCCTTCCGTGGGCTGCCTGTCAGAAATTCATCATTCAGCTTTCTGTTCAAGTGTTGCCTCCTGAATCCTTTTTTGACTCTCCAAGAAGAGCTGAGCTCTTGCTCCTTGGCGTCCCTCCCATACCTCATCTGTCCCAGTGCAATACCACTTGTCAAACTTGGTGGCATTTACTTGTTGCAAAGAAATAGAGATCAGCTCCCCAGAGGCGTGCACTCACCAAACACAAATCTGCAAGCACTTTCAGAGGTTGAGAGGCCCGTATGAATAACTGGGCTTCTTGAGGGCAAGGGCCATCTTATCCGTCTCTGCACCCCCAAGGCCCAGTCCAGAGGTAGCACCTACAGCTGAAAGAGGGAATGAGCAAGCTAGAAACAACGTTGTTTCTCTTGTTTCAGGATCATGGTTTTGGCAGGAGACACGCTGCCCATTGAGGTGTACTGCCATCTCCCGGTGATGTGTGAGGACCGGAACTTGCCCTACGTCTATATCCCCTCTAAGACGGTGAGGAGCACAGGAGCCCCTGACCTGGGTCAGCACTAGAGGACGGGGTCTGGGATTGGGTCTGTGGAACAGGCCATCATGGGAAAGAGCCCAAGCTTTTGAGTTAAGACAGGCCTGGATGGATTCTTGGCTCTGCTCCTTCCTAGTTGGGGAACTGCAGATAAAGTTCCTTCTCTGCACCTTGGTTTCCTTGTAAAATGGGAATCCCCTTCTGTGGACTGTGAGAATGAAACAGAAGGTGTACATGGACGAGCTTTGTCAACTAAGATGCTGTGCTGTGTTAGTCTTACTAGGTGGGCGTAGTGCTCGGAGGCAGTGTTCTGGGGACCTGCAGCTGTCCTTATCCTTCTGGATAGCAGGGGCCAGGTCTGGGGCACAAGAAATGGGGATGGCTGGGACCTGGAGAGTATAGGCCCTGCCTAAGGTGACCACCAGTGCTGGGCTGGAGGGCTTTCACAGTTGCCATGTGGGAATGTAGGCCCAGTGTTGCTGGACCACAGCTTGAAAGTTTGCTGAGGGGCCAGCCCCATGGTGTAGTGGTTAAAGTTCGGCGCACTCCATTTCGGCAGCCTGGGTTCACAGGTTCGGATCCTGGGTGTGGACCTACACCACTTGTCAGCCATGCTGTGGCGGCGACTCAAATAAAGGAAGACTGGCACAGATATTAGCTCAGGGCAAATCTTCCTCAAACAAAAAAAAAAAAGGAAGATTGGCAATAGATGTTAGCTCAGCGTGAGTCTTCCTCAGCAAAAAAAAAAAAAGTAAGTTTGCTGATTTTAAATAATGGCAATCAATGCGCAATGTTTTTAAATATAATGTTGACCGAATAGCACTTGTCTGCAGGCTGGATTAGGCTGGTGGGTCATTGGTTTGTGACTCCCTGGCATAAGGCTTTGCGACCTTTTTTCCAAACCTCTTTCCCCTTCTCTGCAGGACCTGGGTGCAGCTGCCGGCTCCAAGCGCCCCACCTGCGTGATAATGGTGAAGCCGCATGAGGAATACCAGGAGGCCTATGACGAGTGCCTGGAGGAGGTGCGAGTGCTGCCCCCGCCCATGTGAAGGACTTGGGGAGCAACCTGGGCACCCGCTCTGGAGGCTCTTGGGCTGGCAGCGGGCCACTTGGTGGCCCTTCTGCTGCCCACACTCACAGCATCTCCCCATCCCCGGACGCACGTATTCTTCCCCGGCAGCTCCAACAGCTCTTTCGCTTCTCCATCAGTGCTGTTTCCTGTTGAGCCTCCGTGAAGACAGTTCCAAGAATGTGGTGGGGGAAGTAAATGCTAAGACTAAAATGTGGTGAGTCTGTAGGTGTTTTTTTAAGCAGCAGCTGCTGGTGGGGCCAGGGAGTTGGAGGGCAGGAAGAAGTAGAAGCTGCCTCTCTCACCAGAGAACCCGAGGACTTTCAGGGTGTTCAGTGCTAATGCTTGAGTGCTAGACTCAAGCTGAGAACAGACTCTTTGCTGCCCACCCCCAAGCTTTCAGCTTCCAGAGTCAGTAGGAGCTGCAGGGTAAGGCAGCCGAGCCCAGACCGCACTGAATGGAAGCCAGCAGCCCCTGTGTTGGGAACACCCCCATTCCTCTTTTCTTCTTACCCATGAGCCTTTAATGCGACTGGGAAGCTTATGGAAGCAATTTACCCACCCACACAGGAGATTTTAAATAGGAATATGAAGCTAAAGACAAAACCCCAGGCCATCTCTCCTGCTTGGCGTAACGGCCCTGGTAACCTAGTCCCTTTTACAATTTTACACTTAAGGTGCCTTCTGCCTCAAAGGCCCAGCACAGGACTCGGTACACATAGCAACCAAGCTTCAGGGACCCTGGAATAAAGTGGAAAGAGCTTGGGCGTGAGGGTCAAACCTGGTTTAAACTCTAAGCTCTCTTCTCTATAAGCTGTGAGCCCTGTTGTCCAAGTCATTCATCTTCCTCAGTCCCCTTACCCCGACTTCTAATATGGAGTAATGAGATTTGATATGTATATATGTAAAAGCAGCTTGCCCAGGCTCTGACATCTCCCAGCATTCTCACCCAATCAGACATGCAGGTTGGGTTCTTTCTGACTGGGTGCTGTGGCTGCCATGCTCCCACCCGCAGCAGCCGTGCCCAGGACCTGTGTGCAGTGGGTGTGTAGTAATTCTTTTCAGTGAAGCTAAAGGCAGGTGAAGGAAGAAGCCCTGTGAATATATTTGCTCAAAGTTATAAAACAATGGCATTCAGTTCTAACCCAGACTATTTACAATGGGAAATGGGTACATACAGTTGTGAGGCTGTACAGCGGGAGGAGTGGACACAAGACCTGGCAGTAAGAGACCTGGCTGAGGGTAGGGATGGAAAGACTGCTGCTGCTGGCCAAGTCCTTTGCTTCTCTGTTGGTTGCTACCAAGTCAACGGCAAATATAATCAGGGAGAGACAAAGCAGGAGCACAGAGGGCAGCGTCTCCCTGCCCTGACAGCCAAGGAGCCAGCTGCCCGGTGCAGGTTGGTTCATCGCCTTCCTTGGCCCTTGCCCATGGTGGCACTCCTCAGCCAGTTGCTCTGAAACCAACCACAATCCACTGAAGCCAACCACCCCCACTGAGACAGACCAAGGCTCATGGGTGAAAACCCCTTTCAACAAAGTTCCTTCCAGGTGGGAGTCAGAAGATGATCCGTTTCCCATCTGCTGGGTTCTGCTCCATGGGACAGTAGGGGCACTTCAGCCTGCAAAGGGAAGAGAACCACGAACATCTCAGGGGCTGGCCAGCAGGAGAGCCAAGCCAAGATGGAGCAGAGCATGGGGAACTTACTTTCCTCCGTTAATGAGCTTGTTGAGTGCGTCTCGGGAGATAACATGACCACAAATGAGCTTGATGGGGGGGTTGGAATCCGATGTCTGCTGGCGGAGGATGGGGCACGCAAACACTGAGTGGTACCAGCACTTCATGCCGAGTTCGATCTCAATCTGGGGAGGCCAGCAGAGGAGTGAGTACAGTTCTGTCATGTTGGGCTCCCCCGTGCCTTTTGCCCACACCTCCGCCTGCCAGGCCTCACCGGTAACTCGTCCTTGTGACTCCAGACCCCCGTGCACTGCCTCTGCTCGATCACAGCTTTGATGTTCATCAGCACGGGCAGCGCCACACAGCCAGAGGCAAAGCTGCAGAACAAAGAGCAGGGCTGGAGCGGCCAAACCGAGAGCCCAGCGGACAGCAGATGAGCACAATGCCATTGCTCCACAACTGGGGGCAGGGTTCTAAAGGGACACATGTCAAATGGGTCCTGGAGAAGCTCTCAGGTCACCCGTAAAGTGTTACATATGTAGTTTTGTGTGTCCAACTCTAGAGAGTCACTCTCCTGCACCCCAAAGTTTGAGAACCTGAGGGAAAGACAAAAGGAAGATCCAGGGGGCAAATATCTGTTCATCCAAACCATTGCAAAGTCCTTCGTGTGAAGGGGACAGTGCTCAGTTGGAAGGGCCCAGCCCACCTGTTGACCCCACTCGGCTGTCATAACGCAGCTCTGTGATTGGCTGTCGACAAGGGCACTTAGAAATAGGGGGTCGGTTCTCACAACGATGGGGACAGGGTGGGGAGCTGACTGGCTGGAGCTTCAGGTGCTAAATACCCCGGTGTGGAGGGAAGTCATGCACAAGGGAACTGTCCTGTCTGAGGCACAGATGGTTCCTACTGGGAAATACTGTTCTGTGACTGGAGTCCATCACGGGGGGTGGGGCACGAGATTCCACAGCTGGTCTAAATAAAGTGCACCATGACATGACCCACTGTGGTGTGGTGTGTGGCTTTGGGGTCAGGTCCCAGTGCCCTTTATTCCCTGTGAGGCCCTAGGCAAGTTCATTCCCATCTTGAGCCTCTAACTCCTAGGGTCATTGTGAAGTCACGAGAAGAACATTACTGTGAAGGAGATTTCCAAGTGACAGCTCTCCACACGTTACTCAGCCACTCCCAAGTCTCTCAAGGGGAAGTGGTGTTGGAGACATGAGGTCACAAGGCTGGCCTGTTGGTGGGTCATGTGATCATCCAGGGGTGAGGTGCAGGCGAGGCAGAGGCCTCATTCAAGAGACTTTACAAGATGGAAACCTTGACTCTGCAACTGACCTTGTGACCTCAGGCCACAATGCTTCCTAATCTCAGTTTCTCCAACTGTAGAAACAAAGGTAATTCCTATTGGAAGAATGACTAAGACAGCCAGTTGAGGTCTGTGAAGGCACCGAGCACCAGCCCTGGCACACGGCAGGGCCTCGGCAAAATGTTTCTCTAAACCCTCCCACTTGTGCTGTCTCCCCAGGGCTGGTTGTACCTGACACTGAGGGGCGACTCCACAGAAAGCCCCAGCAGGGAACAAGCATCCCGGGTAAAGGTCTCACAGATCTCGGCCCAATGGCTGTTGTCCAGGAGGTGGCAGTAGGGCGACTTCTCCAAGCCCAGCCGCAGATACACCAGACTGCCCATCATCACCTGGATCTCTGCAAGGCAACAGGGTGCAGCTCAGAGCACACAGAGGCCCAGGACACAGCCTTTCCCCAGGGCTCGGCGTCCAGCCCCTGGGGTGGCAGGGCTGTGGAGGCAGAATAGGGAGCAGGCTGATCCCCAAGACTCCCAGGCCCCTGACCAGGCCAACTCAGGACTGAAATGCCCTCAGGCAAAACTAGTTTTCCCTAAAATCCAGTGGGGAGGTGGAGTCGCGGGGCTGCTTATGTGGTACGGGGACAGGCATCACCACCCCGCCTGGCATCAGGTAGGGAGGGTTTTCAATTCTCTCTCCATCCATGTGACTGCATCAAGGAGCGAGTCTCAGGTTGGCGCTTATATCCCTGTTCTCCAACACGAGCTAATCTCCCCCCGCCCCGTTTTTTTTGCTTGAGGAAGACTGACCCTGAGCTAACGTCTGTGCCAGTCTTCTTCTATTTTGTACATGGAATGGCCCCACAGCATGGCTTGACAAGCAGTGTGTAGGTCTGTGCCCAGGATCCAAACCTGTGAACCCCGGGCCGCCAAGGCAGAGCGTGCAAACTTAACCACTACACCACCAGGCCGGCCCCTAATCTCCCCTTTTAACAAGCTTTCAGGAGGCAGCAGTAACTAGCTAAGATTTAATAACATTGCTTGGTTTTCATGATGTCTATTTCTAAATAAAATGTGAATAAATATGAGTGGAGCTAAAGACAAAAGTTACTAGCAGTAGGGTGATTACTAACGGTAAACATCTGGTATCTAGTAGGTGAGACTCAAACGACAGGTTTGGAAATCGCAGTGTGATGAAAGAGGGCTCGGGAAGGAAGCTGTAGATGAGGTGCCCAGTGAGTCTTAAGGACACCAGTGGGGTTCTTCCAGGTGGGAGAGGCCCATGCTGAGGCAGAGCAGCATGAGGGCATGTGTGTTGTGGGCACGTGGCCCAGTGTGCTCTGAGTGTGAGTGTGGCACACGGCAGGTGCTGGGAACCAGAGGTGGTCTGAGATGAAGCTAGAAGGGTTGGCAGAGGCAGGTGAGGAAGAACCCTGAGTTTGGAGTTCACCTGGGAGACAATGAGGGAGGGGCCAGAGTTCTCAGGTTGGGGAGAGGCATCCTGGTGCATCCTGGCATACAGCCCCGTGCGAGGCAGGGACTGGCAATCCGACATGTGTTGACATCTGCCAGAGCCCGGCAGTGCCCACCCTGGCACCCTGGGCACTTACCCCGCTGGTGCAGCCGAGCAAAGGGCTGGAAATGCCGGGCGTAGCTGAGGGCCTCCAGCTGCTTCTCGGGACCACCTGCCAGGAGGCGGATGAAGTGCAGTCGGTGCAACTTGAACTCCAGGGAGCTGTTGAGCTCGAGCAGGCGCTGCCTGTGGGAGACGGCCCATCTGGGAAGAACGGGGCCAGTTGAGTGTGGAGCTGGTGGGGTGAGAGAAGGGGCCCTGGTGGAGCTGGGTCTGAGAGGTGTGCTCCAAAAGCCGACATGAGGCCCACAAGACACGGATGGAGGTGTGTCAAGTACAGTGTGTGAGTGAAGACCACAGACAAGCCCTGTCCCCCGCTGGCCCACCCAAGGGCCAACTTACTCCAATGCTGGCCCCAGGTCTTGTTCATGCAAAGCTTCCAGGATTCGATTCAACTCCAGGAAAGGCTGCTTGAAATCCAAGTCCACATTCAGCGTTGATTCCTGTAGGGAGGGAGAGCAGTCCTACCACTGGAGGACAGCGTTTCCAAAATCCTCTGCTCTGTGCTTAATAAAACCCATACGCCAAAGACAGACTGGCGAGAGCTGGGGTTTGCACGAGGAGCTGTGGTCTGCCAGCTGCTCGGGCCCCTTCTCCCCATTTCTGGGAGGCTGAGTGCTATATACTGGCTTCCCAGAGGGCACACTACAAACCCTTCCCAACTCCAAGTATACTGCAGACCCACATTGAGTAGCATGGTGAGATTATTCCTTTTCAAGCCTCCTAATTACATTAAAGGAAGTATCCTTTACTTTTATTGCCAGTGTGTCTTTAACACCTAACAAGTGCTGCTATGTCATTTTACTAATCTCTCTTTTTAAGAAAGGGATATCAGGCCCTGGCTGGCAACTAACTCTAGCTAGAAATTAATAACTTCACTTTCCACTGCATATATTTTTAGAGCTACCTTCTATTTATGGCCAGGGGACTGATTTCCTTTCTAAAATAAATTTATTTAAAGAAGTAACAAAAGCAAAAATAAACAAGTGGGACTACATCAAACTAAAAAGTTTCTGCACAGCAATGGAAACCATCAACAAAATGAGAAGGCAACCTACCAAATGGGAGAAAATATTTGCAAATCATATTATCTGATAAGGGCCTAATATCCAAAATATATAACAAATTCATATAACTCAATAGGAAAAAAAATAGGATTGAAAAATGGGCAGGGGCCGGCCCCACGGCCTAGTGGTTAAGTTCAGCGTGCTCTGCTTTGGCGGCCTGGGTTCGGTTCCTAGGGGCAGACCTACACTACTTGTCAGTGGCCATGCTGTGGTGGTCCCACATACAAAATAGGGGAAGATTGGCACAGATGTTAGCTCAGGGCAAATCTTCCTTAAGCCAAAACAAAAAAAAAGGGCAGAAAATCTGAACAGACATTTTTCCAAAGAAGACATACAGGTGGCCAACAGGTACATGAAAAAGTGCTCAACATCACTAATCATAAGGGAAATGCAAATCAAAACCACAATGAGATGTCACCTCACACCTATTAGAATGGCTATCATCAAAAAGACAAGAAATAGGGGGCTGGCCCCGTGGCTTAGCAGTTAAGTGCGCGCTCTGCTACTGGTGGCCCGGGTTCGGATCCCGGGTGCGCAGTGACGCACCTCTTCTCCGGCCATGCTGAGGCCGCGTCCCACATACAGCAACTAGAAGGATGTGCAACTATGGTATACAACTATCTACTGGGGCTTTGGGGGAAAAAAAAAGGAGGAGGATTGGCAATAGATGTTAGCTCAGGGCCGGTCTTCCTCAGCAAAAAGAGGAGGATTAGCATGGATGTTAGCTCAGGGCTGATCTTCCTCACACACACAAAAAAAGACAAGAAATAGAGCCAGTCCTGATGGCCTAGCAGTTAAAGTTCAGCACGCTCCGCTTCGGTGGCCCAGGTTCAGTTCCCGGGTGCAAAACCACACCACTTGTCTGTCAGTAGCCATGCTGTGGTGGTGGCTCATGTAGAAGAACCAGAAGAACTTACAACTATACACAACTATGTACTGGGGCTTTGCGAGGGAAAAAGGAAGAAAAAAGGAGGAAGACTGGCAACAGATGTTAGCTTAGGGTGAATCTTCCCCTGCAAAAAAAACCCAAAAAGACAAGAAATAACAAGTGTTGGCAAGGATTTGGAGAAAAGGGAACCCCTGTGCACTGTTGGTGGGAATGTAAATTAGTACAGCCACTATGGAAAACAGTACAGAAGTTCCTTAAAAAATTAAAAATAGAACTACTATATGATCCAGCTATTCCACTTCTGGGTATTTATCCAATGAAAACAAAAACACTAACTCCAAAAGATATCTGCACCCCCATGTTCACTGCAGCATTATTTATAATAGCCAAGATATGGAAACAACCTAAGTGTCCATCGATGGATGAATGGATAAAGAAATGTGGTATATATATACAATGGAATATTACTCAGCCATGAAAAAGAATGAAATCTTGCCATTTGCCACCACGTCAATGGACCTCAAGGGTGTTACGCTAAGTGAAATAAGTCAGACAGAGAAAGACAAATACCATATGATCTCACTTATATATGGAATCTAAAAAAAAATTTTTTTAATTAAAAAAAAAAAAACAAGCTCGTGGGTACAGAGAACAGATTGGTGGTTGCCAGAGGTGGGGAGTGAGGGGTGGGAGAAATAGGTGAACTGTTTTTTTTTTAAGTTTAAACAAATTGAATTTAAAAAAAATATTAGCCCATTTAAGGAAAGAATGGATCAATCAGAAAGGAGCTGGTCTACAACAAAAGCAACGTAAAGGAGAGGTCTCAGAGGAGACAGTGGACTTCCCATGCACAGTCCAGGGGAGAGGATGCCGTACCGGGCCTCCTGCCCACTGTCTAGTCTCTGGGAATGGGCATCCCTATCAGCCTATGAGAGACTGATGACACAACACATTTGAGTCATGTAAATAAATCAACTTGTCTGGATACAAAAAAAAAAAACAACAAATAACAGAGACCTAATATAAAGAAAACTATCAAGTAGAAGGCAGAAGAGGCAGGTCCCAGCACCCTCCCGGGCCGCCCGTTACCTGGCACAGCTCCTCAGCAACGCTGAGCATGCCCTGCTGGTACAGGTGCTCCACGATGGCCATCTGCAGGATCTGCTGCTGCTTCTCCCGCGAGTCCCACACTGCGTCGGAGACTACACCGCAAATCTCAGAGTCAAAGTTCTGACGAGGACGAGAGACAGGGCCCTGTGACTCGGCACCTGCACTTCTCACACTTGCTTTCCTGATGAGCCCGGGTGCCCACCAACTCCACGGATCCCCACCCCCGGTCCAGGGCTGCCCACATTCTCACCCTGTCAATGGCTTTGCCCACTCGAGAGACACTGCTGTGAATGTCCTTGTGGTCCGAAGCCAGTTTCTGCACGGTGTCTTTGATCTTCCGGCAGCACTGGGACATCACCAGGGAGAGGGTGGCTGAGAGAGGGGTCCCCTGGAGGGCTGCAGAGAAACACTAGCAATGAGTCAGGATACAGAGGAGCAGACTTGTCCCTGCTTCCTTATTCTAAATGCCAGCACGGAGGCCCGAGAGGCAGCCCTGAACTCCAGAGTGAGACCCAGCTTCTATTCCAGGTCCTGCCACTTTGTAACCGCATGACTGAGAACTGGTCAAGGGGGACAAGCCGGTTCATCTCTCGGAATCTTCGTTTCCTCACCTGTACAATGGCGGTATAGCAGCTGCCTTGCAGGTTGCTGTGAAATGAAGATGACTTGTCACTTACTGTGGGTCAGTATGTCATTTTAGTTCATTTCAGCATAGTACTGACAGTGCATAGCACTGTCAGTATCCCGTCCTACAGCTGAGACAGCAACTTGCCAGGCCAAGAGGCAGTTCTAGACCTAAAGCCCGTGCTCCCCACCACCACACCGCATGGCTCGTTATCTTGAGTGAGATACTGTGTGTGAGAAGGCTTTGAACCATCAAGCATTATCAACCCAGAGGACACCAGGCGGGCTGGGGTCTGCCAGGGAAGCTCAGGGACATTTCTGGCTCAGGACTCCAGGCTTGCAGTGCTTTCTACCACCACGGTCGGGTTGGAGCCACACGGACCGCCAAGAGCATGTGGCCTTGGACGAGAGGAGGGCAGACAGGGCATCAGTCTCCTCTTTGGGCCCAGCATCTACACCCCTTCTTTAGATGGCAGCACCTCGGTTTAGGGAAGGAAACGTGACCCAAGGAAGGGAACGTGGCCTAGGAGGGCCAGGGAGCGTCTCAGCTCTGAGACTGGAAGAGAGATGTGTTCTGCCAGGTTTCTAAACAAACACAATGTGAACTGGACCTGCTGGAGCACCATGGCCTCCTTGCGGAGCACCACTCTGAGATGAAGCCAGCGTAGAGTGAGGGTGTCACCTGAGCCCCTAGATCCAACTCGACCTTTCAGTTACCTGAGCCCATAATCCAGCCCCTACTTTTGCTTGTTTGTTTGTTTGTTTAAGCTAGTCTGAGCTGGGTTTCTGTCACTTGTAACTGAATGAGTCCTGACAAATACAAACGGGAGGTGGTGGCTGGGCCACCCACCTACTGTAGGGAGATGGGGCAGAACCTCCTTCCACTCTCAGCATCAGCACTGCCCTCCCAAACCCCAGCTTGCCACTCATTTCTGCTCCCCCAGGTCACAGAGGGCCACACTGCATATGTTTTGGCCACAGCCCCTTTAGGACAAAGCAACAGCTCTCAGGAAACCAAAGCCTTTTAACCTGGAATCCACAAATCTTCACCACCCAAGGACCCCACTGATGACTGTTAGCCCCAACAAATCCCCATCTGAGGAGACACAGTCTCCCTGTAAACACACTGCAGCCATAACATCATCTGGTAACCAAGAGCACAGCCAGTATAAATGAGTTTCAGACCAGCAAGACCATTTCTACCGCACACAGTTAACAGACGCCATCAAAAGCAAAGACACCTAGGCATCTATCACAGCATGGCACAACCATATAGTGGAATGCTAAGCAACTCAGTGCAAGAAGGAGGCAGAATTCTATGTGCTGATACAGACTGCTCTCCAAGACAGACTGTGTAGGGGAAAAAGCAAGGTGCAGGAAAGGATGTACTTTATGCTAACCTTTGTGTTCAAAAAAGGGAGGGGGGGAGAAACACTATACACACACTTACGTGTACACACAGATGCTGCCTGAGGGGCACCTGAGAAACTGGGGACAGGGGTGACTTTTAGGGAGGGACACATAGGAAGTGGGAATCAGGGACGAAAGGGAGACTCACTTTTCACTGTAAACGTTTTTGGCCTTGAAGTCTTTTCCACGTGCATGCATTCTTTAAAAATAAATTAAAAAGTAACAAACTCTACTTTGTGGATTTGTTTTTATCAGTGGTACTAGGTGTAGCAAATCTGAAAATACTTTCTATGTATTGTAGAAACTGAGCAGATGAGAAATATATTGATGATGTTGGGAGTGAGGTTTCTCACTGCTGGAGAAGAGAGATACAGTTATGGTTGGGGGAAGTCTAGGAAGAACCCGTGATATTGGATTGGAATTGGAGACACAGTATAAATTCATATTCTGCAATATATAAATAAAGGTATAAAGACAGATAGACAGACAGACAGACAGATCCATCTGCTAAAAGAACCTAGAAACAATGACACCCCAGTAATAACCCAGATCATGGTTTCCAAATACCATTTCCCACCAAAAGAACCAGGGCTACTTGCAGAGATTACCGATTCCAGGGAATATCTTACTGTGCCAGAAAGTAAGGATGTGCTAAAAAAATAACAAATAATAAATTTAAAAGATGGGCTATGTCACAAGGACAAAGGAGGAGAAAGAATAGTGCTGAGACAGCTGAATGTCCACATGCAAAAGAAAGAAGCTGGACCTTACACCATATACAAAAATTAACTCAAAACAGATCAAAGACTCAAGTGTAAGAGCCAAAACTACAAAACTCTTAGACAAAACAGAGGTGTAAATTTGCATGGCCATGGATTAGACAATAGTTTCTTAGATGTGACAACAAAAGCATAAGGAACCAAAGAAAAAATAAATTGGGCTTCCATCAATATTAAAAACTTCCGTGCTTCAAAGGACACTATCAAGAAAGTCAAAGACAACCCATATGATAGAATATATTTGCCAATCTATATCTAGTAGGGGTCTACTATCAAGAATATATAAAGACTTTTACAACTCAACAATAAAAAGACAAATAACTCAATTAAAAAATGGGCAAAGGATTTAAATAGACATTTCTCCAATGAAGATATACAAATAGGCCAACAAGCACATGAAAAGATGCTCAACATCGTTAGTCATTAGAGAAATGCAGGTCAAAACCACAGTAAGATATCACCACATACCCCCTAAGATGGTTACAATCAAAAAGACAAGTGTTGGTGATGATGTGGAGAAACTGGAACCTTCATACATTGTTAGTGGGAATATAAAATGTTGCAGCTGCATCTGGAAAACAATTTGCCAGTTCCTCAAAAAGTTAAACAGAGAGATACCATATGACCCAGTGCACAAAAAAGAATGAAGTACCGATTCATGCTACAACAGGGGTGAACCTTGAAAACATTATGCTAAGTGAAAGAAGGCAGATACAAAAGGCCACATATTGTATGATTCCATTTGCAGGAAGTGTCCAGAAGAGGTAAATCCACAGAGAGACAGTAGATTAGTGGTTGTCAGGGGCTGAGGGAGAGGGAGGAAAGGAGTAACTGCTAATGGGTAGGGTTTCTTTTCGGGGTAATGAAAATGTTCTGAAATTAGATAGGGGTAATGATTGCACAACTCTGTAAATATACTAAAAACCACTGTAGACTTTTAAAGGGTAAATTTTAATGTGAATTATAGCTCAATTAAAAAAAAAATGCACACGGGGCCAGGCTGGTGGCACAGCGGTTAAGTGCGCACGCTCCACTTTGGGGCCTGGGTTCGCAGGTTCGGATCCTGGGTGCGCACCAACACACCGCTTGTCAAGCCATGCTGTGGCGGCGTCCCATATAAAGTAGAGGAGGATGGGGACAGATGTTAGCTCAGGGCCAATCTTCCTCAGCAAAAAAGAGGAGGATTGACATTGGATGTTAGCTCAGGGCTGATCTTCTTCAGAAAAAAAAAAAAAAGGACATAGGAACCAGGGGTTACCTCTGGTCAAATCTAAGACAATTTGAGTGTCAAAATAAATAATAACAGTAATGGATTATAACCCATTGAATAAAATAAGAATCTATAAGTGTGATAAATAAATAAAGGGAGAAAGGAAAGCTGAATGCCAACTAATAAATACATAAGGAATGACAGAGCAGGAAAAATCAGCCATGTTGCACCCAGCTTTGTAATAATTGATTCAGGCAAGAATCATCAATGGATGCTAAAATGAGTGGGCTGAAGTTTGATATTTATATAGTCTCAAAGTACCTCCCCACAAATTACTTAGGTAATTAACTCTAAAGAAAGAAATACTAACTTTACAGAGGAGGAACCTGGCAGACACCGTCTTAACCAAGTGATTAAAATTCACATCCCAATAATGGAACACACTGACTCCTTGGACCTCCCGAGGTGATGCCCTGAGAACCACATCACTTCTAAAGTACTCCTGGCCCAAAGGCAAACCCTGCAGGGCGAGGAAACAGCATACAACTCCAAATCGAGAGAGGTCCTGCAGAATCATTGCCTTAATGCTTCAAAACATTAATGTCATGAAAGACAAAGCCAGCAGAGGAAACATCCCGGATTAAAAAACTAAAGATTAGACACGAGAAAGTAAATGCAGTGCTTGATCCTGGACTGAATCCTGGACTGGAGAATAAAATTAAAATGCTTTATGAAAATTATCAGGGTCGGCCCGGTGGCGCAAGTGGTTAAGTGCGTGCGCTCCACTGCAGCGGCCCAGGGTTCACCGGTTCAAATCCTGGGCGCGCACCAACGCACCGCTTGGCAAGCCATGCTGTGGCGGCGTCCCGTATAAAGTGGAGGAAGATGGGCACGGATGTTAGCCCAGGGCCAGTCTTCCTCAGCAAAAAGAGGAGGATTGGCAGATGTTAGCATAGGGCTGATCTCCTCACAAAAAAAAAAAAAAAAGAAAGAAAATTATCAGACAATGGCAAAATTGAAATACGAGCTATATTCATTAGGTCATAATATTAATGTTTAATTTTTTGACTTTAATAATTATACTGTACTTACGTAAAAAAAATGCCCTTCGTCTTAGGAAATATACACTGAAGGTTTAGGGGCAATGGGGAATGATATCTGCAACTGACTTTCAAATGGTTAAAAAGTAGTAAGAATATGCAAGAGAACTGATAAGCAGATATGGTAACATACCAGCAGTTGGTGAATTTCGGTGAAGGGTATATATGAGTTCTTTACACTATTCTTGGAACGTCTCTGTAAATTTGAAATTATCTTAAAATGTCTTAAAAATTCAAAAGAAATGCAAACTGAAAACAAAATGTAAATGAAAATAATCTCAGGTAAATTAATAATTTCTGTTAGGTTTTTGAAATTACTCTCCTTCAAGAGGCCTAGGGATCCATGTACCAGTGTCCTAACCATCATCCTTCCACAACCTTATAACCAAGTAGCCTCAAGGTCTCCTAGGCCCACAGGGAGGCAGCTGTAGGGGTCTCGTGGGGGGACACACACCTGCGCTGGCCAGCTCAGCCCGCAGCTGGCCCACGTAGTGCAGCAGCTCCTCCAGGCTCTGCTCGCAGTGCTGCCCGTAGGTCAGGAACTTCTGTAGAACCTTGTCCACCTCTCTCTCCACACTAGCACACTGCTCCATGGTGGCCTCTGCCTGGGGGGAGAGGAGGGTCCACCGCATCAGGCCCCACTTGGGCCAGGGGGGCATGGTGGGGAGGGCTCCCAGATCCCCCTCACCATACACATATCATATATCAATGCCCAGGAATTCTCACCTTAACATATCTGTCCACAGCTCCCATCACCCCCAGCCAGGGTGCCCCAGTGTAGGGTGCAGATGGAGTGAGGACAGGGGTTTTTTGAATCATGATGACAAAATCACTCTGTTTTCAACTGTTTTCATTCTATAATCCTTGTTCGTCTCTTTTTAATCAGACGAGAGAGTAGGCCTCACGGAGCTCTCAGCAGGCAATACTTTCTAACTAGAAATCCAAAGATACCCTGCATCTTTTCATCTATTCATTATGGCCCCCTTCTCTTCAGTTAGTGGACTTGGGTTTCCATGTACTATAGTGACAGAAGCCATGACGGCAGTCCGCGAATGGCTGATATTTGGAAACGTAGCCTAAGGAACAACTACTGACCATGCAGGCCTGATGGGCCTTGCCCACCACTCCAGCCTCAGTCCCCGCACTGTGTGCCCATGGACAGGGAGCTGTGTCCCGCCAGCCGGAATCCTTGCTCCCTCACAGCTCCATGCCCTGGTTCATGCTGCTTCCTCTCCCTGGTATACTCTCCGTAACCCCTCACTTCCCCAACTGCTTGAGAAGCTGGCTTATCCTTTCTGAGTCAGCTCAGAGGTCATCTCCTTCAGTAGCTGTCCCTAGCCTGCCCCCACCTGGCTCCCGCTACTCTGACTTGGCACCCTTCTACTGCAGTTTTGATCACTGGCTAATGATCTGTTTGAGGGCCTGCCTCCCCCGCCGCACTAGAACATCTCTTGTTGTAACACAACCTTCCCTCCTCTTTATACCATTGAAAGAAAGTTGACTTTTCTTGTCCCACCTTTTCTACTACTGAGGCCTTTTCTACTTCCTAAGTCCCTTCTACCCTGGGCCACTGCTCCCCTCCATTTCAGAGCAGCCTTTGACACTGAACACATGGACAATTCTCAGAATGTTGGTGACAGAGTCGATTTCCCTCCCCAGCCTTCCATCTAGGATTGGAATGAGAGGGCTCTCTCAAATGTTCAAATCTAGCCAGCTGTCCATTCTCTCAAAGAAGGAGACAGAGTCACATCACAATGAGAATCCTGTGTCCAAGGTGACCGTCAAGGTCCTCCCAGTTTCACCAGACTCTCTTCCCATCCTTACCAGCACTGTCAGTCCTGGCCTCATCATCTCGGCCCAGCCTGTAGCCACTGTCTCCTTACCAGGCAGGGGACGAGTGACGGGGAAATGGCACTCAGGGGCTTGAGATGTGTTTATGCCTTCCCTCTTTACAGGTGATGCTCACACTAGAATTTGTAATCATGGTGTCCAGAAGACATGCTCCCCTCTTCATGCCCCCTGAGCAAATACTCTATAACTGGATGTGAGCCATTATGGGCAAAATATACCAGAGACTCCTACCTGAAATACTGTAATTATTATTAATATTGCTGTTAGTAGTTAACATTTCTTAGAGGTTTATTCTGTGCTAGGCACTGTTCTAATGACTTTGCATACATTAACTAATTTACTTAGTTCTTACAAAAGCACTATGAGGTAGGTACAATTATTAGACCCACTTTACAGATGAGAAAATGAGATGCACAAAGATTAAATAAGTTGCCCATGGTCACTCAGTGGGGAGGTGGAGGGCCTGGGAACTGAAGCTGGGCAGTCTGGCTCCAGAGCCCTTCTGTGAAGCACCTCATATCCCCAGTCCTCTCTGGACCAGCTTCACAGGCCACTGTCTCACCAGGAAAGGAAAGCAGCCAAGAGTTGTGGTTGGAATGAGCGTACAGCAACGATTAATGATGACAAGAAATAGGAAATTAACCACAGAGCCTGTGAGATGATCAACTAGGAAAGATGACAACACAAAAGAATGTTTGCCAAGAGTGTCTGGGAACCAGAATCACAACTGACCAAAAATAAACACAGCTCAAGAAAGGTCAGGACCTCACCAAGGTCAAACACTCTGCCCATGTCAGGCACCAAGTGATACCAGGGTTATCAAAGGGAAGCCCAAGTCAGCATATTGAAACTGTATTAAAAGGCTGAGGGAGGAGATGGGTACAAGGATTTTTATCCCAGTTATATGTTGTAGCAGGGAATGGGAGCCAATCTAGGGCCTCATCACTGGGGGAATTGATAAGCCAAGGAAATAAGATGTGGGGGATGCATCTACGGAAACCGGGGTAGCATTTAGAAACCATGTTTCAGATAATCCCACAGCAACATCAATTAGATCCCAAAACGTGGTCCTGAGGGGGAAAAAGTAACAAAATGAACTCTAAGCAAAATACCATTTATGTAAATTAAAAATATATGCATACAACCAAGCATGCAAATAAAAGGATATACACCAAACACATCCGAGTGGTTTCCTATGGTGGGGGAAGAAGGGAGGAATGGGGATGAAAAGGAATACACAGATAAACACAAAGGAGAAAATGACCCTGCATGGACCAATTAAATGTACAATGAACTGAGAAGTGTGATTAAATCTAAAAAATTTAAAAATAAAATAAATGACCTGGGAAAACAAAACTGTTTGTGAGTATTCCATCCAAAAAGCCCAGGAGGCTAATTCAGTCTGTCCAGGGTGAGCCACTCTGCCTGGATCACAGTCGGCCATCTTTACCAGACACCAGGATGGATGAGTGTGTGAGTTTGTCTTTCACAAACCGCATGATTAATCTAATGGAATTTCATGTCCATTGTCCTAAGCCCTCCTCCCCAAGGTCTCACATGTACAGAAATTATCCACCAGGGTGATCCCTCCAAAATGACACATCAGATCCTATCTCCCTTTCTCAACCCTGCCATAGCTTGACAGACAAGTCCTTTGTAATTGTACATTCGCTTCCTTTGCACAAGTCTTTCCTATGTCCAGAGTGCCCTCCGCACTTCTCTGCATGGAGAACACAAGATGTGGTTTAATCATCAGCCCCCCATGAAGCCCTCAATGAAATCTCCCTGCCTTCTCCTCTGCTGCACAAACCTGTCGAGAACGCCCCTGCCACACACAGCTGAGTCCTCAGCTCTGGCACAGTAACTGCCTGCTCACACGTCTGTCTCCCCCACTGGACTGTGAGCTGCTCATGGCTGGAGTGAGTCTCGTCCTCTCTCTCCCCTCAGTGCCAGCCCCGGGCCTGGTCCACAGCTGGTGCTCAGTGAACATTTGCTGATTAAACAATGCAGACATTTCCTAACCCCTGGGCTAGGGAGCGTGAGCTCAAACCTGCGGGAGGTGGGCGGGAAGAGACATGAGTGAAATATTAAAATTCCCACCAAGGCATGCATGGAGGTTTTGTCCCCAGTCTTCAGCACCCTGAAACAAGAAAGTCCCTTCTGGGGCAAGGGGGAAGAAGGGAAGTTTGTGCAAATCATAGGAAGGTCCCCTTTGCCTAACACAGAATTGGAGAGTGACCCAACACTTATTCTTTTGCACCCCCCACCTCTATCCATTCTCCACCCTACACATCACTCCTCTGCTTAAAACTCAACAAATTCTCATTGTACTTAGAACGAAATAAACCCTCCTTTTTATGGCCTACAAGGCTCTATGTGAGTTGACTCCCAACCACCTCTCCAACCTCATCTTCTATCACTCTCCCCCTCACTCGCCATAACTCCAGCCACAGTAGCCTTCTTTCTGTTCCTTGACTACATCTACTTTATTTCTGCCTCAGGGCCTTTGCGCTGACTGTTTTCTCTGCCTGGAACAGTCTTCGCCCAGATCTTCCCATGGCTGGCTCCTCATTACAGTCTCAGTGCAAACGTTATCTCTTCAAAGATGCTCTCCTAGACCACAGTATCTAATGCTGACCTCTGCCCCACCCCCACACTAGTCACTCTGCCCTGTCACTCTGTTCCTTTTCTTCATTGCACATCTCTATTTGAAGTTTCAAATCTTTCTTTTGTCATTAACCAAAACTGGTGGACTGCAGCACCTACTGGGAGTTTCAGCTACATTAACGTGCAAGTGACTGGCAAACTCCGACTCATCCTTCAAAAGACCCTGCTCCCTTGCCCCGCCTGGCCCCCTCAACCGCAGTGAGTTACCTCCGACCCGGCCAGGTGGCACTAGGGTGGGACGTCCGGGTCCGAGCGACTCCCCCGGCAGAGGCGGCTCCTCGACGGTCCTGTGAGTCTGTGGGACTCCAGCTCCAGGCCCGGGACCACGACTGCGGATAAAGCAAGCCCGAGGGCGGACTGGGGCGGGGGCGGAGTCGGGGGCTTCCGAGACGGCCCGGGGCCTGGGGCCCGGCCGAGCCACCGACCCCCGCGGCCGTCCGCCACCCGGCGCCCCGCCCTCGGCCCGCCCCGCCCGGCCGGGAAGCCGCCGTCTCTCACCTACCCGGCAGCCCGGCCCTGGCTTCCGGCGCGCTGTCATCGGAACCGGAAGCGGCGGCGGTTGCTCAGCGGTCCGGGCCCGCCCACTCGCGGCTCGCCGGAGGGGAGCAGTCCCGCGCGCGCCCCCGCGGGCCCCCCCACCCCCGCGCGCCAGCAGTCGAGTCGTCCGGGCCGCGCCGGGGCTCCGGGGCCCAAAGGCCTTTGCCGGGCCGCCACCTGCCCCGGCGGCGGGAAGGACTCGGTCGCCCCACGCGCTAGCCGGCGTGGTGCGCGGGGCAGGCGACTTCCCCACCCGGAAGAGGAGCCGGCGGGCCCACCGGGCGCGCCCCGTCCCGGCGCCGCGGCGCCGCGTTCCGCAGCCCTAAACCGGAAGAGACTGCCTCCCCCGCCCCCCGACCTCGTTGGAGTAAAGCCAATACCGAACAGCACAACGCACGGGAGGGGGCCCATGTCAGGCTTTCCTGCGATGGCTCCTTGATGCTGTTTTTGAAACATCAAATGATGCACCGTTGCTGATCCCCTAATCCTGTACTTAATCTACCCACTGGACATTCAATAGGGGAATTAGAGTCTGCTGGGGGGGACCCAGCTTCTGCCTTGCCGTCCTCCATTGGTCGCCCTCCTTGGGGGTCTGGGGAAAGATGGGGGTTGCACAACTGCCCTAAGGAGGAAGGGTGAGGGTTAAGAAGGAGGAGAGAGGAGGCGGTGACCCCAGACCCAGCTCAGAACTGAATTTATGATCCTCCCAGGCGCCCTTGCTCTGGAGGGGAGGAGCAGAGAAGCTCCCACCGCTCCACAGGCCTCAGGGACTTGGACTAGAAACAGCCTGGGAGAAAAGGCTCAGTCTGTTTCCTTGACTTCCTGCTTCCTTTTGGGGCAGCCCCATTCCAGGGCATCCTCCCCTCTAATCCTCCTCGCCTCCTCACCACCCCCACCCCACCCACAAACCCCCTCTTGTTCTGTTCTCTGTATAGCACTTGCGCAATCCAGTTTTGTTTTCTTTATAGCATTTGACTTGAAATTATCTCGTGTTGATTTGTTTATTCTGTCTTCCTGCCCCTAACACCTCTCCCCCTTTAGGATAAAAATTCCATTGGAGCCGGGACTTCGTATTCCTCACTTCTATATCCCCAACACCACGTGCTTGGAGCATAGTAGGTGCTTAGAAATATTCTAAGGTAGCCAATATCCTGCACCTGACGAAATACGTAGGGAAGACGGGGGTCCACAGCCCCACGGGGAGGGAGCCGGCAGGGCGTTGGAGCATCCTGGAGAGGCCGGTCTGTGCTTAGAGCCTGGGTGGTCCTGGCCCATGCGGGAGCCGCGGGCTGGAGGGTTGAGTGAACCTTGCCTGGGGCCATGAGGCCGAGCCTCAGGCCGCCTGGAAGCCAGCAGGACCTCACAGGCTTTCCCCAACGCCCCAGGCTTCCCCACTTCCTCTCTGGGAGCCCTGGCCTGCTTGTCTGGGAACTTTGAAGGCGCGTCTGTATGTCGGGCACTGTCACCTCTGCCTGTCATGGTTTTCCCCAGCATGTGGCTCTCCTTGCATTGCGGTTTTGTTACTTTTTAGGATGCACCAAGTTTTTTTACATAGCTGATTTTGTCAATCTTTCCTCGCTGGGATTGTGTGTTTGTGTTTTGTTTTTGTTGAGGGTAGGGCTGCTTCAAAGCAGAAAAACTGAGCTGTTCTCCTCTAACTCGATTACAGTCTGCTTAACTTTTTTGCTAGCTTCCTAGGATTTGACTTTTAAAATTTAACTCCTCAATACATGTCCATTTTGTTTTGCGGGGAGTGGTGCAAAGTATGACATTTTTTCCCCATATTTTTGTTCAGTTACCCCAGCACCTCTTATTAAATAATCCTTCCTTACCCTTTTGTTTTGAAGCCCTTTATCATAATATTAAGATTTTTCTACAGTATAGAATCTATTTCTGGCTCTTCATTCTTTCCATTGAGGTGTAGTTTTATTTTTATACCAATATCATACTGTTTTACTTGCTAATTTGCAATATGTTCTAATATGTGGTAGGATTAAACACTGCTCACAAAAAGGGAAAAAAAGAAAAACACAAAGTTATTGAGAAAGCAGATCACCGGTGCCTGGAGGTGGGGGAGAAGGCTGACTACAGAAGGGCACAGAGGAATTTGGGGGGATGATGGAACTCTTCTATATCTTGATTGTAGGGTTGGTTATACAATTCTGCATTTGTCAAAGCTCTAAAAACAGTACCCTAAAGAGGGTGAATTTTCGGGCCGGCTCCGTGGCTTAGCGGTTGAGTGCGCGCGCTCTGATGCTGGCGGCCCGGGTTCGGATCCCGGGCGTGCCCCGAGGCACCACTTCTCCGTCCAACGCGAGACCGAGTCCCACGTACAGCAACTAGAAGGATGTGAACCTATGACATACAACTATCTACTGGGGCTTTGGGGGGAAAAAATGAATAAATAAAATCTTTAAAAAAAAAAAAGAGGGTGAATTTTCCTGTATGTAAAATATACCTTAAAAATGGTGGTGGGGGAACAGGTACACAGAGGACACCATATAAATCTCTTTTTTAAAAAAAGGTTCTACGGGCCGGCCCCATGGCTTAGCAGTTGGGTGCACGCGCTCCGCTACTGGCCCCGGGTTCGATCCCGGGTGCGCACCGACGCACCGCTTCTCGGGCCATGCTGAGGCCGCGTCCCACATACAGCAACTAGAAGGATGTGCAACTATGACATACAACTATCTACTAGGCTTTGGGTAAAAAAAAGGAGGAGGATTGGCAATAGATGTTAGCTCAGAGCCGGTCTTCCTCAGCAAAAAGAGGAGGATTAGCATGGATGTTAGCTCAGGGTTGATCTTCCTCACTAACTAACTAACTAACTAAATAAATAAATAAATAAATAGATAAAGGTTCTTGACAGAGAGGGCAAGCCCTGGAGTGCTCTCCTGAAAATACAGCCTCCTTCACCTCCCAGACCGAGTCCTGGAAGGCCAGGCCAGGAAAAAATGGACCCTCCTGACAGCTGGTGGGGTGGGGGCAGCGGTGGGTGATGCAGCCACTGCCTGTCCTCCTCTGGGGAACCTAGGAGCATCAGGGTTCAGTCCATGGAGCCAGAGTTGCTGCTCAGGCCCTGTCTCTTCCTTCCAGCCTACAGGTGGCTCCCAACGTCTCCCGCTCCTTCTTCCTGTTCCTGTCCCTCCTTGAAAGCTTTGGTTCAGGCCAGGAGTGGCTACATAATTTGCAGGCCCCAGAGAAAAATGAAAATACGAGGCCCCTTGTTCAAACATTGTTAAGAAACTCAAGATCAGGGCCGGCTCCGTGGCTTAGCGGTTAAGTGCGCGCGCTCTGATGCTGGCGGCCCGGGTTCGGATCCCGGGCGCGCCCCGAGGCACCACTTCTCCGTCCAACGCGAGGCCGAGTCCCACGTACAGCAACTAGAAGGATGTGAACCTATGACATACAACTATCTACTGGGGCTTTGGGGGGAAAAAAATGAATAAATAAAATCTTTAAAAAAAAAAAAAAAGAAACTCAAGATGGGACAACAGAGTACCGTCACACAAAGTGTAGGCCCCTCTGAGCGGGGGCCCCTTTGGGACTACAGGTGACACACACATAAACTAGTCCTGGTTCTGGCCCTTCCTCTTGGCTGCCTGAGGGACCCACCCAGTCACAGGAGGTGAAGTCCTCTGTGCCAGCTCACTAGGCTGTCCAGGACCTGTCTTGCCTCCCCTCAGCCCTTCCAGAAAGAACCCTCCCCTGGACCTGCCCCACACTTCCCTGTGTCCAAGTCCAAGCCCATCCTGTGATGCCCTAATCCCATACTGCTCCAGAGGAAAGCCCCCCAACTTCCCCTCCTCAGAGAAGCTCACCCGTGGTAAAGACAAAAATTACTCATGACACTTGTTCAAGAGTGGTAAGAAGACTTTATTCAAGGGAGACTACTGCTATGGGGTTTCATAGTAGGGGAGAGTGGGCTCAATGCCACATATGACAAGGAAAAGTAGAATTTACAGCCAAGGAGCAGGGTGGGGGTCAGTGGATGGAAAATTACTAAGGAAACCTCAGGGGGCAGGGGGGATCCTGGCTAAAGGAACCTCACAGGATTCTCGCTGAAGGCAGGCCAGGGTGATCAGATACTTTCTGGGGGATGACCGGGGCTGAAGAACCAGATTAGATAGAGGGTGATCAGATATGGAGGATGGAGGATTCTGGCTAAACTAACTAAGCAGGATTCTTGCTAGAACTGGACTGAACAAGGAAGGACACAGGAGCCCAAGGTCAGGTATAGTGAAAAAGAGAGCTCAGAAGGACCTGATCAAAGTTTGGTCAACCCTTGTCACCCCCCCCCATCACCTGGAATGGTGAGCCAGCTATCCTCTGAACTCCCATCGCACTCAAGGCTCACCTCTCGTGACACATTTCACTTTGTTTTTGTTGCGAGAAATGGCATTTTCTTTTTAATAATTTTATTTATTTTTTTTCCCCCAAAGCCCCAGTACATAGTTGTATGTCACAGCTGCACATCCTTCTAGTTGCTGTATGTGGGACGCGGCCTCAGCATGGCTGGAGAAGTGGTGCGTCGGTGCGTGCCTGGGATTGAACCCGGGCCGCCAGTAGCGGAGCGCCCACACTTAACCGCTAAGCCACGGGGCCGGCCTGAAATGGCATTTTCTTTTCTGAATCCAGTATAGAAGCCTAAGTGCCCATAGGGCGGTGGGTTATGCAATCTGAATCGTCACTGTGGGGCCTGCACCCCGTTTAGAGAAAGGCTCCCTAATACTTACAGCCCCCAGTCTCAGAGAAATTTACTCTCATGCCCCCAGACAGGCTCCTTCTGCCTTCTCCATGCTCTGCTGACTTGCTCGCCACCATGAAGGCCCGGCTGTGTTTCCCATGTATGTATGTTTTGGTTCTTCTGGCCTAATCACTACTGTGGACGTACATGTGTTGTCTCCTCCTCCACCCACAGGGAAAGGCCATGTGGGCAGAGGCCTTAGCCACCTCGGCTTCCTCACATGGGAACCAGGCCTGACCCTGAGGGAGGCACACAATACATCCCTGGGCAATGAATGGTGATTGGCTCTGGAGGGCCCATGCTTGGCACAAACCAGGTGTGACCAGGTGCCCACAAATGGTGAATGAACACTCAGAGCTGGAGCTTTCCCTACCAACCCCATCGCACCCCAAGCTTGATCCCTTGCCAGTCAGCGGAGGGATCTGGCCCCTTTTGACTCCAAGTCCCCCAGGGCCTTCTGGGCTGGAGCCAGAGTGGGGTTTGGGGATGAAAACAGAAAACATGGTCCCATCCCAGCAATGTCCACAGCCCAGTGGAGACAGAGGCAAACTGATAATTCCAGCAGCACAGAGCTGATGGAGAGACATATGGGGGCTGTCGGCACAGGGAGCGAAGACTGCCCAGGCAGGGCGTGAGTTTGGGAAAGGCTTCCCTGAGGCGGCAAGATCTGAGCACCGTGAGGGGGCTCTGCCTGGAGGACGAGGGCCCAGAGGGTGGCAAGGAGCTGCTGGGGTCAGAAGGGGCACCACTGTGACCCTGGAGGCCAGACTCTCAGAGGCCTCAAGTGATAGGCTAAGGGGCCTAGGGAACTGCTGGAAGGCGTGACACTATCTGAGTTAAGCACGGGCAGAGCCCAGGGTGGGGGGCTTGCCACAGTTCTGGAGAACTGGCTGCCTGGACCTAGTCCGCTGGGAGAGGGGACTGAGGGCAGCTGAGGGGCCTGCTAGGGGCAGGAGGGAGGGGCTGCCCCGAAGCCACTACAGTGGCACCTGTGATCAGCCGGCCCCAGAGCCACCCAGCCGGCTTGGGGACCAGGAACTGGTTTGCCCAGCAGGGATGAGCTAACAGGGATCCGGTTCCCTCCGAGGCCCCAGCTTCGGCTCTCTTGCGCCCTCCCCTACATCTGGGCCTGGCCTTGGTTTCTGGCACAGCTGCCAAGTTTTGGTACCGCCCACCCACTCCCCACTGGCTGTACTGGCCAGCCCAGCTCCCTAATTGCTGGGTGGGGAGCTGTTCTGCAGAGCTGGTACACCAAAAGGTGGACCCCAGCCATTATGGAGCATGTGGGCACCCAACCTGGACATTGTAGGGCACGTGGGCACGCAGCCTGACCAGCTCCAGGCTGTGGGGAGGGAGGGATTCAGGCTTAAGGCTAGCACCCAGCTCTGGGGGGACCTCTGGAGGGTCACTGGCCCAGAGACCTTGGTTTGGAGGGGTCTGTCAAAGGCCTGTTCCAAGGCCTGTGGGGGACAGGCCTGCTTAACCCAGGTGGTCCCCGTTTCCCTCCCCAGGCAGAGGACCTGGCCTCAGGGATGGGCCTAAGTGAGTCTCAGCTAGGCCTGGGGTCTGTCCTGGCCTCAGGCTCCACCCAAGCCTGACCAGCGCTAAAAGGGCTCGGGCTGGTGGGAAGGAACAAGACAGAGGGAGCAGTCAGGAAGCAGCCCTCCTGGCCTCCAACCCAGGAGCCCCAAACACACACCCCCAGACACACCCACCACCCACAGCACATCTCTACACACACCTGCCACTCACCGGGCCATAAACACACCATCCCCACAGCAAACAACTCACACACCCCTCTCCAGCCTAAACAGGCAGTGCACACGGGCTCACTCCATAGCCCCATCCACAGCCCTGCACAGCAACTCCACTCTCCACCAGGACCCACCGACTGGGGCCTGAGGGGGCTGCCAGCGTGGCCTTGGAGGGCAGGAGCACAGCCAAAGAGCAAATGGAGGGTTTCTGCTGAGAACTCATCAGAGGCGGCTGCCGCCCCATCAGGGCAGGGACTGGGAGGGGAGAGACGTCTGTATGCCAGCTCCCGTGGGGCAGGAAGCACATCTAACTCAACCCTGAGCCCCCATGCCCTGATGGCCTAATAGCACTTAGCAGTCAGGGAGCACTCAATACCTGGCGGCAGTTACGACGATGCATCTCCACGACGGGTGGAGAGAGCCCACTTGCACAGCCAGACTGGATCTGTGCTTCAGGCCACTGCCCAGAAGGGGAGCAAAGGCCCAGATTGAAAGTCAGACTGCTGACAGGCCACGGGTGGGAGCGGGTCTTAAGAGGGCTGAGGATCAGCCTTGGCTGACAGCAAGGGTCAGGGAGCACAGTGCAGGGCCAGGGACAGGAAGCTGTGTCCTCTCAGGACAGAGCTTTCCAGAATACAAATCAGATCACATCTCACCCCCGCTTAAAAAGACCCCATGGCCCTCCATGCCTACAGGGAAATGGCCACATTCCTTGCTGTGGTAAAGGCTCTTTACCAAGAGACCCACAAGCTTTCTCTGCCTCGTCTCCTGCACGTTCCCAGGGCCCCCCATCCCTGTGGAGGGAGGGGTGTAGCGCAGCCAGACAGAAAGATGGGAAGTGCATTCGGGGAGGGGCAGGGCCCTACTGGAGCCTTTGGGTGCTCTAGCGGAAGCTGTTTCAGGCTGGCCCCAGATCCAGCAGGAATGGGCACTGGGGACCTAGACTTCCCACCAGGAGAATGTTTTATGTTCTCATAATGCCTTGGGTGACTTGCCTGTTTGTTTTCCTAGGTTCCCTGGCATTGTTCCTTCTGAAAAATCCCACTGATGCTGAAGGAATTGCAGCCCCCACCGCAGCTAAGGAACTGTGTGGCACTAGGCAAGGAGATTCCTCCCCTCACCGACCACATGCCCAGCAGCTGCGCACACAGGCACGGGGCACACCCTCCCACTGACCGTGACCACAGGAGGAGCTACAGCCCATGTCACACCCCAACCATCCACGATCCTCTAGACTCAGCCCAGAGACAGGCCCCACAGGTCACCTGGGGCCTCCTCGTAGAAAACATGGTTTTATTCCAGGGAGGCCAATGTTCCCAGCCCAGCCTCCCTCATGCCTGCCCTTCTGCATCATGGGGCTCTTCATTCTCCAACCTCCTTCTCTGGGCCACACCTACTACAGGAAGCAAGGCTGGGCCCTGCCCGGGTGCTCCTCTACTAGGAGCGCCTTGCCCTGGCTCCTGCTGCTGGCACCCTCTCCAGCCCACAGCCCACTGGATCCTTCCTCTCAGCGGGCCCCCCCAGCCCTGGCTGGCCTCAGCAGATTCTGCCCCAGACCAATGTAAGGAAAGAGGCGGCCATCTCAGGGAGGGCTTGCCCAAGCCATCTTCTGACAGTGCTTCTGCTGCCAGCTCACTCCACTGGCCTCAGATCTTGGAGGACTCAAGCCGAGGACTCCAGGGTGTGGGGGGCTCCCGCAGCACCCGCAGTTCCTGTTCCAGCGCCTGGTTGCGGCGGTACATGTCCAGGTAGCCCCCCTGGATCTCCCGCTGGTAGCGCAGCACCCGCTCCTTCTCCTCCTGCCACGTCCGCCGCTCCCGCTCGAAGCGTAGAGTCTGCTCCTGGCTCCGGAGTCGCTCTTGCAGCAGCTCAGCCCGCAGCTGCTCAGTGCCATCTGCGGGCTCGCTGCCTCCTGCCTCCCCTAGCAGCCCCCTGCTCTTGCAGTCATCGGTCTCACAGCTGCCTGGGGCTTCCTCCCGGGGGGCCTGCTCCTGCAGGCTCCGCACGGTCTCGCGTAGCCGGGCCAGCTCTGCGTCCTGGGCCTGAGCTTGTGCCCGGCTGCCCCGAAGCTGTGTCTTCAGACTGAAGATCTCAGCCAGCTTCTGCGCCAGCTCGGCCTGGGCCTCCCGGAGCTGCTGCTTCAGAAGGCTAATCTCTGCTGTCTTCTGGCACACCTGGAGGGGGGACACAGGATGGGCAAGAGCCAAGCAAAAGGGTAAGGGGGCAGAGGGCGGGACTCCAGCGATGGGGACTGGAGGGTTTCTGAGTGCCTGGTCTCTCACCTCCCATCGGGCTTCCTCCTCTGGTCGGGCGCTGGGGTCAGCCTCTGGGAGGGTGCCTGGGGGCCGGGGCTCGGGGGCCAGGCCCTGCTGCGCCTGCAGCTCCTTCCGCAGGCGCCGCTGCTCCTGCTGGGCCATAAACAGCTGCAGCTGGAGGTTGCGCTCGCTGCGCTCAGCCTTCTGGGCCACCTCATGCAGCCGCTCTATGTACAGGCGCTTCAGCTCAGACAGCCACAGCCGCTGGCGCTCCTCCAGTACCTGCCAAGGGGAAGAGGAGCCTGACAGGGCCAGCGCACACATAGCCGGCCCACCACTCCAGCACACCAGCCACAGCTTGTGTCCTATGCCCGAACACTAGGGCCCTGCACTCTGACCACACATGTGCCCTAACCTGGGATGCCCTCCAGAGGTGAAGCGTCCCCAACATGTGGCCCTCCCAGGGAACCTCTCTCCCGCCCTCCTTCCCACACAACTCCCAGCAAGGACCATCTGTAACATGACATCCCCACCATGTGGGGTGGGGGGAGAGGAGCTGAATCACCTCCCTTTTCCTTATTCTCTTGTGCCCAGAGTCATGTGGGTGAGCTGCCTGGGGACCCTCTGTCTGCCCTGTACTCCAATGCCAAGGGACAGAACAAGACCCCAGGAAAGAGGCTGCCCTTACCTGTGTGAAGGGGTTGGCGCCATCCTCGTCATCGAGGCCCCTCTTGAGCTCCTCACAGGTATCCGGCAGCATGGCTCCCACCTCCTCGGCAGTGGGGCAGGAGAACTCGTAGGGGGGCGGTGGCTCAGGCAGACAGCTCAGCATAGCCAGCGGCCCAGCCTCCTTGGGGCCCCGCGAGGCCCGGTCCAGGGAGCCCCCAAGGTGGTTAATGTGGCCCAGGGAGGAGCTGAAGGGGCCAGGGCCGGTGCCAGGACTGCGGCCAAAGCTGCCCCCACTGGAGGAGTCGGACAGGCTGGGCTCAGGCTCAGGGCCGCCCTCGTCCAGGCTGAGGGCGTGCAGCAGCTGGGCACGAGCCTGTGCCTGGCTGGCCCGGGGCCCCGGGCTCAGGGGCGGGTGGCAGGCCAGCGTGTGCAGGCTGCCATTGCTGCGCCACAGCTTCTGGCCCTTGTGGGCTGCCAGGCTCTGCATGGACAGGAAGCCTTTCCCGGTGCCCGCCACAGGCTTGAATACCGATGGGCGAATGCGGCACTGCCAGGAAGAGAGGGCAGGTGTGAGGTCCCGGGACAGCTGTGCTGCCCTCCGATGCTCCCACAGCCCCTCAGGATCCTCTTTGAGAACATGGGGCGCATATCACCGGGAGTCAGTGACCAAGCCTCAGGCTAGCCCATAACAGGACTTGCAGGTCCTGGCCCCATCCCAGCATCAGGGTTTCCAAGGAGGCCCCGAGCTCCCCATCCCCGCCCTCCTACACGAGGGAGGGGCGTCGGTCGGCAGAGGCGCACCTTATCGAAGCGACCCCGCTCAGGCAGCGACGTCTTGCTGAAGTCACCGGCTCGAGGATGTTCCCGGTAGTAGAGGGTGGCATAGTCGGCAGGCTCATTCCGAGGGGCTCGCTTGGTGGTCTTGCTGTCCTTCTTGGGGAGGTGCAGGTAGCTGAGGAGCTCACGCTGGCCCAAGCCCTTCCGAAGGAGCCCATCAGGCTGGCGGGAGCTGCGGGACCCTGCGAGTGCCGCCCGTAGCTCTTCAGGGGAGAAGTCCTGCCGTTCCAATAGGCTGCCCACGCTGCCCATGGCAATGCCAGCAGGACCTGGGGCTGTGGCCATGAAGTTTCAACAGGGCACAGGCAGCCGCTTCTGGGGAGCGGGAGGCTCTATCAGAGGCAGGTGGGCGCTTGCTGCCCAACTTCCCTGATGCCCTAAAACCAGGTGCTTGCTCTCTGTGTCAGCTCCCGACTGGGCCCCACTCAGGAGAGACAGATGTGTATCCCAGAGGGAATCCAGGACAGGATTCCTAGGCTGGCAAGAGAAAGGGGTAGAGGCCCCCAAGCCACCTCCCCAGCGCCCCAGCTCCAGCTAGGGGCCAGTGTGTGATTGGGGGGCACAGGGGCGGGCCCTGAAGCAGCAGGATAGGGGCCCTCCCAGGACTGGGCCAACTGAGGACTCAGGCTCTGTCTGCCTCTGACCTTGCTCACTCTCCCATCAGGCTCCTACACCCTCATTTGCTGAGTGGGCAGAGGGCACAGGGAACCAGGGCCAATGGCCTGACTCTCCACTCCTTCTTCCCTTGGGAGGGGGAAAACCCAGTTCAGCCCTCTTCCTGCAGAGGGTCAGAGTTCCCCAAGGGAAGCACCTGGCAATGGTGGGGTTGGGGGCTGCAGAGGGAGGGATACAAACAGGAAGGGCCCAAGGGAAGGAAGGATGGCGGGAACAATGGCCACAGTTTCCGGAACAGGTGTTCACGTTCTGGCAGTGGTGGGAGGCAGAGGGAAGGCGCAGCCGGAGCCCCTGCCAGCCCTTGGAGACACTGCCACCCCAAAGCCCACCACCAGGCAGGGGGACCCCAAATCCTGACCCGGCGTGGAGCCAATCAGTGTGTGGGCCCTGGCTTCCTCATCTAGACAATGGCCATGACAACTCTCACTACTCAGGGATGCTGGGAGGATGGCTGAGATAACAAGACAAAGTGCTCAGTCCAGGGCCTGGCCAGCAGCCAGGGTCAGCACAGGCTGGCCGAAGCTGGGCTTAGCTGGTCAGAAACTCGAATGCCCCCAGCAGGCGGATGAATGAGTAGGTTATGCACTGTCTCCCACCTGTGCTGGGACCACACCCTGGGGGTGGGACCTGTCTCCAGTACCCAGCCCAGTGTCCAGCACACAGTAGGTGCTCAGAAAGGACCTGCCAAATGAACGATGCCGCCTTCGCCGCCTTCTCTGCCTCCTATCCCCGAGCAGCTGCTCCCGACCCAGACGGACGCCCAACAGGCACGCTGCAGCTGCAAGCCCCCCCGCCCCACCCAATATGCTTCCGGGACACCCACTCCCACCCCAAACAATGGTCGTTAGGAGGTTCCATCTTCCTTGACCATTTCCAGGTTTTGTGTTCGTGGAAGACAAAGCTCTCCAGGAATGGGAGGGAGGGTATGGCCCTGCCCCCACACCTTGTGGCCCTCAACCCTACCCTAAGGGCAAAAGGAACCTTCTCAACCCTCCCGTCCCAGCCCCCAGCAGGCTCAACCCCTCTGGGGGCATCACAGGTCACACAGGGTCAGGGGACTCACCCAGGTAAGGAATCACAGGGGCTGGGCACCCACAGCGACACGGCCCTGTATAGGGTCCCGCTGAGCCCTGTGACACAGTTACTGTCTGTTTTCTAAGTAAGGGCCCTGTGGCTCTGAAAGATGGCTTGCCCAAGGTCACAGGGCTGGTAAGAATGAGGATGCCTGTGATCCCAGCACCACGGCTGCCAAACGTCCAGTGGGAAATCACCCCCAGCCCAGAGCTGGAACTGAAGCATCTTGCCTCCCAATCTGACGCCCCCTGTCCAGGACAAGCCTGCCCAGCCACAGACAGCACTGTGTCCAAGAGCACTGACCCCCTGCCACTGCTTCTCAGGGAAGCAGACAGCAGAGCACCTGGTCTCCAGCCTTGCCCTCAAACTCTCTCTCCGCGGGCACCTCTCTTAGCCATGCCTCGGTTTCCCCATCTCTGCAGTGGGAAAGACTCTGCCTGCCCCACCTTCCTTATGGGTTGCTGTGACAGTCACAGAGACAACAGAGGTAAAAGGTCTTGTGAACTGTAAGCCCGGTGAGTACATGGGGGCGGGGATGGTGGCAGTGGTGCCAAACACGCCCACTTCATCCCAAACACACACCACCTCACCTTCCCCTGGGCAGATCCTCACTTCCTGTCTCAGGGAGCAATAACTGACAACCCACGTTCCCCACGGAGGGCCTCAGGGGAGAGGCAGCTGTGGGACACAACAGCACGTGCACCACACACATGCTGCAGTCCAGTCAGCGCTGCCAGCAGCACAGAGGCTCCTATGTTAGAGGGCACGGCGTGGACAGTCACATCCAACGGCAGACACAGTCATGCTCAAGGTCACCCACACAGCACCAAGCACCCTCCGGGATAGACAGGCACAACACGAGAACACTCCAGCACAAAGACCCAGCTGTCCCCCCCAGCCCCCAGGCTAGATGCAGGGGTGTGTGTAGGTGGTGAGGGGGGCATGGGACCAGCTTCTCTCCACAAGTGACTTGAGCAATTAGAAATAGCTATGAAGATGTTAGCTCAGAGCCGGTCTTCCTCAGCAAAAAGAGGAGGATTAGCATGGATGTTAGCTCAGGGCTGATCTTCCTCACAAAAAAGAAAAGAAAAGAAAAGAAATAGCTATGAAGCCGGACAAAGAGGCACAGACAGCCCCTTCCCTTTGTCTTTCCCTAAGACCCCCTCCCTCCACCCTCAAACTGTCCCCCCCCACCCCGTAACTTCACTGGCTATATTATCAGCTCCCTCAGCGGGGCGAGGCCCCTGGCTTTCAGGAGGCTCCCCGCTGCCCAGGTCTCAGCCTGGGGACAGTCCCTTTTCCTAAAGAGGTCCATCCACCTCCCCCGTCTCCCTCCAACACACATTCCTTCCCGTTGCTTGGAAGCCCAGGGACTGGCCTGGTTAGGCCAGGGCAGCTATGCAGGCTGGCTGAGAGGAAGTGGTGGGGGAAGGGGGAAGAGAGAGCAAGTGCCTTGCAGCCCCACTGGCACTGTCAGAGCAGAAAGCCAGACCGCCTCCACGTGTCTGGGCTTCCCTGCCCGGAGCCCAGTGCCTGCCCTGGGGCCCAGAGCTCTACATGGGGGTGAAAACCCCACCACCCTGCTGGTTAGGTCTGGGCTTGGCCACACAAGCCGCCTTCTGCTCAGGTCCCTGTTGGCCCCAACAGTGCCCTTTTACTCCTGCTTCCACCCCCTGGCCCCAAGATTAGGCAGCAGCACTGAAAGTCCTGGACACAGAGGAGCATCTCCTTTGGACCAATCCTTGCTGGAGATAGGAGAACAGGGCTGGGGGACTGGCCCAGCCACAAAACAGAGAAAGAGAGAACACGCAGGAGGCATCCCAGCATCTATTAGTGGGTGCCTCGTTGGGTCACCTGCCACTGGGCCTGCCACATCCTCACAGGATGCCCAGGAGGGGGTACTGTCATCTCCCACTGCACAAGAGGAAACCACCAAGGCCCAGGAGGTGAAATAATGTGCCTGAGGTCCTGTTCAGCTGCACAGGCTCCCCAGGTTTAGAAGCCTACCCTGACCTCACCGTCCATCTCCTCTCGGGGGGACACCCCAGAGCATGTGGGCAGGAAGCCCCCAGGCTGGCCTTGGCTGCGCTCAGCCCCTCCTGGCCCTGGCCTCTGGAGAGGGTCCCGCCACCTGCCGGGGATCAGCTTTGCTGAGGGCGTGTCTGCAGCTGCCCCTGAGGAATGGGACTGGAATGTCCCAGCTCCAAAAGAGAGGGCAGTGTGTGAGGGGCCCAGGGAGGGGGCGGGAGAAGCTGGCATACCCTAGCCCCACTGCGACCCTTGAAGAAGCAGAGCCCAGCATTGCACCCCTGCAGGAGGGATTCTTAGGGTCACTATGCAGTCACTTACAGCTGCACCACATTCTATAGTTTTTTCAGCCTTTTCATTGTATCATCTCTACAACAGCCTCGTGAGGAGTTACCCTCACTCCATTTTACAGGTAGGAAAACTGAGGCCCCTAAAGAAGCAAGCTGCCCATGATCCCAGTGACAACCAACCCCAACTCCCTGGGCAAGGTCCTTTCTACTGCATCACGCTATCCCAGCCAGGGGTCACCAGCTGCCCTCCATGGGCACACAGTACTGTATATGTATGTCTGCCCAGCCCCCACGCCTGCTTCTCCCAAGGGCGTCTGCAATCAGGCTGGTTTGGATCCCAGTCCCCTGGCCTGGAATCCTTCCTGCCTACCCCCCCCACCCCCCCCACCCCCCGTCAGGAAGAAGTAGTGGAAGCCGTGCTGCACAGGGACTCTGAGCCCAGGAAGCTGCTGGCTCTAGAGGGCTCTAGAGGCGGTGGCATGTGGTGGCAGGAGCCGGCTGGCCGCATTCATTCACAGTCTGGCACATACACACCCACACACAGCCGGCCGGCAGAGGAGCCCTACCTTGGAGGGCCCTGGGAGAAGGCTGATCACCAGCCCAGGATGGCTTCCTGCCTCTGCTCCCTCCCCAAGCCGGGCTCCAGGAAGAGGGCACCGGCAGCCAAGCCGCGGGACAGCCAGCCTGAGCCCCTGGTGCAAGGAAGGAGAGCCCCAATCTGCTCTTGGGTGGGAGGTGCCAGGTGGGAGACGACGGCTCCCAGTCCTCTTTCCAGACATAGCTCAAGGCCCTGATTTCGGCCTGGCCCCAGGCCGGCCCTCACTTTGGCCAAAGGTTGTGGCCAGCCTGGGACTGTGCTGCAGCCGCCCAAACCTGGGAGCGTCCCTTATCCACAGGTCGGGGCCCGTGGCGGCAGACTGGCAGCTGCCACCTGTACAGGGCAGGGGGAGAGTATCCCGGAGGGGGCGGGAGAGGGGAAGGTGGCGAGGCAGAGGAGATTGGCAACCCCACGTAATTTTCCCTGGGAAGGCTGTGGTGGAGGCCCTGAGAACTGCGGGAGGTGCTCGAGCTACCTGGGGGGCGGAGGCCGAGATCAGACTCCTGCACCAAGGGCGTCTGCCCCACCCCAGCCGCGGCGCAGGGGTCCCGGGCGCGGCGGAATGCGCGTTTGTAAGAGGCACAGAGAGCAGCGTAACTTGCCGCCTGCCTCTCCAGCCCAGCGTCCCTGATCGCGGTCGGTCCCTGATCCCGCGCCTCGGTGCCTCGGTGCCTGGAAGCAGGGGACACCTGGGCGCACACCGCACCCTGCCACCCCCGCCCACTTCTCAGACGGGAAGCGCGGCGGGCGAGGGCTGTGGCTTGGCCAAGGTCGCCAGGAAAGGGAGACCTCGGCGGCCGGCCCCACCCCCCGAGTCCAGTCCCCGGCTCCGGCCCTTGGCGCGCCCCACTTACCATGCTGGCGCCGCTCCGCACCCCTCGCGCACTGCAGTTCCCTCGCGCGGATTCGAACCCTCCCTCCAAGGCGCCGGCTCCGGCCGAGACTGCGAGCGGGGCCGGAGCGGCCGTGCGGTAAGCGCCGGGAAAACGCGGGCGGCCGGGCGCTGGAGCCGGATTGGCGAGGGAGGGACGCGCTCGGCGGCGCTCGCTCGCCTGCCCTAAAGGCGGAGGGAAAACCCGGCCTGACTCACCGGCGCGCGGCCAGCCCAGAGCCCAGCCCAGGCCCCCGGATGTTGGGGGCGGGGACGGGGGGCAACCCCCGCCCACCGCGAGCCAACCTGAGCCCCGCCCGGGCTCGCAGCTCAGCCCAGCCCGGCCCCCGACGAGGCGCCGCGCGGCGGTGGCGCCCGAGCCCTCTGCCGGCTGCGCTCTGTGCCGCGGCCACCCCGTGCGCGCCGGCTCGGACCCCGGCAGGTTTGCGGCCCGGCAGCCCTGACCACGGCCGACACCCCCAGAGGGCACCCAGCCCGCCCGCTTTCTCTTTCTCCTCCTCCTGGCCTCGCCCGCCCCTCCGTTTCCAGAACTTGACAGCTTCGAAAGAGGCACGTTCTGCCCATCGCCTCTCTGATCCTCGCCGCCTCCGCTTAGGTAAGCATTATCTCCTTTTGAGGCTGAACAAAATAGTACTCTGAGAGGTGGAGAGAGTTACCCAAGGTCTCCGGCTCGTTAGCGACTGAATTGGGCGCTAAGTTTTTTTGCCGCCAAAGCCTCCTAGGGGCAGCACATTAAGATGCCTTTAGGGGCCAGATAAATAATGTGAGTCAATGGGTGAGGTGTAAGACAATAGAAAAGATGGAGACAGACAGATGGACCTACAGGCATTCAAATTCAAAATATTAAAACACCATATCTTCCTCAAAAAGTTAAACATAAGAGTTACCATATGACCCAGCAATTCCACTCCTAGGTATGTACCCAAAAGAACTGAAAACAGGGACTCAAACAAGTACTTGTACTAGAGTGTTCGTAGCAGGACTATTCACAATGACCAAAAGGTGGATATGATGCAAGTTGTCCGGCAACTGATGAATGGATAAACACATTGTGGTATGTCCGTGTGGTGAATATTATTCAGCCATGAAAAAGAATGAAGTTCTGATACATACTACAACATGGATGAACCTCCAAAAAATTATGGTAAGTGAAAGAAACCAGACACAAAAGGCCACATGTGGTATGATTCCACTTATATGAAGTAGATAAATCCGGACAGACAGAAGGTAGCTTAGTGCCAGAAGCTGTGGGGAGGGAGAAATGAGGAGGGACTGCTTAATGGGCATGGAGTTTCCTTTCGGGATGAGGAAAATGTTTTGGAAGCAGATACAGGTGGTGGTTGCACAACGTTGTGAATGTACTAACTGCCAGTGAACTGTACACTTTAAAATGGTTGATTTTACCTCAGTTAAAAAAAAGACATCATGTCACCCGGGGATCAGATTTGGCCCATGGGTCACCAGTTTGCAACCCCTGTCTTCTATGCTGTCCTTACCAACTTCCTAACAATGGAAATGCCAGATTTCGGAGGACTTCTGTATTTAAGAAAACTCATTAATAACTTGTGTGTCAGGCCTTGAGGAGCCCCAGTCTGGTAGGGTTGCTGACAAAGGCTCAGAGCAAGGACACACTTCATCTTTTTGGGGACCTGAGGAAAGGCCTCACTGGGGAAGTAGCTTTCGAGATGGTACTTGAAGGATGGAAAGCATTTCCATGGAGGAGGGTGCTCGTCATGGAGCAAGGGCCCATGGCTGGAGAGGGCAGGGCACGTTCGGGTGAAGGCAAGCTTCCTAGTGAGCACGGAGCCTGGGGTGGGAAAGGTCGGTGTGAGAGATGGGGCACAGCTGGCACACTGGTGTTGAGAGAGGGCAGCGTGAGGACCCAGCTGGACTGTGGGGCGTGTGTGTACGCAGGCCTGGTGAGGTGGTGGAGGCAGGGAGGCCGGATTATAGGAGTCTCAGGGAACCGAAACGGGGCCACGGAGGGCAGGGGCAGAGGGGGGGACCATGAGATGGTTTGAAAGAAGAATTGACTTGTCTTGGCAAGAAATTACATGAGGAGGAGAGGGAGGGGGTCAGAGATAAGCTCTGGTGAAACTCAGATTCTGCTCCTCGCCTTTCTGTTGTTATAGACACAGTGACTTATCCAAGGTCTTCTGACCTCTCGGTCCAGTGTTCTGTCTGCCCCAGGCTGCCAGAGGGAGGTGGGTGAGGAAGGGAGTTCAGTATTGTGGAGCGTCCCAGCAGGAGGGAAGGAAATCAGAAGACACCCTGGAGCCCAGAGTTGTCAAAGACCGGGAGGAGAGTTGGGGGAGAGCCCTGGCAGAATGGAATACCTGGAAAGTGGCTGCACACCTGAGAAGGGCAGCTGTAAATTGGAGGCTGGTGGAACCTAGCAGTTCAGCAGGAAGCTCATCCCCTGCCCACACCAGGGCCTTCTCTGCAGTGGGGGTTGCAGAGAGCAGGGGACTGGGGCAGATGTAGAGAGCAGCCTGGCTTCATCCTTCTAGCAGAGCTGCCATTCAGAGAAACAAAGGTCAGGTCCCCGTCCCCTCCAACCTGGAGCAGGCTACCTGTCCGCCACCTCCTGTACAGGCTCTGGTCTCTAGGCCACTAAGAGCACCCCCCACCACCCCCTCCCTAGAAGTTGAGGGGCTGACCTGGCAGATGCTCCTTCCTTTGTGGCTTCTCTGAGCCCTTTGAGGTTGTCCTGATCACGCTGATGAGGATTGCAAGGCTGAGGGGACCAGCTGCCCCAGGGGAGAGGCTGCTTCAGTTCCAATCCAGAAAAAGTGCCTCCTCCTCCCCATCCACACGCCCTGCACCCTGTGCCTTCCTGTGCACATTTGCAGACATAAACCATAGAGTTTACACTGAACCCTTGTGTGCCCTCAGTCCAACCCCTCTGATGGAAAAACCGAGGTCCAGAGAGGGAACATGACCTGGCACCCCCCAAACACATCCCAGAGCTGGTTCCTGGCAGGGCTGGGCCTGAAGCTGGGTCTCTTGCCGCCTAGTCTGGTGCTCGCTCTGTTCAACCGCACTCCCTCGCTCCACTGCGGCTGCCTCTTGTTCTCACCCCTGTCCCCCTGGCCTTTAGCCTCCATCTGCTTTCCTCAGCCTTTGAGAGAAGCAGGTGGGCTGGGTAGAGCGGGGAGTCGGTAGCCGGCAGGAGCCAGGCCTCTGTCCTCTCCCCACATTTGCCTGGACAGCATGGGGTGGGGGCCCTCCTGGGCTGCCTGCCCCCAGACTTGGCATTCCTGTAGAGTTGGCGTGGGAGCCACACCGCCCAGATGCCAAGGGGCGAGACACTCAGGGCGCCGGGCCAGGGGAAGGGAACGCAGGTTCCCTGGGTGCACCACTTCCTGAGTCGGCTGGCCTTGGACAGTTTAATCTCTCTCGGCACCTCAGTTTCTTTGTCTGGAAAAGGGGATCATAATTTGCTGGGGGGATTGAGTGAAGGAATATCTGTAAAACATGTTACTTTGTCCTTCTGCCTTCTCCTTAGAGAGAAAGCTTGTCGCAAGGACAAAATGCTTGCCATAGCATTTAGACAGAGCCTGTCTAAAGTGGCTGGGTAGGCTGAGTGCCGCCCCAGCTCGCATGCACTCTCCTTGTTGTCTCACTCTGTCTCCCTGGGCCGGGGGAGTACCTGCATCTGTGCTGCTTGCGTGTGGCCAGGACTGTGAAATCCTGGGGCCACCCCGGGAGACCAGGAATTTCCCCCTTCCCTCTGGCTCCACCTCTGGCCTCATCACCTTTCTCCCGGACTGTTGCAGCAGTCTCCCTGCCGCCCTCCCAGCGTCACCCACTCTGCCTGAGCGGGAGTTGCCAGCCCACGCATTCTGTCCCCACTCTCCGCTGCTTGAGAGGTGGCGCCGCAGCTTCAGAACTGGTCCCGAGGTTCTTTTGGGCCCCGTCCCAGCCCCTGCCTTGTGCACCTCTGTGCTGGGGACTGCCTCAGTGTCCTCATCTGGAAGTGCTGGTTGTTGGGAGAATCCATAAAGGGCACCCCCTGTGCCCAGCGCAGAATCACTCCACTTATCCTCTGTCGCTGTGGCAGCACTTGTGGCAGTGCATCAGCATGTGTGGGCTACCTGTCTGTCACCCCCAGGAGACAGCAAGCCCTGAGCGTACAGGGATTGGCCCCCTAGTCCACGTCCAGACCCCCCAGGGCCTCCCTCAGGACCTGACAGTTGATCATGTTCAGCTCCAACACCATCTGCAAAAAGCCACTTCATGGCTGCTTTCTAACCAGGAGGAGGAGGGTAAAGGAAGGCGGTCCTGGCTCTAATCCCTGGTGTGTAACTTCCTGGTGACCTCTCTGAGCCTCAGTGTCTTCATTTGTAAACAGGCAGAAGCGCCCGAGAATGAAATGGCATAAGTTGGTGAAGGAAGACCTACAGCTGTGTGTCCCCCGCCTGCCCTTTACCCTTCACTCTTTGCCCTCCCTTGTCCCTTCTCCTTCCCCTGGAGCTGGCCGGGCCCCAGGTCAAGGGAGGAGAGCTGGGCGTTCCTAGAGAGGCAGCGTCTGAGGATTTCAGACCTTGCAAAGAGCAGGCTAACAGGTAGCTCCTGCTGCCCGCTCCACCTCCTGCCAGCTCCGCCAAGACTGTTCTAAATCCGAGAGCTGTGTCACAGCGGGGCACTGTGGCTGTCAGGGTCAAGGCAGTAGGACCCTGCTCCCCCGCCTTCACACCACACCCAGAGAGATGTGCTCCACACCCCGGGGTGAAAGTGGACTCCTGGGACCTGGACTGCCCTCCCTGAGTCACCTGCGCTGGGGAGGAGCCTTTGGTCACCCCTAATGCCCCCCCACCGGCCCTCCCTGGTGACCGGGGCAGCTGCAGGCCGCAGGTGGGGTGGAAGCTGAGAGCTGCCAGGACTTGCTCAAGTGCCTGCCCTGGGGCACTCAGACTGTAGGAGCCAGCCAGGCCTGCAGTGTGCAAGCCGCCCCGGAAGACCAGGCAGCCCAACTGGCCCACTGGCAGGTCACCAGAAACCTGGCCTGGCCCCACTGCCAAGCCCAGGACCAGCTGGCACGCAGTAGTAACAGGGTGCCGTGCTCTGGAACTTGGGAGACCATTCCCTCAGTGGCATTGGTTCATCGGGGAGCGGGGATGGGGATTGAGAGCAGTCTGGGGAAGCCACTGCAGAATTGTGCAATGACAAGAGGAAAGCTGATGGTTTCTGCAGATGGTTGCACAACTGCGTGAGTGTGCTTAATACTTAATACTGAACTGCACACTTGAAAATGGTTGTATGTTGTGTATTTTACCTCAATTTAAAAATTTGAAAAAGAAAATCAAACTGTACACTCAAGTGAACCTGGATTCTCATATTCCAGGGTTAACTAAAGGTAGTGGGCAGTCTTTTTTTTTAGCAAGGACTTTACCTAGATTACTTTTAAAGCTTAATTATGGAAATTTCCAAATATACATCAAGGTAGAGAAAAGACATTAAAAAACGTCCTATGGGCCAGCCCGGTGGCTTAGCAGTTAGGTGTGCGCGCTCCACTACTGGTGGCCCGGGTTCGGATCCCGGGCGCGCACTGATGCACCGCTTCTCCGGCCATGCTGAGGCCGTGTCCCACATACAGCATCTAGAAGGATGTGCAACCATGACATACAATTATCTACTGGGGCTTTGGTGGGTGGGGGAAGAGGATTGGCAATAGATGTTAGCTCAGAGCCGGTCTTCCTCAGCAAAAAGAGGAGGATTAGCATGGATGTTAGCTCAGGGCTGATCTTCCTCACACACACACACAAAAACAAACCTCCTATGTACCCATCACCCAACTTTGTGCTTTTATTCATCTCCATATAAACCTTCCCCCACCCCCCCATCCCTCCCCCACTCCTGAGTTATTTTAAAGCAAATTCCAAGCATTATGATATTTCATCCATCAATATTTCAGTGTAGACAAACATTTTAAGTTGTAATATACATTTATTTCAGGGTGGGTGATTTCACAGGTACGATTGCCTACAACAAGGCTGAAGGGTTCAGACCCCTGAGGGTCGGCCAGGCAGGGCCTCCGGCAGGCAGGGGGCTGGCGGGCTCTCTGCTTTGCCCTCCACCAGCGCCAGGGCCACCTGCCCACTGACACTCCTCTCTTGAGAGAGAACGGACAAGTTCGCCCCTCTCTCTTCCCCTCAAGGGAAGGCCAGGAGGAGTGACCTTGGGGTCACCTGTGGGACTCCTGCTGTGTGGAAAAGATGGCTGAGGTGCTGAAGTGCACCACTTCAGTGCCGAAAGAGGGACACTTCCCACAGAGTATGGCAGCCACAGGCTTGACCAGT